>NW_024080634.1:3758364-4183915 GCF_003009895.1 Hyaena hyaena | reverse complement strand
CCCCCCCCCACCTGGGGCCCAGGACTTTTAGGAACGGGAAGGAATTTACTTTCCCCTCCTCAGAAGTACAGAGGAGTAGACAGCATCTTATACACGGCTGGGTGCACATCCCAGGGTAAGTCTAGCCCACCGAAGGGACTTTATTCGCCCCTTCCTTCACCCATTAGTTCATTCACCCAGCATTTACCGAGGCATCACCCGACCTTGCACGGGCCCTCAGTTGGCTCTGCGGGTCACGCAGGGGATGTGGAGTGCGGAGGGAAGGAGACCCGCAGGGTGGGTGGGTGGCCTGTGCCAAGGCCAGGAATGCCCAGGCAGCACAGTGAGGCGGGTGCCATCTGCGGACCCCGGGGATCCCCTTCTCGTCCCCAGGCCTTGCCCTGGGGCTCGCCCTGCTGAGAGCCAGAACCCCAGAGTGGGCTCGGCAGCCCCAGGCGTCATTTCAGCCCAAACCCACCTCTCGGTACCGCCCCCGCCAAAACCTACCCCCCAGAGTCCCCTTCCGTTCACAGCCCACCCAGCGGGGCTCTCCTCCGTCACCCAGCCCTTAGCGCTCTCGGGTTACTTTTTAAAGGCTCCCTAACGGGGTTTTCTGGAGACAGTCCCTTAATCAAGGGCAGTGGAGAAGACTTGGAGTCACAGGCTGAGAGAGAAGAAAGGCTCTTGAACTTGTGAGCGGCACACACCCCTCCCTCTGCGAGGTCGCCTCCCCCGCCCCCCCACCCCCACCCCCAGAAGGCCACCTCTGGTCAAGAGCAAAAGAATCCAGGCGGGTTCTCCTCCCTAAGCTACAATTACGTCCTGAGTCACCAGACAGAAACAGGAGGTAACCAATGGCGACCAGCGACTGCAGATTTTGACGGCTGCTTTCAGGGTGGTCCAGGTCCCAAAGGGCTCCCAGGAGCGAGCTAAAAACTCCACTGTCTGCTGCTCTGAAGCTGGGGCGGGAGCAGCTTGGTTTTGTTTTTGTTTTTGTCCTGTGAACCTGGGGAGCACGGCTGCGGGTGGGGGGCAGGCCTGTGGGCCTTCCTTCCGCCCCGGAGCCTCTGTTAGCTGTCATCGGGCTCTGCCGCTCCCTCTTACTGTTGCTCTGTAGCTTTGTGCATCTTTCCTCTTCCACTCGTCTCCCGCAGTTGGGTCTTCGCCCGTCGGACCGTGTGGGTGCGGGTGTGGGTGCGGGTGTGGGTGTGGGTAGGTGTCTGTGTCTGTGTGTGTGTGTAGATACTCACCACAAAAAACAAAAAGAAACAAACAAAAAAAAAACAAGGGGAGCCGAAGCAGCGGTTTGCTTCCATGGGGGTGCTGGGCTCAACTCAGCACAAGGGTCTTTTATCCATTCTTCTTTATTTTTTGGCATGGTGAAAGAAACCCTAGAGAAGACAAGTTTTGCAGACGGACTTCTTTTTTTTTTGTTTATTTATTTATTTTGAGAGAGAACGCGCGCGCACGCGTGAGTGTATGAGCAGGGGAGGGACAGAGAGGGAGAGAGAGAATCCCAAGCAGGCTCTGCGCTGTCAGCAAGGAGCCCGTCGCAGGGCTCGAACCCACACACCACAAGATCACGACCTGACCCGAAATCAAGAGCCGGACGCTTAACTGACCGAGCCACCCAGGCGCCCCACAGACTATTTGAATTCCAATGAGACGTCTCCACATGAAACTTGATGTGCTCATTTGTGACATTTTTCCTCCACAAGTAGTTTTCTGAGCCCTCTCCAGTTCCACCTCAGCTGCAAACTTGAGTTCAGATTTCCTTCGCCCTAGATGTGCTCTACTCCCCTACCGTCTGGTGGAGGCCCGTTGGATGGCACCCATTGTGAAGGGTCTGAGCACCCGTTCCATTGGTGTTTTGTGAGCCTGACGCATGCCAGAAGCTTGCGTAGGCGCTAGGGATCCAGCCATGAAGAAAAGAGGCAACCCGCCCTCCCCCCCGTGGACCTCACAGTCCAGCAGGCACAGACAGGCCATGAGTAGTGTTAATAAGTGCCATGGAGAAAGCCCAAGGCTAAAGGGCTAGGGGTTGGCTGGGCCGGGAGAGTTTTCAGTTTAAACTAGAGTGTTTAGGAATTCCTCAGGGAGAAGATGAAAGTTAAGCAAAGACTTGAAGGATGGGGGGGATGTTGTTCACAGATATCTGGGAAAGGGGTATTCTGGGCAGAAGAAACAGCAGGTGCAAAGGCCCTGAGGCAGACATATGGGGGTGATGGCAAGGTGACCAGGGTGGCTGGAGCGGAGCGGAGATCTCAAACTGTCTGCCTTCTAGTTTCAAAATAGGGGGCATTTGCCTTAGAAAGCAGGCACAGCAGAATGCCAGGCTGGCCTCTAAAACATGTGCTTCATGCCTTGTGAAGGTCCACTGCAGGACTGTGGTTTGGGAAGACGCAGGATAGGGCGGCCCCATGCCCAGCCAGACTTGTGGTCACTCGCTTACCCGTTCTTACCCGCAGGAGAACCCAAGCCCTTCCCAACCTAAAGTGTCGCACTCCCCGTTGGTGATTCCCCCCGGGGTAAAGCACCGTGTCTGTGGGATCCCTAAGTAAGTGAAGGTGCGTTACCTAGGAAGCAGCAGCACCCTGATGGACTTGTCCCCAGGGCTCAGTGTGACCAGCCACCTGTAGAAGGTAGGAGGACATGTACCCAGGACACATGGGTGAGGGCGTGGACAGTGGCACAGGCAGAGTGTTGAGCATTAATCTCAGGTTTATATTCCTCTTGCCACTGACAAGGGGAAGGGCAGGGGACCAGTAAGTATCATTACTTCCCATCTCATCAAAGAAGCTGGGAAATGAGACCCTGGAGTCAGGCTCAGCAGACTGGCCGTCTTCCCAGCTGCAGCCCCTGACTCCTTGCTGGCAGGTTTCGAGGGGAGGCAGATGACTCCCTCTGGATGCACCCTTTGGATGATGGCATGGAAGGGGCCAAGACCCGGAATGTGATGTCCAGTCAGCAAGGTAGCAGGAAAGGCTCAGTGAAGGCTTGAGGGAAGAGAGGAGAAGATCCAAGGAAAATGATGTCCTCGTGACCTAGGAAAACAGCAGGAGGCGGGAGGAGAGTGCATTCTCAGGATGTATTGCGCAAAGCTGGTGCCCACCAGCACGCGGGAGGGCGGCGCATGCGGGGTAGAATGCCAGGTTCAAGCGAGAGCTCCAAAAACCAATTTGACAGTTGAGCCTGGGACTGGCTCCCACAGGCCAGGTGTCTGGCTGAAAAAAGACAGAAAGAAACCTTTGAACGTCCTAACGTCACATGAAGTTGTTCAAGAAAGCCTGTGCTTGGAGTCGCCCAACCAGAACCAGTTGAGTAGCTAATTGCTGAGATATAATTGCCGTGAATGCTTTTAGAGCCCCCTCAGAGTAATCCATCTTAGTCCTTTAATTCCAGGCTTCCAGATAAGGAGGCTGGGTGATGAAGAGACTTGCTCTTGTCCCCAGGAAAGTTGGGTAGAAAAGCAGATTTATAAGAGAGGTTCTTAACATGCAGACTGGCGGTCACGTTTTCCTGGTGCCATGTTGTTTCTCTGGCGGAGAGGAGGATTACGGCATCTGCGTTAACACCCCGTCCTTGTGGGCACCCAGAGGCTTCAAGTGGAAAGGGATAACAGGTTCCCCATAACCCTTTCCTGCTCTTCTTCCAAGCGGGGGTAACGTTCTGGGTTCACCTTACAGATTAGCCTTGAGCACAGCCACGGGTGATTCACTGACTCAACTCAGTGATGGCGGGGGGGGGGGGGGGGAAATGGTCAACACTCCCCTCTCTGTAGGGCAGACTTTAGGCACTTTGAGCCATCCTGCCTGCATTGAAGAGTTAAAAGAGTAAGTGAAAAACCACCAGAGAATTGTCACCAAAACAAGACCATCACTGGGTGCTCGTAGATACTTAGTCTAAACGCGGTTCCCGTATATTTGTTGTGTTAATGTCTAGCCCAGGGAAAGTCAGAAGCACATTGAAGGGAGGAGTCACCCCCTGTCACACTCAAATCCCCAGGACGTTCTCTAGACCAGCAGCATCACATCCCTTGGGCCTTATTAGAAACCTAAACTCTCGGAGTGTCCCTAATCATGAGGGAAATACAAATCAAAACCACACTGAGATACCACCTCATGCCGGTCAGTGGCTTAAATGAGCAAATCAGAGGAGTCTAGATGCTGGCGAGGATGTGGAGAAACGGGCCCCCTCCTACACTGCTGGTGGGAATGTAAACTGGTGCAGCCCCTCTGGAAAACAGTGTGGAGGTTCCTCATGAAATTAACATTAGTACTCCCCTAGGACCCAGCAATAGCACTGCTAGGAATTTACCCAAGGGACACAGGAGTGCTGATGCATAGGAGCACATGTACCCCAATGTTCATAGCAGCACTCTCCACAATAGTCAAAACATGGAAAGAGCCTAAGTGTCCATCAACTGACGAATGGATCAAGAAGATGTGGTTTATCTATACGATGGAATACTACATGGCAATGAGAAAGAATGAAACCTGGCCACGTGTAGCAACATGGATGGAACTTGAGGGTGTTATGCTGAGCGAAATAAGTCAGGCAGAGAAGGACAGATCCCATATGTTTGCACATACAGGAGGATTAGGAGGAACTTAATGGAAGACCATGGGGGAGAAGAAGGGGAAAAATAGATGGGGAGAGGGAGGGAGGCAAACCATGAGAGACTCTTGAATGCTGAGAACACACTGAAGGCTGATGGGGGTGGGGGGAGGGGGTGATGGGCACGGAGGAGGGCACTTGTGGGGATGAGCACTGGGTGTTCTATGGAAACCAACTTGACAATAAACTATGAAAGAAAAAAAAAGAAATCTAAACTCTCAGGCCACATCCCAGAGCTACCAAGCCAGAATGTTCCATGATGCTCACTCAGGTGTGTGAGACATAGCTCTGTACTGTGGGGTCACAATGCAACTCTGGCTCTCCATGCGAGCTAGGAACAGAAGTGGGATAGTAAAGGCAGAAAGCGCAAGTGCTTACGGTGCTCTGGTGGCCCAGTGACCTACAATTACCTAACACTGTTCACCTCTCCTCTCGATTCACCGTGGGCATACAGAAATTGGTATTTATAGGAGCAAGACTGCAGGGCAGTGGGTGGGTGGGTGGGTGGGGGTTTGAGGGAGTGGGTGTGTTTTTCAGACCCACCCTCTTTCTCTGATTGGCTGTGTGAGATTAAATAAATGACATAACCTCTCTGAACTTCTTACATGTGGGTTAAGAAAATAAGGCTGATTCCTCTGGCACTTCTGCAGTTCTGAGGTACTTTGCAGGGATCTCCTAATTTAATAATATGGGAAGAAATTAGGGGGAATAGTTAGGCTACCAAAGTTTATGTAACATTGGACAATATATAAACATGAATATATAATATGTATTCTAATATATAATATGCTAACATATATATCCTATATTATATTTTATATTGTGATACACACACACACACACACACACACACAATGGGACAATACTGTCCAACATTAAATTGGCCAGCAGACAGATAGGTTTGCTATTAGAAAGATTTATTTCATCACCTGCAAGGTGCTTTAAGGAAGAATCATGTTCACATTCAGTATGGTTACTTTCCTGTCCTCAGGATTTGATAACCCTGGAATCTAGAGTTTAGGATGTTATACCAGGAAAAATGAGCTGTTCCCCACACACACCAATTTCTTTTCCATAGTCATAAAGCAGAAGCAAATTAAGGGAGAGATACCCATGTTTTTATATCCAGGCCCATGGTGTTAGTATCGGATTGACCAGTAAGCATCTTTTGAAATACACGTATGCTTTCAGAAGAATCACAAGGTCATATATAGATAGATACAAATGCTGGTGTACACACACACACACACACACAGATAGATATCTTTTTGGTATTATCATTCTGGATACGTTCAACTGCTCCTCATGACAATGCTTTGCGTCTATACCTTCCTACTTTTTTTGCTGAGAATCTATCAAGAAAAGTAGTAAACCCATACCAGAAACATGGGCTAGCAAAGTGCCATAAAATTATTCTCTCTAGCCAGAATTTTCCAGGAAAAGGTGACAATTTAGCCTTACTTGTTTGCGTTGATAGAGGGGAATACAGTTCAGGCGCCTGGGTGGCTCAGTTGGTTTTAAGCTCCCAACTCTTGACCTCAGCTCAGGTCTTGATCTCAAGGGTGGTGAGTTCAAGCCCCACGTTGGCCTCCAGGCTGGGTGTGGAGACCTACTTTAAAAAAAAAAAAAAAAAAAAAGAGAACATCGTATTTCACAGTTCGACCACGGTTTCTTAAAAAATATAGCTCAGTTATGCAAGAGATATGCGTAGCTACCCAGTCTACTTTTTATAGCAGAAAATTGAAAGCTGGTCTCATTATCCATCACAGATATCATAACATTTAGGGATGCCTTGTGGACAGCCAGCCCAGAAAACTCCAGGACGTACGTCTTTGGAATGAAGAAGTAAAATTTCACAGATGGGATTAATTTATTTTTATTCTTTTTTTTTTCTTTTGGCTCTTTATGACACTGCATATCTAATAAAATCCTAATCAAATACTTTTTCCAGAATGTGGGAATGGTTCTAGAGAAATATAATTTAGTGTCTTTTTCAACTCTATTCAAGAGTCACTGAGATGTCCTGATATGAAATCTTGAGGTAGCCACTATTTTAAGGGCCACCACGTTAACATTTTCAGCTGACCTCCAGTGTCCTCAAAAAGTCAGGCTGCCAAACACGCGTGCTTCGGGCTCATGGTAATTCTACTAGATTTGATGCAGAGTTGAATTCCCTGCTGTCTTCTGAAGCCCAGTACTCAGCAAGAAAGAAAAGTGAGTTTGATAGTGGACATTTCCCATACTCCTGTATTTAAAATTCAGGGGGGCAAATTGACATTTTAATTGCACACAGATAACAGGAAACCGGAGACATAAAGCATTCATTTTCCCCAGCTTGAACGTTTATATCGGAAGCTTCTGTATTTCATACAAAATATTGCTCTTTGGCCCGGGAAATCTGATGGCTTCAGAAAAGAAGAATTAGGTGTTCTTTTGATCTAGCTTATGAATGCATCTGAACCACACCTTTCAGATGATAATGCTTTTTATTTCCCCGGGGCCCTGGTTTTAGAACCCTCTAGCACCCTGGTGAGGAAGGGGCTCAAGATAACCTGCAAAGGCAATAAGGCTCTTAACTTAAGGCCAAGGTCACATGCGGGGAGGCTGTGGAGTGAATGTTTCCCCCGCTCCTCCAGCATTAAACTCAGCCTCCCGACTCTCAGGGCTTAGAAAATAGCTCAGAGTGAAGAATTGTTTTCTCCAAGAGTTATGCCCGAACATTCCTGCTAGAGCAGACAGTCATCAGTTAATCTCTGTAAATGACTAGGCTTTTGGCAGGTGTCCGCTGGTACAGAAATTGCTCACATGTTAAAACTTTTATTTTTTAAAATGTAGGGCAATGAGAGGGGACTAATAAAAAATAATCTCATGTCGTGCCTGGCCACAGTTGTGGCTTACCTAAAATGACTTATTCCTGCTCTGTTTTTTGGTGGCATGTGGTCCCCAAGCTTGGTGGCTGAGACAGACACAACGGACAGCCTTTCTCCAAAGGCAGAATAGACTCCAAATTGCCAAATGCCGTGTGCTGAGAATGATCACCCCTGTCCTTGACACTGAGTTGTTCAAAAATGCCACTGGGTGCCCAAGGAATGTGAAGTTTTGAAATGGGTACAAAACCTGCTGGAAGCCTCTGCCACCATTATTTTGCCAGCCGGCATTCTTTCTGAGGCAGTAGAACTCTCCAGAATCATTTGCCCTGCCCTCTCCTCTCCCTGACTCCTAATACCAGCCACTGGGTCGTGATGGGCATTTAAAAAGCTGAATGACTCTGCTTTGGATGGCTTTTGGGGTAGGATTGTTTTGCTTGCAGGAAAACCAGATTTCTCAGCCTGATCAGCAGAAAGCTAAGAATCTGTCTCAAAGTTAAAGGAGGGAGGAGTAAGGGTGCCTGGGTGGCTCAGTTGGTTAAGCGTCGGACTTCAGCTCATCACGATCTCACGGCTTGTGGGTTTGAGCCCCACGTTGGGCTCTATCCTGACAGCTGGGAGCCTGGAGCCTGCTTCAGACTCTGTGTCTCCCTCTCTTTCTCCGCCGCTCCCCACTTGCGCTCTGTCTCTGCCTCTCTCTCTCAAAAATAAATAAACATTTTTAAATTTAAAAAAAAAAAAAGGAGGGAGGAGTCAGGGCAAGAGCCATCCAGAGACACTGAATTACACCATGATCCACTGAAATAGAATGTTCTAGAAAAAGACATTTTCATACTTCTGCGAGAAAGGGATGACAGGAGTTGTTCCGGGACCTGGCCCTATGGCCTTTCGCCCACAAAGCCGGTGCTTAAAATACTCAGCCGGTAAGAGGCCTCTCACATGTGTGCTGGCCCTGTGTGACTCAGGCTGTTTGTGCTCAGGTCGAGTGTTACGGGCTGCGGGGCTGAATCAGAGTCCAGATTTGCCTTGGTGACACATGAAAAGAGGGAGCGTTGCATTTGAACTACACAAATATTATGCTTAAGTCGTTTTCCTCCTTTTGGAGCCAAACAGGTCTTGTTCGTGATAAAAATCACTGCCGTAGAGTGGGTCCTTTTTTCTGGTCTGGAATTTGAGACCGCCTCCCCTGTGCCAAGGGGCCTGGCAGCGGGAAGAAACAGCAAGCCACGGAGACTTGGAGCCATAATACAAGTTATAAAATTTAATTTTGTAATTGTAGCGATTGGGAGCTGGGCTAAAATGCGCTTCTCCCACCCCACCCCCACCCCCAGGCCAGAGAGCTAGACTCCAGGAATCCTCTTTCTAACGGAGGGCTGGGAGAGCTGGGTCCCGGCATGCGAAAGAGCCCCAGTTTATGGCCACAAGCAGGCTGCTCATCCAGTGTGGTTTGGAGGCCACCTGACAATGGGGGGGGGGGTGAGAAATTGGTCAGTGACTCTTTATTGGAACCACAGGGGTGAGGAAGGACCAGGGGAAGGGAGATGAACCGCCTGTCCCCACGGTGGCTGGATCAGCACGCTCTGAGCCTCAGTTCTGCTTCCCAGGCCCGGGTCTCCTGCGTAGAGAGATTTTGTGGGAGGGATTAAGGAAGGAAACAGAAGGTCCAACCCGCCTGGCCTGTCCCACGTGAATGGCCTCTGCTCACGGCATCATGGTGACAGTGATTCTGATGGGGAACAGGGCAAGGGCACTCGCCATCGCTACAGACACGGAGGCCCCCCCCGCCCCTGAACTTCTGAGCCCTTGGGCCAGCTCACGCAAGCCGCTTGCTGGCACACCCTCTGGGCTCCAGTGAGCCCAGCCTGCGGGGAATACTGGACCGGATGAGGTCCAGGCTACACCTTCGATCAACCCCCTCTTAGAGGGTGCACCTGGGGAAGTCAGCTTCAGGAAGGAACGCTCAAGAATGCCGTGCGTGGAAAGCTTGCGAGGAGAGGCAGAGGAGAGGGGCCGAGGGGCTGCGCATGCGGGAAATCGGACCTCCCCAAGGACTGTGGGTTTGCAGCCACACCTCGTTTCCTGTTGGAAGGGGCGTGCGCTCAGCTGCGGGGCCCACTCTGCTGCCTCTAAAGCCTGCCAGCGGTTGGGTTTGTAGTAGGGCGCGGCTGTTCTGATGCCACAGGGAAGGCACCTTTCCTGGCTGCCATAGTTCACCCGTGGTGTGTGGCCGAGCGCCAACGATGAAGGCTCCTTGGCTGGTTCTCGACCTGACACGGTCACCAATCCGGGTGCGCGCCCACCGCGTTCTGCCCAGTGGAGGTGGGCGCACAGGGTCAGGGAGACGGCGCGCAGGCTGGGCGGGCACCCAGCGGCCTGTGATGACAGGGGACCCTCGAATCTCCACTGGGAGCCCCAGCCAAGCGTGCAGCCAGCCAGCCAAGCCACGTTGGGGGCGAGGGGAGAGGGAGGGGAAAGGCAAGAAAGCCCCAGATGATAGGAGATCCACAATACATTTTCTGATCTTTTCCCTCCCTCCTTCCTTGCCTCCCTCTCCCCTCCCCACCCCCTCCCCACAATAGGACACCGTCAGAAACTAGACGATCAGACCAAGCCGGGGAGCTTGTCTTTTTCCGAGCGGCTCAGTGAGCTGGAGCAGCTGCGGCGAACAGCCATGAGGGTCAGCCCACACCACCCAGCCCCCACACCCAACCCTCGGGCCTCCTTGAACCACTCCACTGCCTTTAACCCTCAGCCTCAGAGTCAGATGCAGGGTAAGTACCTGGAGGGAGCCCGCTTCCGCCTCGCCCTCCCCTCGGGCAGCACCCCCTCCCCCAGACCAGTCCTGGCTTCTTTCTCCTCCTTGCGCGCTTGGACCAGCGACCTGGGAGCCTATTAGACACGCAGGGTCTCTGGCCCACCCAGGACCTACTGACATCCCCAGATCGGGAGGCTCTACTGCCTCGGATATGGAGAGATATCTATCTATATGTAGATAATATCTTGAATTTTTTAAAAGTTAGCTTTACCTATGCTATTTTTCTCCCTACCCGTTAGGCTAGAACACACACACACACACACACACACACACACACACCCCCCAAGCAAGGTGAAAGTCAGGATGTTTCAAGTTCTTGTAGTCCTCAGATTATTGGGTGGGGTTTGTATCTCATATAAGTTCTTATGAAATATAAAGAAATGGTAGGAAAGTCTGGATGCCATTACATCAAAGGTATTATTTACAATACATAAATTTGCAATCAATAAAGAGCACAAATTAACACCCACACACCCACACACACCCCATATACACATACCCTGGGGTTTCGCTAGCAACAACAAAAACACTGTAGAATACAATAATTGCATAAAAACGCCCTGTGCCAAATTAGATAATACACAAAGCTCATTTGCACCGTAGAAGCCACTGACGTCAATGATTATTTGCTCTGTGATACCATGTCACATTTCCGAAACACAGTCTCTTACTGTGTGCTGTGCAGCATACGGCTGTATGTGATATGGTCACAGTAAGACTCCCTTCTCCAAGTAGCAGGCTTGTTGAACCCAAAGGGAGATATTAGGGTCACATCTGGGGGAGACAGCAGGTGGCCGGCCATGGACGTGCTACCTGCCCCCGAGACTGCCAAAATTCGCTTCCCTGAGCGTTTTCTGTGTGTGAGTCGCATTGCGGGATATGCTCTCCTTGTGAGTTCTTTAAGGATTCTAGACAAGTACCCCTCTTTTGGGGTTAGCACTTGTGGGGTCCTCCAACGGTAGGCCGAATGTCTTGTACGGAGTTCAATGGCTCCTGTCCCGGGCTCTCATAAGTATGTTTCTGGGGGCGGTTCTTTTATTTGAGTGGAAAATTCACAAAGAAAACTTCCCATCAGGCACAATGCACACAGCTGTTAAGTGGCCTGTGTGTAGAGTGGCCCCTTTGTATCCAAACAGAAACCCACAGCTTGATTCGGTCTGGTTGTCGCTCATCTTCGGACTTATCTTCGGCGTATTGAGGAATAGCCTCTCTGAAAGCATCAGTTTTACGGTGATTATCATGACTTGTTCAAAATGTGCATACTGATTTTTTTTAATGCCAGAATGCAAGCGTGTACGGTAAATTGGACAATGGCACGTTAATTGTAAGAGCCGGGCAAGGGGTTAAATGATACTTGCCCTCCAAACAGAACAAATTCTCAAGGAGATTTTTTTGGTCCAGTGTTGAGGGCCATTTAAATTCATTTATGTCACCTGCAGACCTCCATTTGCAACATCAAAGGGAAGACTCCTATTCTCTTCTTCTCTCACTGTATGCCGAACGATTTATACTACTAGGTTGATGAAGGCACTTGCCTTTTTCTACTGATATCAGAACCGAAACTATTTAGCATTTTAAAAATGCAATGGAAAATTCAGCCACAGCGGGAGCAGGTTGAAATGGTCACCGTGAAGTCAGCTTTGTTTCAGACAGTTTTGGTGAGGAGTGAATCAGATCTGATTTCCCTCCTTGTCAGATACGCTCTTTTTTACCAAAAAAGAAGAGGGGGAGGGTGGTAATTGAATTCTTGTCCTCGGCAGTCAGCAGCTCTTGGGTGGAGACCACGGACGGGCATTCTTCAGCTCTTTGGAATACTGTATGCTTAGCAGAGTATCGGGTTTAACACAGAACATCACCCCTTTCTTGTTCCTTTTAAAAACTTTCTACTTCTGTAACATGTAAGTAATCATAACTTGCTTTTAGAGTTCCCTAGAGGCTTGGTCGCTATTCTAAAGAATGTGTTAACTGTATGGCTGATGCCCTTTCGTTCCAAAATATGATTTGCTGGTCAGTCCATCACTTGTAAAATTATAGGAACTGTTTAAAAATAACTGTCCAAGATATATTCGTATAAAACTACTTTTTTCCTTTTTTTTTTTTTTTTCCGTAAGGAAATGCTTTTTTACCTTAGTCATGTTTTGAGTAGACCCTGGGGATTTTTTTCCCCCTGAAATTAGAAAGTTAACAGGGATAATGGTAAAGTCTCTTTCAGCCAGAACCTTCATTTTGTTCTTGACAGGTAGGAAAATGGTTATTTTCCTGGCTTAGCTCTGGAGACTCCATATTATATTTAAGAAGATGCTTTATATAAATATTCAGCATGTGTTTATGGCTCTCTTTGAAAAGGCAGCAATCGCGCTGAAAAAAAATATCCCAAAGGTAGTTAGCGGTGCCGTGCAGATGTGTGAATGTCTTCGGCATCTGGAAACGTCAGCAGCTCGGGGCTTGGAGGGATTGTGGGTTGACAGGCTGGGACTTCATCTGGAGAGTTACACCTGCCCCTTTAACTCTGTGACAGATGTAGAATACGGCCTCTATTTATCTCGAATCAGGTGTGCTTGAGAATCCCTCAAAACTGACATCTCAAATTTATCTGAAGCAAGGTGAGGGAAAAGGAAGACAGATCGCCGTCCACCAAACCACTGTCGATTTGGCAAGGTTTTAACTATTAAAAGGGTTGAAGTTAATCTCCACTTCCTACTTCACTGGCTCTAAAAAGTGAAGAAGAAGCCATTTTGTCGTGGCTACACAGTTAGGCAAGAAATCATCACAGACTTCTCCCAGCGGCTTTTAGGATTCTCGTAGAGTCAGGGGAGGGAAAACGGACACGTGTCCTTTCAAAAGATGGGACGGGCAGATTCTAGTGAGATGCAGTCGCTGATGCTGAAGCAGTCACACACGCTTCTTTAGAGATGGCTCCAGGCGACCTGAGCAAGTAATTTTAAGAATTTGACTCCTGATTTACCAGAAATGATGAACTGCATTTAAGGCTGCATAACCCCCAACCTGTCTGGGACGGGGGAGACAGACTCCCATCTGCAGAAACTGGAGAAACGAAGTTGTGTGGTTCTGCCATGTGTTGGCGTGAGGTTTAACTCTTTACCTGGACCAGTTAGGATGTATTTTGGCACAGGTCAGGCCTTTGGGCACATGATTCTGCTCTCACTGCCATCCCTTGATGTGGTTGGTAGACAGAGGGGCTAAACCTCACAGGCTGACGATTGCCCATATTCTCCCAGAGCAGATATGACAGATGTGGACTCAAACCCAGACCTTTCTGGAGGTGGAGCCAGTGGTGCGTGGGTGGCAGGTTCTGTTGGATCAAGGATCCATCAGACCCAGGGCTGACCAGGGTCAAAAGATCCCGATCCTCAAAGGGGAGAGGGGAGCTGGACATTCACTCGCCGGGCTGTACTGAACGTCTTCTGTTATCATTAGATGTTGCTGATAATGACCTTAGGGCCGGACTCTGTGGTGGGCACCTCAAAAAACTGTCTTTTTTTAAGGGGGGGGGGGAACATGTACATATATTTTTCAAGCTGGGGACAAAAGAACTTACAATCATGAATCTCTAGCGCAAGGGAATGAAGGACAAGGAGGGCTTCCCAACCACTCCACGTTTACTGGGGCAACGGCCTCGCCTTCCTGCATGTAAGAGTCTGTCTTTCTTGGGGTCCCCTGGGGCCAAATCTTCTTAACGTCCAAACACAGGCCACCTCTGATCAGCCTTGAGGAGTTTGAGTGCCTCTCTTTGAGAGTTGAGAGTATGGCCAGAGTGGAGACCCTCACATCTCAGATTCATCTCCTGATTTTTAGTATTCCAAACGATTTTTGTTTTGATAGTGATTTCCCCCAAAAGTCAAAGTTACTTTGGAACGGCTTGGTTGTCTGGGAAGCTTTTTGAGGTGTGATTTGACTTTGTTCCTCAGCCATCCAGTTACACATGTCAGTGTTTATCAGCCACATGGACAAAAGGGGAGGGGGGAACCTTTCTACTTCTCTGTAGGAGGAGAGAGAAATCCCCTTTCCAGAACTTTGGGGTAAAATATCAAACTGCATAGCACTTCTCTTTTCTTCCCCTCACGTCTTCTCTGTCGCTCTCTCCCTCCTTCCTTTTTCTTCTAGAAGTTCAAAATCAAGAGTGGGGGTGGGAGCTGTTTGATTACCTTGGAAGTAGAGGCTATAGTCCAAAGCCAGAGGTTTGCGCATGTAAATCTATAAATGGTCATTTAATGCTTACACAACAAAGCAAAATAGGGCGCTAGGAATCAACTTAGAAGCCATGCTGTAAACGTGAAAAGTGCATGATTGAAAAATCACTCTTATCTAGCGTGGTAGAACTTGAGAGCCTTTCGAGTTTTACAACGTCAGAATCTTAATGCGATTGAGATCAAGCCTGAATCAGGTGTCCCCACGAATACATGAAAGTAAATAAATAGGAGAGGGAAGGGGGGGAGGTGAGCGAGCTGCTGGGTACCACCACTGTGGCCTGTCTTCCCTTCTCATGAGCAGGCGGAGGGGTCAGAGTTAATAAAGCCAAGAGCATTCTCAAGGCAAGAATTAAGAACCCAGTTTACTGTTTCCGATGTTCTTGGCTGGTGCAATGTAAACTGTAGGTTTAAGGAAAGTTTGAAAAGCTCATACTAATGAATTACGTCGTAGACATTCAGAAAGAGAAAAGAGGTTGGGAAGAAAGCGAAGTCTGTTGTCTCCTTGAAAAAAAAAAAGGCCCTAAAGCCTTTGCCTTTGTGGCTTGAGTCGAATGTGGCTGCAGTGTGTCTGTCACCCTTGATTTCCATTCACGGCCTGTGAGTTCCTCCCTGCGCGCTATTGATGGAGAGGCGTAGTTAGAAACACAGAGCCCCCTTCAACGGCACGGCTCAAAATGCCTGTGCTGTATTTACAAGCACCGCGCAGCTAAGTACTTAATAAACCAGCCCTTCAAAGGAGCCGCCAACCTGGTGAGCTGTCAGCACCAGTAATCGTAAACCACATTTTTAGCGGGACTACGTTTTCAGACCAAACGCTTTCATGGATGTCGTTCAAGGTGATCAGACTGTGTTTTCCAGAGCGCGTTGGCAATGCTTTATGGCCAGCTTTCCTAGTTACAAGAAAGAAGGGTTCACTTCAGGGCCTGATCTTAATGATAAAATATTCCTTCTGAGGATTCGATATGTTCTGAACTTTCCCCTCGATCTCATAGTCTACGGGCTGGCACTTGGGTGTGTGGGTGAACACACATACAGATTTTTTGCTCTGAAGAGTAAGTTTTTAATAAAACTCTAGTTGGAGTACTTACCTGGTACTTACTTAGTACCGTGTCGGGCTCTGTGCTGACAGCATGGAGCCTGCCTGGGATCCTCTCCCTCTTCCTTTTCTGCCCCTCCCCGGATCATCATTCTCTCTCAATCTCTCTCAATAAATAAATAAATTTTTTTTTAAAAAAAAACGTGTTAGCTGGTGGGGTGCTTTGGGTGGCTCAGTAGGTTAAGCCTCCAAGTCTTGATTTCAGCTCAGGTCATGATCTCACGGTTCGTGTGATCAAGCCCTGCATCCGGCTCTGTGCTGACAGTGTGGAGCCTGCTTGGGATTCTCTCTCTCTCCCTCTCTCTCTGCCCCTCCCCCACTCTCAAGCCCCCAAATCCGTGCCTCGGGGTGTTCCTTGGCTCCTGGCTCTCTCATTCCAAGCTCCCCTTTCACCTTCTTGCAACCTCCTTGTCTATGTCACCCCCTCTTCTGTCTCTTATAAGGACACTTGTCATTGGATTGATGTCCCACCCAGATAAACCAGGAGAATCTCTCATCTTATTGAGTCACATCTGCAAAGGTTGTTTTTCCAAATAAGATCGCATTCACAGTTCCATGGGTCAGAATGTGGACACACCTTTTTTGATAGAGGCTGAGGTGGGAGGGGGGGCACTATTCTAGCAATTATACCAAAGTAGAGAGGACGGGAGGCAGCAGAGGAGTCTAGAAATAACTCCTGTGTCCACCCCCCAGAGCAGCTATTCTGGGCAGGGGAGATACGGACTCAGTGTCTCAGGTTAAATGCCTCCATCATCCCTTCTGGCTACCAACAGTTCAGCCCCTCATTGCTGGAACCCAGTATCGTGGTACTTTTATTTCCCAGGCAGGACAATGGAGGATTCTTTTTTTTTTTTTTTTCGTAGATGAGGTCAGACATTTCTTAACATTTTCTAGTGCACGTAGGCAGAGGGGACCAGAGGACCAGAGGTGCTAGGTGTGTGTGGGGGGGGGTGCGGTGGGGGGACTCTGCCCTGTGTCATGGGAACCAAGCAGCCCAGCAGACAGGAGACCTGGGTCCCCTGTGCCCTAGCCCCCAACAGCTCATGACACTGTGGATGGTAGTAAGCATGGGCTCAGAAGAGACGGGAAGGCCACAGCCAGCCAGCTGGGATGGACTCAAGAATCTGACCTCCCCAGCACTGGGTGTATCACTGTCATTTTGGACAAGCTGCCTTTAAAAAAAAAAAGAAAGAAAGAAAAGGCTTTATGGTAAGGCATGGTGGACCCGATACCCATTTCGAAAGGCTGGCAATTTGCATACCTCATAATCCCAAATTTACAAATCACCCGAAGGTAGCCTTTCACATTTGTATATTTAAAAAAGAAACTTTGACTATGGCCATGAAGTCGGGTCAAAGGCTGCCAAAAGTGTGTCACCAGGGGAGGAACAGACCATATACTCTGGTAGCAAAGCACGGTCCCAGTTAGAAAGCCACTGTGCTTTCTTGTTCAGTGGTGGTTCCCCAGACCAAGTTGGTTTTTACTCATTTGCGTTAGTTTTCTGCACATCACGGAGTGGAATGCAGACCCTCCTGTAATTTGGTTCTTTTAGGGGTATTTAAAAGTCAGCGTGGATGATTCAATAATTCTGAGGAACTGTAAGGACTTCTGCCTTTCCTTATTCCTCTCTAGCCCTCGGGGCACGACTGCCAGAGCTTTGGGGGAACGTGTACAGAGGCAGAGGGCTTCTCTGACCTCCGGAGGCAAGAGCCGCCTCAGCGCATAGTTGTCTTAGATCTTCACAAATATGTTCCTAGCCTTCGCCCCACAGGAGCGTTCCTATTATTGAACAATTGCCTCCAAAGCAGTAGAACAGCCCAATTGTTATGGAGATTAAAGGTACGGATTGCAAAACACCTGTAAATAAAATCTTCACTGACAAACCCAGTTTCTTTCCATAGACCTTTCTTCCGTAATCTCTTTCTGGCAGAACATTTTATGTTTTGATACCAGAGATTCAGTTACCAACCACAGTCAATAAAACAAAATAATTTTAAAAAATAGTATAGAACTCACCCAAAAAACAAACATTGGCCAATCATGTTTATTTTCTGTTTCTTTGTGCACGCCGGAGGATTGACAGGAAAAAAAAAAAAAAAGGAAGGTAGTACTTCTTATCCAGTTGATTATTTTTCTTTTCTTTTCTTTTTTAATGGTTATTTATTTTTGAGAGAGAGAGAGGGAATGGGGGAAGGCAGAGAGAGAAGAGACGCAGGGTCCAGGCCCTGAGCTGTCAGCACAGCTCGAGCTCATGAACCACGAGATCATGACCTGAGCCAAAATCGGACTCTTAACTGACTGAGCCACCCAGGAGCCCCTTATCAAGTTGATTTTTAGTTATCAAGCTATGCAGAGTCTTCAGATGGAGTATTAGCCAGTTCAGGCTGTCCTACATGGCATGGAATGTCACATTTATGTTTAAAAGGAATCGGTATTTTCAAGAGAAAACAGTATCATGATGTCAAGTCCCAGAATGAGCCCTGAGTGGGAGAGGTTGGACAGAAAAGACAGTTATTTCCTCCAGACACAGTCCTGGGCACCATCATAATTCACAACGTCTTAGGGTCATATTTGGGGTCTGGAACCTTCCAAATGTAGTTTCAAGATTTTGAAGAACATCTTCCAGCTGTGGTCAACAGCAAGAGCTTACTGCTCCTTATATAAAGGGGCTCTCCCTAAGATGGAATGCCCCGTTTTTCCAAACTGGAGAGAGTGTGGACGAGATGGGGGAGGAGGTGGTAGAGAACTGGCCAGCACGTCTCATGTCACCTAACAGCTGTCAAGTGGCCGTGAAACCTGAGCTTTAAAACACACGGCACCAACAGACATAGCGCTCGTGTCTGCACGCCATCTTGGTCTTCCACCCGACATTACTGAGTCTCCGCGTCCATAAGTCACTGTGATCAGAGTGGTTAGCAAGCCTGGGGCCGCTGTGGTGGTGAGCTCAGTCCTGCTGGGAGAGAGGGGGAGAATGAGCCGTGACCCTTCTGCTGTGGGGTTAGGGTGTGATCACCAGTAGTGTTGTAAAGGCAGAGTGTCCCTAGAGAAAGCCTGTGAGTCGGCACCGCCCTGGGTGTGAGCAGTTCACCCATCTGGGACATTTAAATCTCCCCGATCTATAACGTGCTGGTTCCCACAGAGGAAGTGTCTTTACTTACAGCTTTATGTGTATTCGACCTGAGTCATTCCAAGCCAGACCCAAGACCCAGGGAGCTTACGCTATGCCAACAACTCCTACCATCTTTAGGAAGGTAACATATATACACTGACTTGCAGGGGTGGAGGGTAGGGGGTAAAAGAATCTCTCAAGGTAAAAAGGGAGGAAGAAATCATCTGACCAGTGATAGTACTTTTTGGTGTTGCAGGTCACACTGGGGGAGTGAACATGGTTGTTTTCATAAGTCTCGTGGAGTTATTGCCCTGGGTGGCCACTCACACTGCATTAGTGCATCTCTCTGTGAGATCAGATGGCAAATTATATGATAAAGTTATTAAAATATCTGTAAAAGTCAGCACAAAGCTCAAGGGCTCGCCTTGGCATTTCTGCCCGTTAAGTGGATTATTTAGATCGCTTCTCTCGAG
The DNA here is from genome assembly GCF_003009895.1 of Hyaena hyaena. Taxonomy (NCBI): domain Eukaryota; kingdom Metazoa; phylum Chordata; class Mammalia; order Carnivora; family Hyaenidae; genus Hyaena; species Hyaena hyaena. The sequence continues at coordinate 4,164,748 of NW_024080634.1, read as the reverse complement.
GTCTGTTCATCTTCATCCGGACATTGTTGTAAATTGCCGGCTCTGTAGAACTGTCATTGGCCTGAATTTTCAGCCGTGATCCTGTGGCTGGTCCGAGAGGGTTGGTATCTCAGGGGTGGACGCATACGTTTTTGAAACGTGCAGTTACTTCCCCTCCCCCACCCCACTTTTGAACCTGCAGCGTGCGTTGGTGGTGGTATCTCTCCTGGGGGTGTCACTGGGGCAGTGTGCGGCGAATTATGCCAGGGACATTGCCTGGTTCACACGTTCACCAAAGGCAGAAACAAAATAGAGCTCGAGGTTACAGAAAGGACCAATGCCGTTGGTTCATTTAATCCTCGCCACCTGTCACCCATGAGGTTGCAGGACACAGCCCTGAGGGTCCCGCCTGGTGGCCTGCGCAGGCGCAGAGCTGCCACATGATCAGTTCCAGTTTCCTTCACCACCAATCCCAGGTCCCCCCATCTCATATATGCAATTGCAGACATGGTCTTAAATGCTAAGATTCTGTAATTCTGGCCACTGCAGCTCCTGGAGATGGACGCCCATGCCTGACATTCTCAGGGAAAGCAGTAGGGATGCCCCAGAACACCTCTATTCTGTTGCTTATATGAGTAAAAGCCCACTTTTTCTCTCTCTTTTTTTTTTTAATTTTCGGTAATATTTTTGCTGTGGGATCGGACTTTCTGAGGCACCATATGTTGCTAAATGAGAGAAGTCATTGCCCAGACGTGGATCTGTTTAATTTAATATGATTTTCCACAAATTACAAAGCATGACTTTAAAATTGAATTTGTGCAAAATTACAGATGGCCAATTCAGGTGGACGGGAGAGCAAATCTTGTTACTCTTATTCCAGAATCTCTTCCCGATTTCCTCATTTGATTCTTTCACGCCTTGGGGGAGGGGGTTGAGGGAGACGGATACATTAGAGGGTCTATGAGGAATTTCTTTTATGTTTCAAACTTTCACCCTGGTCATTCATGGCTCCCTCAGAGGGAGACACAGTGGCTTGAAGATGTCAAGACAGAACGGATGTCAAGACAGCTGTTTCTCCCATCTTTTTTTTTCTTTTAACATTTATTCATTTTTGAGGCAGGGGAGGGGCAGAGAGAGAGGAGACACAGAATCCAAAGCAGGCTCCAGGCTCTGAGCTGTCAGCACAGAAACTGACGTGGTGCTCGAACCCACGAGCAGCAAGATTATGACCTGAGCCGAAGTCAGACACTTAACCAACTAAGCTGCCCAGTGCCCCTACTATTTTTCCCGTCAAATCATCAGAAGGGACTCAGAAAAAACAAGGCAGCCCCCTGCCACCCAGAGAATGCACTTTCTCAGGAAAGCAGAATCTGGACTAGAAATCAGCACTAAAATCTACATGGCAGATAATGAGTATGGACTTTGGAATTCCAGTTCTGGGTTGGCCACTTTGCAGTCATGTGACCTTGCGAAAATTCCTGAAGTCCTTTGTGCCACTGCTCCCCATCTTAAAATGGGCATGCATGGTAATAATGACCCACTGGCTAGCCGTGAGGACAAATGAGTGACTATGCATATGCCCCCCACACAGTGTGCATTGTGTGTAGTTGCTGGTATTACCTCAGGAACTGGCTGCGGGGATTGAAGTATATTTTCGTCCAGGGTCTAAGCACAGAGCCTGGGATGCTTCAAACACTAAATAAATGGTTGATGTTATTTGCTTTACTCTCCCCGCTATTATTGTCCCCGTGTTGGTGGCAGTGCTGTTATCACCAGGGTGTCACACATCCGTCCGTCCCATCAGATTCAGAGGAGCCACACAGCCCCTCTGTGACAATCACCTTCAGTGTCCCCTTGTTCCGCAGGGGGGAGGGGAGCCGCACGCAGTAGTAGGGCCTTCAGTCACGTTCCGTTTCCCTGGGTGAACTCCGACAAGAGAGCCCATAACCACTGCTCTGCGAGTGGGAACAGTTACATCTGAAAGGGACCTTACGCTTCTTTGCTCAGTGCCCTTTATGTCACTCATGAGACACCCAAGGCCCAGGGAACCACGGGGGTTGGCCCAGTTGGAGGCCGACCTGAACTCCAAGTCTTAGGACTCCTGGTCCAGTGCTCATCCCATTGGTCTGTCCACCTCGGAGGTGGCCAAGGAATATAGAGTGTGGAGCCCTCATTAGGACATGTAATCGTGCTCTGCGTTCCGCGGCCCTTTTCTAGAAGTGTGTGGGTGCCTCACCGAGATGATAGGTGCCCGGGGTCGGATTCTGTATCCTGTGCTTCTTTGGGGCTCCATTTGCAAAATGCTCAGTTGCACACGTGAGGGGGGCGGGGGGCTCTGCAGAAAGGCAAGGAGAGAATGCCCATGTCCGGGCCACCTCTGTCCTTCTCAGCCCCACGGGGCGCCCCCAGCCCAGCTCCCTGGGGGGCAGCAAGCAGCTGCAGAAGGGCTAACAGGACACTCTGTGACCACGGGGCCCATGTGGGCAGCGGCCAGGGTTGAACCCTGACCCGTCCCTTAACTTGCATGAATCGGACACATTCAGAGAATGTGAATGGTCAGCCTCTTCGGCGTTTGTAATGAACCATCTACAAAAGGATTTCTTTGAACCGAGTTTCACCTTCCTGTGTGATTCTAAGTAAATACCTCCCTGGGCTGATTCCGCCCACAGGCCCGGGCCTTGAAAGCCTGCTGGCGGCTGGGGCTGGCGGGCCAAGAAGAGGCCTGCAGACAGGTGTGCGAGTGTTTTGGGGGCGGGGCCTGGCAGCCACAGCTGTGGGAACTCGGCAAAGCCGGGACTGGGGGGGTTAGGGGGGGAAGGGGGGTGGCCGGGGGCTGGTGCTCAGTGACAGTCCCGTGTCCCAGTTCAGGACACCACTGCCAACCTCTGCATCTACTCTCTGAATAGTGCATGGCCACACGGACAGGGGAGCTAATGCGATTGACCGCCGTCATGATTTCAGAGTCAGGGTCACGAACGGCAAGGCCAGAGCTACCCAGGGCCTTCACGGGAATCCCACGGGCAGAGCGAAATGTCCCTCTGTCAGAGGCGCTGAATCAAGGGTGGCTTCTGGGCTCCCTTCCGTTGGTAGTCACCTCTCCTACGTGCAACTTAGTTAAGGCTTAATCAAGAGAAGCAGGGACTTGAGGCCCCGTACGGACTGACACGTGGACCTCTCCTTTGGCTTTACCACCCACAGCACGTGACTCTTGATGAGTTATGACCACAGCCCTGGGGGCTTAAGCTCCAGGCTTTGCATGGCTCTCGGGGCTGGTCTGAGAACCACAGGTTCCTAAAGAACAGACCAGAGGAGGAGGCGATGAAGGAAATGCTAGGAAATGGCCTCTTGCTGCTCAGATGACCAGATCCATTCAGAAACATAGCATTCAGTGGGGTCGCACATTTTTTTCGCCTCGGGTAACGACTTCCCTGATTTGGGCCGTTCTTACAGTGACTTTGAACGTCTGACCACGGAAATGAGTGAATCTTAGAAAGCCGGATCCGAATGAGATGGCCAGCCCCCCTCATTCCCTAGAGGAGACATCAGAAGCCCAGAGAGGTTAACTGACTTGCTGAAGATCGCACAGCCAGCTCCTATACTCACGTGCCCTGCCTTCCCACCCATCCTCCCTGGCTCGAACACATTCTAGTATTAGGATGCGGCAAAGTGAAGCTTCCCAAGCAGTTCCTGCAAAACAGCACCTATGTGAAAGAGGGGCTGTTGGTACAAGATGGGGCAAACACCACCCGTTTGCCTGCGCGCGCTCCACCCAGTTTCTCATCTTTATATTACCAAAAAAAAAAAAAAAAAAAAAAAAAGGTCTCAAATAACCCAAACAGGCAGGGTCTGACCTGCAGACAGTCTGCAGGCATCCGCCCAAGAAGCTGCCGGTCGGCTGGTCCATCCTCCGCTGATTTATGGTGTGTGTGTTAAGCCTTAAATTGTTGAGACTCTGGCTGGCTGTAGTGGTATTACTGGAGGGCTGTGCATGTTTTCAGCTCACGGAGCTGGCTCCGGTACTGGAGGCGTTGGCCTCAGATCAAGTCCAATCTCACACCTGTCTGAGACAATGAGGGCCTTGTTAGACACATCTCCAGTCAAGGCGGCTCAGGCTGCTTATTTTTCACGTTCAGAACAGAGCAAGGGGTGGGGGGCGGGGAGCTCGGGGCTGGGGGGAAGCCAAGGCGAGACTGGGAAATGCTGGGGTCAGCTGCCTCCCTTGCCCTCTCCTTCCCCCTCTTCCCTGCCCACCTCTCCCCCCCATTTTATAAACTTTTCCTTATTTTTGGAAATTAAAAACAAACAAACAATACCAACAGTAGCTCTCTTATGAAGGAGAATTTCCTACTGCAAAACAGGGAGCTTGAGGCCTGTTGGAGAATAAATTCCCAGTCATCTGGGAACAACGCAGTGAACAACACAGTGGACAAGCCGGGGGGGTGGGGAGCCCCCACATCAGCACTGAAATCTGAGCTTTTTCCACACGAAGGGGGTCTGTGCAGGAGAGATTTTTCTCCTCTTATTTTTCCCTCCCACTGCTGCCATTTTAGTGGCTGGGGCAGTAAGCGGAGGGATGAACCGGCAAGCTCTTCTGTCCCCATTCTGTCCCTCCTTCCCTTGTTAGAACACAAGTGAGCCACCAGCACTTAAACGTCTGCAGACCCTCTGCAAATCCTGCTTTCCAGAGACCCTGACCTGAGGCAGCCCCTGGGCAGGACCTCTTCTGGGCCCCAGTCAGCGGCCCTCAAGGCTGATGGCTGTGAGTGACCATGATAGGTCAGAGCCACCCTGAAATGACTTGCTTTGCCCGGGACTGCGCCATGTGGGATAAAAGTCAAGAGAAGAGTTTCCCAGAGTTAGGAAAGCAACCCTTTGCTGCCAGATCCCCCCGGACGCCCCACGCCAGCACCTGGGGACTCCTCTCGTGTCTTGGGCACGTCTCGGGGGCTTGAGTAGCTCAGTGGATCGCTCTGCGTCCTCTTTGATTAGCAAGCCTCTGACTTGAGCAGGGGAGGTCTTTAGGTGCCAGTGGTCACTCCATTCTGTGTGTCCTCCAACGAGAGACTGGCAGGGCCCCAGCCTCACCTCCGCAAAACGACTTGAGTGCCAGCTTCAGCCTCAGAGGCGCAGCGGGGAAGAGGTGCGTGCTGCTTGTTTTATCTGAGACCTGAGACTGGAGATGAAGTGGGGCCCGTCGGTTTTTCCTAGAGCAGATCGCTTTGAACGCAGCCGCCCTGGTTTCTCCATATGTGCGTGTCGGCCACCTTCCCCCAGGAGGGCTTTTGGGGAGGCATGAGAAGTGGCAATGAGTGATAGAAAACCCGGGGAACTTCCGGCTCCCTCCTGCCTGGGTTGGAAGCCCTTGTAGGTGACCTTGAGTGGCAACACATGTGAAGGCCCTGTGCAGTTGGAGAGGACATCATGTTAAGACCTTGGCCTCCAGGGAGGCCAGAGTGGGCACAGTCTCCTCTTTGAGGCCACTCTGTCTGAACTCATCGCCTATGGAGGATGGTGGCCGAGGGAGTGGATGTGGCCTTTCAAGCCATCTGATGGCCAAGGAGGACCCGATACAGAAACCAAAGACGCTCCTGCTGAGATCGCTTTACCCGCAGGTTTCTTAGCTCCTTTCCCTGCCATGCCTTTCTCTGGGCCGTGAGACTTCCATTCCTCTGCTGAGCCACCCATGCTCTGCAGTGAGCAAACGTGAACCCAACAAGCAGGAAGAGGCTGGAGCATAAGGCTGCTGTGAGCCGCTGCCGTAACCTGGCCCCTCCTCTGACCTCTAAATACCCACCCCCGCCTCCTCTGTCCCGCCTTTCTTTAGGGGGCCTGGTCCGCCCCATCTCCTTCAGGACGTCTTCCTCCCATCTGCTGATGGAGCTGGCCCCACTTTTCTGCTCCTGGTCCCATCCGTCCGGCCCCAGCAGGCCGCCGCCTCCCACACCTTGTCCCCCATTATTACCCAACAGGATGCACGTTGCTGCCGCCCCGGCTGCCATGGGCTCCTGGGAACAAGCCCCTGAGACTTCCCTCTGTGCTTTGAGATGATCAAAACCTCAAAACCACCAGGTGAGATGCTTTCGAAGCATCCCCGGAGCACCCTCTCCTCCTCATCTCCAGTCATGGTTCTGAGTGAAGGGCTTGCCTCAGAGTTTCAGGCAGGCTGGAAGTATCTCTCCTTCTCCAGGCCCCCGCGACCCCAGCCCAGATCTCCAGGGTAAGGGGCGAGTGAGAGTCCCTGAGGAAGACTGTGCCTGCTCTCGAGACAGCAGGTCAAAACTGGTTTTCCTCTCAATTCTTAAAAAGTTCTGCCCCGAGTGATTTCCTTCCTCCCAAAGCATCAGTGCGTGGAGAGGGCCTTGCTTCTTGGCTCTGTGACTTACTCTTCCTCAGCCTCCTACGGGCTGGCGGGGAGCCTGAGGGAGGGAGCCTGGGTGGTCCCGCCCAGGTGACAACAAGCCCACCCCTTTCCCTTCACTTTTGTGATAAGGAAGAAGATGGGAAGGGTCTGTGCTTCTTGACCCTCGGACCCCTTCCCCTCTGCAGCCCCCTGGGCTCTCAAGCTAGCCAGCTGCCCTCTCTTCCTGCCTCCTCACCCCCCAGGCCGGACACTCCTGTGTCACTGTCTTGCCTTCCCATCTGCCTTGCTCCTGCGCTCACCTGAAGCTGTCTTCAGATACCTGAACCTGGGCTTACACATTTAATTCGAGATTTGGACCCCAAAGTAAGAAACGGGTTGTTTCTCTGCTGCTTCCTTGGAGCCCCATCCCCCCCCCCCCCCCGCCGTCTCCCAGACCTGAGAGGCGTTGTGGCCCTCCCCCCGCGTTCAGGTGCGTCCTGGGTAGCCTCCTTCCCTAAAAGCATTCCTCATTCTTCCTGGTTCTGGCACCTTTCAAGTCCATACTTCCAAATTCACTCCTGACCTTGGTGGCCCTCCTCCCTGCCCACCTCGGACCAAGCCTCTTTCCCCACCTGACCCGATGACGGGCCTCAGGTCCCCCAGCACTGAACAGCCCCCACCTCCACGCCCAGTGGCATCACTCTGTGCCTGAGATGGATGAGAAAAGGCACGTAACCCCTCCCCCATCCTGTGTTGTGCCATCGCATCACGGGCTTCAGCTGGTGGACGGAGGGCCCTTCCTACCCACCTGTGCTGGCCCGCTGGTCTGTCTGCAAAAATCACAGAATGTGGGCCAGTGGGGGGGGAGGGGTGTGCGGGGAAGGACATTTGTCACCCTTCTCTGTCAACCTCCCTTTCGCTTTCCTTGCCTCCTCTTCCCTCAATCCCTCAGAAGCCTTTCTGGTTCCAGTCTGGGGGGAAAGTACTTTGGACATGTTGTTGAGACGGGTTTGCTGTTTTGTTTTTTGTTGTTTGTTGTTTTTTTTTCAAAGACAGGAAGTTCCTGTTTATTGGAAAGGTTCATGTCCAAAGACATTAGTTACAGAGCTAAATGGCTATAGGATGATCTCTTGCTGTCTTTCTTTCGGGGTGGTACACAATACAAAAAATAATAATAATAATAAACCAAGGAGAGAGAGCGAATCCGTGAACACAAAAGGAGATGTTAGAATAGGTTTTTGTTGGTACTTGCATTTTCTTGCTGGAAAACAGAGCAGAGACCCTGAGGTGCAGAGGTGCGGACAGAAGCCTGATGTTATCTCGCCCCGAGAAATCCTGCCTGGAGTCCAGCGGCAGGCAGGATCCAGGACTCAAAAAGACAGAGGCAATCGGTCCTGCTCGGTACAAACGGTGCTTTTAGTCTTTCGTAAACAGCCTGTGCCCCAGGGCTCAAATCCTTCAAAAGTTTGCCTAGGTAATTGCGTTTCATTGCTGTCTGGCATGTGCTCATCAGTCTAATCTGGAGGTTCAGACAGCCAGGCCAAAGCCTGCGAGACTGGAGGAGAACGAGACCGTGAATTTAATCCACTTGAAAGACAGACTAATACAAGTGCGGCTACCTCATTATTTTAAGTGATGGGAGCAGAAAAGGCTATGGCACTTTCCATAAAAGGGTTTAAAATCGGCACGTTGCAGCCACTTGGCGGTTTAAGGCCATTAGAAGAAAAGGCGGAACCAGGGTGAGGATTGGATCCTTGCTGTCACCTCCTCGTTTCTGGAAGCCGGCCTCCTCCCACAACCAGCCCAGAACACGGGGGCCACGGGGGGAGATGATACCTTCCCTCCCTGAGTTTGACTTGGGTCGTTCATGGATTCATGGCCATAGGCACCAATTTTCATTTGAGATTTGGGGGTGTTTGGGCTTCGTTTAAGGGTGGGAAGGGGATATATATGGTGTAAGGACTTCCCAGTCAGCGCCAGAGAGCTCAGAATCCCAGACGTATAAGCAGGAAAAGGTATGCCCTCCCTTGTGTCCACTGGGTGCCGTGCTTGGAGATTACTTCCGTCTCCTTCCTTCCTTCTTTCCTCCCTTCCTCCCTCCCTCCGTCCCTTCCTTCCTCCCTCCCTCCATCCCTTCCTTCCTCCCTTCCTTCCTTCCGAGGTTCAGACCAATTTTTTTTTCGTTTTGTTCGTATATGGTAATGAGGCTGGGGGAGCAGTAATGGCTTCAGTGACTTTATAGTAAAAACCAGCACTCTACAAAGAGCCAGAGGGTCTGTCCCTGCCGTGTCACCAGCCTGCCATGGGGAACAGAGAGAGCAACTTCACCTGTCTGTGCTTCGGCTTTCTCTGAAACAGGGCTGGCTCGGAAAGGCTCTGAGGTTGCTTTCTGCACTATCATTCCATGAGACGTTGGAATGAAGCCTTAGAAATGTTGACAGTGATTTGCATCATTATCTAGTTACATGTGACTCATGCCCGGGAAGCTCGGGAAGGGCAAGCAGTAGCCTGTCCCTTCCCAGGTGGCAGAGCTGACGGTCAGCTCGGGAGTGATCTTGCCGGTCGTTTACACCTGCGTCTCACCCACGACGTGGCGTGCCAGCTCTGGGTCTGGGTGCTGGGCCATGGGACTGTGAGAAAGAGGCGTCCCAGATCCTGGCATGGGGACAGAATTCTCCCTGGGCACAGCGTGAATGCTGATGCCGTGAAGGCAGACAAATGGCCTCCAGTGACCCCGCTTCCCACAAGGGCTCCAGAAGTTTCCCACCACACCCCTGATCTCCTCACACCCCTCGGTTTCATCTGTGCTGTGCCTGGAGATGTGTGCCTACCCGGGGCTGGGTTTCCCTAAGGCAGCGTTGACACTTGGGTCTGGATCAGTCTCTGCCGTGGGGGAGGGGCATTCTGCACCTTGTAGGATATTGAGCGGTGCCCCTGGGCACTCTAAGTGCCAGTAGCACCCCTCACCCCAGTTGCGACACCTGAAAATATCTCCAGACATTGCCCAATGGCCCCTGGAGGAGAAACAGCCCCTGTTGAGGCCAGTCTGGGAAATTCACAAACATCTCACCGTCCACACAGGATCTCGATGCCTGTAACAAGGGGGTGGATCCCAGGTGTCTATAGTTGGTAGCAAATCCGTTTTGACTCTTCACATCCGTTCTCCATAGGTCATTCATCCCTTTTTTTGAGCAATAGTTTCCTAGTCTGCTATCTCAAACTCTACTTTTTATCCCCCCTAAATCCTTCCACGTTAGTCCAAGTCACTGAAAACCTACTGCTTCTCTGAGAAAGCCTTCCTTGACCTTGTAAATCAAAGCTGTTCTCTGGAGGGAGGTTTCCCACCGCCAGGCTCAGTATCTTTCTCAGGGTGACCTCATCTATTAAAGTATGAAGGTTGTATTTGAAATGCCATTTACTTTCTCTAAGTCAATACGTGAAGCTGTGGATCTTTAGATCATCAGAGGTCTGCTTATTACCAAGAGTTTTTGTGTGTGTGTGTCATTTTTTAAATCGAGATCTGTGTTGGAGTTTAAAAGAATTCCGGCAGATTTCCATTTGCCTTTCTGAATCCGTTTGGGGTGATATTCCTCTGCGAGTGTAGATTGCCCCTAGATGAATCTGACTTTATTAGTTTGTGTCCTTTGTGAAAGCACACAGCTCTTATCTTCAAAGGTCTCCTTTATGCAGCAAAAGCGCACCTCAGCAACCTGTGTTATTAATCTGCTGCAGTCCCAATTAGTTCACGTGAAGGTCAGTCCTTTGAGGGGGTGCGGAGCCGCTGCAGACTTAAGTGAACAAATTCCTCTTACACGGAGCTCACGCGAAGGTAGGGGAGAGGGCTACCGCCCAGACAAAAGAGGGACTTGTCCACTGCCCCAGGAGAAACTGATAGCAAGTCCCTCCTGGCTCAGGAGCCAAAGGAACCCAGTTGTTCTGAAGAACTCAAAACTAGCATGGGAGGGGCGCCTGGGTGGCTCAGTCGGTTGAGCATCCAACTCTTGATTTCAGCTCAGGTCGTGATCTCACAGTTTGTGGGCTTGAGCCCAGCGTCTGGCTCTGTGCTGACAGCTCAGAGCCTGCTTGGGAATCTCTCTCTCTCCCTCCCTCCCTCCCTCCGTGTCTCTCTCTCTCTCTCTTTCTCCCTGCCCCTCCCCCACTTGCACTGTCTTTATCTCTCTCAAAATAAATAAGCTTAAAAAAAAAGAAACTAGCATGGGAACCTGTTAGTTTTAAGGAAACTGTTTGGGGCTGTTCTTTCTTCACTCTCTTACTCCAATGGCAAATAGCCCAATACTTTAGCAATTGTTGAGAAATAAAGAGAAACAGAGCCATTTCTTGGGGTTTTGTAATGAATGGAGAAGCCCTGAACTTAAGACGTGTAATGAACACTGCTCCTCCAAAAACATGCCTGTGAAAAACGAGCCAGAGCTGGTGGGTCAGGTGCACATCGAGTCTTAGGAACGAAGGATGGTGCTGAGCTCACGGCGGCCTCCTCCTGCTGCGTCTCCGAGACCACCCACGGAAGACAGGAAATCCGTGGACCCTGGGCGTCGTGTGTCTCCGACATGGAGAATTGAAGGGCCTGAGGTCAAGTGGAATGGCAGTGCCCTTCAAGAGGGAGAAGTTCATGGTTATGTCCGTGCAGAACACTGGAGGTGGAGGGACAGCCGGGAATCGGGAATCGCACTGTACGTGCTGCGCCCTGGGAAGGCAGGACCTTTGAGGGGCCGCAGGAGGCTGGCCTCCCGCACCTGCTGCTGGGAATTCCTGGATCCCCCGCCCTGACGTGTGGGAAGGGAAGGGAAGACCAGAAGCCACTGCAGGTCGGGGAAGAAAAGTCAAGGCCAGACGGCACAGACAGGAGTGAGCACGAGGAAAACTGAAGGCTGAAGCAGAAGCTGAGCCCGCAGTTTATGGGCAGAGGCCAGGCCCTTCAGCCTGCGAAGCTTACCCTTCTCCCCTTCGAGTTGGGAACACGGAACGCGAGCTCTTAAAGAAAGAGCTGCCGCCACCCAACGTGCGTCCCACCTCGGAAGGTACAGAACAGTGCATCTTCCGTCTGCCAGCTCAGCTTCTGGATTTCGGGGCCGGGGCTGGCGGGGCCAGGTGGCATCAGGCGGCCACCGTGCAGCCACCTGCAGCAGAGTGGCCACAGTGCTCCCGGTGAAGGAGGCTGGTGCTCGGGAGAAGGCAGGGCTTCTGTTTCCGCGCCGTAACCTGCTGTTTGCAGCCTGCTGGAACCTCCCACGTGCTCGCCGTGAAACCGCGACTTCCCCGGGGAGGGGCTGGAGGGCACTTTGCACCTCACGGCTGGGGAAACTGAGTCTCCAAGGAATTAACTTGCCCGAGCACACCGCGAGTGAAGGGCGAGTCCGGGCTCAGTCCTAATCGCGCCGACTCCCAGACGCCCTTGCTAGGCTCTTCCTCAGGCCCTCTCGACTCCCTGGGCGATGGCATTCTTGCTTCCCCAGCCATAGGGCTCCGGAGTTTACCAGAATGCCATGCTTCAGAGTTTGCTGCTTAAGACCAGAAGTGTCTGGCCTAAAGCCCCAGTAAGGATGCATCAGGGCCTGGGCTGCACGGGGGAGACGACACAGAGGCTGCGTGAAGGGCTACACCCCGTCTAAGACCTGTCCCACAGTCGGAGCTTTTTACAAAGCCACACAAGGGCTGAAGTAAAATCGAGGGTTGCAGCCGGGAGAATGGGCAGTGGGAAAGCCACCCTCGGGCTGGTGGGGCCGGTGATCTCCGGCTATCTCTTTGTCTCCCACCAGAGATGTATCTGAGGCCAGGTGTCGGCTGGAGGGCGGCAGGCTGGCTGGGGTGGTGTCAGACAGAGCGAGCCAGGCTGCAGAAGGACGTGACCCGCTAGCCGTTGTGTGCCACGTCTCGTTCTGAGCTGGGTCAAGAGTGTTCTCTCCAATACCAACGACTCTCGGGGTAGGGGCGGTGGTCCTGCGGCCCCCTGGCCCCAGATCTGGCCTCACTCCTTCTTCTTTCTTGCCCGCCGCCACCCCGAGGCATCCCAAGGACCCTAGCAAAGCTTGGCCACGTTACTTTATAGGATCTGGCCCAGGGTCAGCTCTCCCTGAATCTGCTTGGTCAGAGAGACCACTGAGGTCCCTCTGGCAAGTCCTGTGGGCTCCCCCGCATCAGCACCTGGCCTTCCATCGACAGTCTGATCGTGGCGTGGCTCTGACAGTCTCCTGCCCTGTGCCATGGACCAGTCGATGCTCAAACCTGCCCAGTCCTCTTTAGAGCACGTGCCAGCCCCGCAGAACATTCCTTCAGAAGGTTCTGCTTCTTTAGCTTTGGCCAATGCCAGGTCCTGCTGTGTCTCTGCCGCTTGGAGCTTCCCACTTCGAGGTGTCTGTCACTTGATCCCTGTTGAGTGAGGGTCCTCTTTCTGTGTCAAGGGCTCGAGCACAAGCTGGAGGCTGCCTGAAATCGCCCAGCTGTTGATTCCTTCTGGCTCTTCCTTCTCCAGGAGCGACAAGGAGGTCACAGGAGCTAGAGAATGAGTGGACGAGACCTGAAGGCCATCCTCAGCCTCTGTGTTCTGAGGGTTTTGTTGGAGGAGAAGGAAATGGAAGAAGGGAAGGAAATTACTCCACGGGTGGCCGTGGAATAACTTGAACGTGGCGCATGGGCTGGCCTTACAGGAATTTACCCAGCCCACCTGTCGAATCAGTTCAGGCCTGGAAAGCATGTCCAGGGGGCCGAGGTGCAGAAAATCTTTACGGGCAAGGTGTCTGCAGAGGATGTTTGTTTAACAAAGTACAGGGCAATAATCTGTCTGCAAGGGAAGACAGAGGAAGACCAGAAGGTTCCTTCTGTTCCCTCGAAACCGTGATCCCCCCCATCTCGTGTGAACTCAAGGCTACTCTCTCTCTCTCTCGCTCTCTCTCTCTCTCTCTGCCTCGGGGACACGGTGTGGGCAGAGAACAGGAGGTGTTTATCCACACCCGCGTCTTTTCTCGGAGCCAGTGTCTTACCCCCAGCCCTTCCTCAGAGACAACTCTGCCGGAGTCCAGAACCTTTTTCCAGACGCTGCGAGGAGAGGCCTCGTGGCGAGGGTTGAACTGTTTCCCCTGGGAAGTGTCTGGCAACTCTAATGAGGACCGGCCCTTTGCGTTTATAGAACGCCTTTCATCTGTGGTCTCAAAGCTGCTCCACAAACATTAATTAAGTCTCACACCTGGGAGGCAGGTGAGGCTGGCTGCCCCCAGTTTGAGAGACGAGGAAACAGAGGTTTGGAAGGAAAAGCGCTGTGGCGAGTCATGGGGGCTGGGGGCGGCCCTGCTGTGAGGGATCGGCCTCCTGGATTCCCAGCGCCCCGACCCGGTGGCCCTGAACGCCACGCCTGGGAGCCTCCCCACCTTCCCCCTGGCGGGGCTCGGAATATGGGTCCCAGAGGCTGGGAGGGGTGGAGATGTGGCCACAGGGCTCCGGCTCCCTTCTCCTTCCCTCCTGCAGAGCCCCCCACCATCCCCCGATCGGGCCGGGACCCCTCGAGACCCTGAAGGCCTTTAACACGCAGCATCCCCGGGCGGGTCTCTGCCCAGGCTTGGTGCTGGATGCTTCCCTTCAGAGTAATTGCTGGAACAATGAAGGCATCTTAGCCGTACGTACATGACTAACCAAGATGTCTGTAGCCGGCAGAGACAACGGTTGGCAAATACCAGAGCTATTTCACAACCTTGCTTTTTCCAGGATCCAGCGCTAGTCGGAGCTGACTCACATTACCATGGGGTTTCACTGATAGCAACAACACGCTACTCCTGTGTCGGCGACCCGGCCACACTGCTGGGTGACTGCTCGCCCTCCTTCTCGGGCTGCGCTGCGTGGACCGCACGCCTCGTAGACGGGAGAAAACGGTGCTGGGAGACGGCGGGACTTCCGGGGAAAGAGCTCTCTCAGTACACAGACCCACCCAACGCCTTGGGCCATGAAGACTGGGAGCACAGGGTGCTGAAGAGAGTTGCAGGGGACCCGGGGAGGTGGGGGGGGGGGGGGCCCGGCTTTGGTTTGCAGGGAGCCCCGATCTTCCTTCCCAAGGGTCCCAGACAAGGAGATGCAAGCCACCCCCCGAGGCCCGCCCTGACACATCACCCTGGAAACTGACTCACATCTCTGAGCCCTGAGTCATATCCTGTTGTGCATTTGCAGGCATCCAAGGGGTATGACACCAGCTCCCCATGACTGAGGTGAAGCTGAAGAGAGCCCTGGGAACCACCTTGCCGTCTTCCAAACAGCAAGAAGGCAAAAAAAAAAAAAAAAAAAAATCCTCTAGGGAAAAAAACCAGGACAGCCCCAAGGGTTTTTATATGTTCACCAAGCAGGTTTGGCCCTTTTAAAAATAGATGCTGGGGCCCCATGACATACATAACTGTCTGGTCTCTGTTTTTAAATGGCTCGGAAAGGTTACCGAAAGGTCACATCTTTTAAAGATATCAGCTCGATGGCCAGAGGAAGGGCCTTCTAACTATACCAGCCGCGCCACAGGGCTGCCGACCTGCTTCTGGCCCCAGGCTGAGAGAGGGCCCCTGGGCTCAGGTGGCGCTGTTGGGAATCTGGGTTTGGAGGCTGGGCCTTAAAAACCCCAGAGAGGTGGGTGGTCAGAGCAGAGGCATCAGGGCTCTCTGGCCAGGCTCTCCCGTGTGGCCTGGAGGGGTCTGAGGACAAAGTTGGCCGTTTTAACCTTTGCAAAGAACAGCCTTTGGTTTTGCTGATTTTCTCTGCTGCGTTCTTGGGCAACACTTTCCTTGCCACCTTCCAGTTCACTGATTTCTGCCTTAATTTTTATTATTTCTCTTCTTCTGCTCACTTTCGGTTTAGTGCTTTCTTTCCTCTACTTTCCTAAGGTGGAAGCTCAGATATTGATTCTGGATCTTTCTTCTTTTCCAATATATGCGTTTGCTGCTATAAATTTCCCTCTAAGCACTGCTTTCACTGCATCCCCCAAATTGTGATCAGTTGGGTCTTCCTTTAACTCAAAATGCATTTTAATTTCTCTTGAGACTTCGTATTTAACCCATGGGTTATTTAGAGGTGTGTTGTTGAAGCTCCAAATATTTCTTCTAGCTAACTTTCCATTGTTGATGTTGCGTTTTAGCTTTAAATCCATGGGGTCTGAGAATACACTTTGCGTGCTTTCTGCTCTTTTAAATTTGTTATGGGTGTTTTATGGCCCAGAATGTGGTCTTTCTGGGTGAATGTTCCCTGTGAGCTTGAGAAGCATTTATATTCTGCTGTTGTTAAGTGCCATCTTCTATAAATGTTAACTACATCAAGCCTGGTGGTGATACTTTTCAGGTCAAATATGCTGTAATTTTCTGCCTGCTTGATGTATCAGTTACTAGAAGAATATTTTTCTATTTTTTCTTATAGTTCGAAGTCAGTTTTTGCCTCGTGTTTTAAGACGTTATTGTTAAGTGTCCACGCGTTAAGGATTGTTACCTCTTCTTAGAGAACGGACTCTTTCATCATCAAGTATTTCCCCTCTTTATCCCTGAAATTTTTCCTTCTTCTGAAGCCAGTTTTGTATAAAATTAATAGATTTACACTGCCTTTCTTTGGGTTAGTGTTAGCACAGTCTCTCTGCACCTCTTTACTTTTAACCCAGTCTTTATATTTCAAGTAAGTTCCTTATAGACAACATAGAGTTGGGCCTTGTTATCAGTTCACTCTGATAATCCCTGTCATTTAATCAGGTGCACTTAGAACATTCATAGTTAAAGTGATTATTGACATAGTTAGATTCATATGTACCATGTTTATACCTGTTTAATATTTGCTTACCTGCTCTTTTTTTTTTTCCTCCTCTTTTTCTGCCTTCTCTGGTTTTAATGGAGCATTTTCTATGATTCCATTTTATGTCCTTTCTTGGTCTCTCAATTATACTTTTTGAAAAAAATGTTTTTAGGGACATCTGGGTGGCTCAGTTGGTTAAGCATCCGACTCTCGGTTTGGGCTCAGGTCATGATCTCACAATTTCCCGAGTTCGAGCCCCGCACCAGGTGTCAGCACAGAGCCTGCTTGGGATTCTCTCTCTCTCCCCCTCTCTCTGCCCCACCCCCTGCTCGTGCTGTCTGTTGCTCTCAAAAATAAGTAAATAAACTTTAAAAAAATTATTTTTTAAATGTTTTTAGTGTTTGCCCTAGAGTTACAAACCATGTATATACTGAATCTAAGCCGCCACTGAATATCACTATGTCACTCCTTCCATTCTGTCATTACTGCCGTTCATCTCCTTCGTCCATAGGCTGGGATCACCCAATACGGTTTTCCCTCTGATATCATTTTAGACAGTTATCTTTTGGATCAACTAAGAACAGGAAAAATAAGACTTTATTTTACCTTCATTTATTCTTTCCCTGAAGCTCTTCCTTTCTCTCTGTCAATTTAATTTTCTGACCTACATTTTCCTTTTCCTTGAAGAACTTCTTCTAACATTTCTTGCATGACCATTCTGCTGGGTAAATTACCTCAGTTTTTGTATGTCAGAAAACATCTTTTGTTTCTCCCTCACTGTTGAGGCATAAGTTTGTTGAATATAGAATTCGAGGCTGGTGGCTTTTTTTTTTTTCTCCACACATTTTAAATATTTGCTACACTCTCTTTTTACTTGTTTGGTTTCTGAAGAGAAGTTGGAAGTCATTCTCATCCTCGTTGTTCTCGGGGTAAGGTGCTTCTGTAGATTGTTTGGTATTTCTCTTCCTTGGTGTTCTCTGAGCTTCTGGATCTATGGTTTGATAGCTGTTATTAATTTTGAAAAATTATTGGCCATTATGGGGCGCCTGGGGGGCTCAGTGGGTTAAGCGTCTGACTTCAGCTCAGGTCATGATCCCACGGTCCGTGGGTTCAAGCCCCACTTCGGGCTCTGTGCTGACAGCTCAGAGCCTGGAGCCTGCTTCAGATCCTGTGTCTCCCTCTCTCTCTGACCCTCCCCCACTCATTTTCTCTCTCTCTCTCTCAAAAATAAACATTAAAAAGAAATTTTTAAAAAAAGAAAAATTATTGGTCATTGATAATTCAACTATTTTTTCCACTGTTTTCTTCTTTGTTTCCTTCTGATATTTCCACTCTCCACACATATGTCACAACTTTTGAAATTGTCCCAAAGTTCGTGGATGTTCTGTTTGGCTTTTTTCTGTTTGTTTGCATTGGTTTTTCTTTCTTTTCTCTCTTTACGCCTTTCAGGTTGGGAAGTTTCTAACGTATTTTAAGGCTCCTCGATTCTTTCGTCAGCCATGTCCAACCTACTGATAAACCTGTCAAAGACATCTCTCACCTCCGTTACAGTGTTTTTCATTTCCAGAATGTCCTTCTGTATCTGAGAGTTTCCATCTCCCTACGACATCACCACCTGTTCTTGCACGCGGGCTCCTTTTCCCAGTAGAGCTCTTAACATACTAATCATAATTAAATCCCCTGTCTGGGAACTCCAAGTTCTAGGTCATATCTGAGTCTGGTTCTGATGCTTATTGTATCTCTTCAGATTGCTTCTTTTACCTTTTGGCATATGCCCTGTTATGTCTAATTTGAAAGCTGGGCACGATGTGTCAGGGTCACGGGAACGGAGGTAAACAGGCCTTCAGTGTGAGATTTTATGTTCATCTAGCTCGGAGTTGGGCTGTGTTTAGTGTTTACTGTAGCTGTTGATGCCAGAAGCTTCAGATTCCTCCAATGTCCTTGTTTTTGTCTCCCTTACTGTCATTGGACTTCCCTACAAACTCTTCCCTAAATGGTGTCATTTAGCTGTAACCGACTGTTATGATACTGGATCCCACGAAAACCTGGAAGAGTGCGTGATTTATCAAATTTGTCAAAATTACCATATGAGTGTTCCTCCCAGTTTATGGCCCCAGCAGCTTCCGTTCCTGGTACGCAGACCTCAATGCGAATTTCTACAGTCAGGTGCCTCTCAGGACTTTGGGCTGGCAGTTTGCCCTATAGTCTCGATTCTTTAATAGACTAAGAAAAGTCATGGACTATCAGTCTGTTCAGCTTTTTCTGGTAGAGATGGGACTGGTGACCGACTCTCTTTGACGTCTCAGAGGTGTAGCAGGAAGTGGCAGGACACCTTGATGGCAGTTATTTGATAGGGCCGCTTCTCACTCTGGAGACCCTTTGATACCGCTGCATCAAAAGGTGACAGCACTGTGCTTTCTTACTGAGTAGGGTGTGCCGCGGGTCTCTCCGAGCTCACCACTTGCTTCTGCCCCAACTGCTCCCCAACATCCCCCTTCTTGGAACTCATTTCAGATGGAAGGGAGGGGGGCTCTGTTTCACCCATTTTTGGGGATTATAAAGCTGAAAAGAACCCATCACAAGATGGCCTCAGTGAAGTGGCTGCATCAAAATATTATGTGCCCTGAAAACCACAGGAGGCAGAAAGGCTCAAATTTAAATTTTCTAAGCCAGTAGTTTTTTTTAAGTGTATTTATTTATTTTGAGAGAGAGAGAGAGAGAGAGAGAGAGAGAGAGCACAAGCAGGGGAAGGGCAGAGAAAGAGGGAGAGAGAGAGACACACACACACACACAGAGGGAATCCCAAGCAGGCTCTGCACTGTCGATGCAGAGCCTAATGCGGAGCTCGAACCCACAAACTGTGAAATCATGACCTGAGCTGAAACCAAGAGTCGGACACTTAATGGACTGAGCCACCCCGGTGCCCCTCCAGTAGTTTTCTCACTGGAAACGTGAACTGGTTGACACTGGATCCCCGTCTCTTCTATCCTCCCCTCAGATCTCCAGTTTTCTTGCCCTTTACCACTTACCCTTCGGAGCCCAGCTCGTCTCTGGTGCTGAAGACTGGCTGTCAAGCCCTTTATCAGGGAACAGATTGGTGTTACCTGAGCCTCACTCTGGAGCAGGTGTGCATGGCCTTACCAATATATATCAGATGAACCCCTTAGCATGGATTTATTTCCCTTTTTAAATTTTATTTTTTTGTTTATCCTCGAGAGAAAGGGGGGAGAGAGCGAGAGCTCAGGCAGGAGAGGGGCAGAAATAGAAGAGAGAGAATCTGAAGCAGGCTCTGCACTGCCAGCACAGATCCGGACACAGGGCTCCCCACCTCATGAACCACAAGATCATGACCTGAGCCAAAACCAAGAGTCAGAGGCTTGACTGACTGAGTCACCCAGGTGCACCTCCCCTCCCTTTTTTTATTTTTTTTATTTTTTTTTTATTTTTGAGAGAGAGAGAGCATAAGCAGGGGAGGGGCAGAGAGAGAGGGAGAAAGAGAATCCCAGGCAGGCTCCTCACTGTCAGCACAGAGCCCGACATGGGGCTCAAACTCACGAACGGTGAGATCATGACCTGAGCCAAAATCGGAGACTGAACCAATTGAGCCACCCAGGCGCCCCTCTTTTCCTTTTTCATAATATAATCATAAAAATTACGCAGACAAACTGAACCATTAATATGGCCAAAAACTGTGTTACTTGTTTTATATATAGTTTACCTCACCTTTTCTTCACTGCTACTATTTGAAGTGGGAAAACAATGAAGCAGAGAAAAGAAGTGACTTGCCCAGGATGAAGGCAGAATTCAGACTGCAATCTAGTCTAGGACTTCTGTTAGACACTTTCCCTGGTCTGTTCCTCTGAGGCAGACCAGAAGTGTGTAATAATCGCCATGAGGGCTAGCTCTGATGTGGGACCGGCTGTTTGCAAGCCAGATGAGGCAGATAATCCATCAGTTCACCTGGACACAGGTCTCCACTAGCTGTGATTCCCTAAAGGCACAATCCATTCACTGCTGAGTCCCCGAAACAGTGACCCTAGTAAAGCAAAAATGCTCATTGGCAACAAGAACCCATGAGGATGTGAATAATTCCATTAGCCTATGAATGGATGAATGAATGAACGAACCAGTTAGTGTGAATGAATAAAAAAAAAAAGAAACCCTCTCAACACGACGATTAATGCAATAGGAAGAGACCTTCCCAAGCGCCATCTACTCCCGGGACCTTCACTGGTATCGGACCGGAAGTTCCTGTGGGGCGGGGACTACGTTGGCCTTAAGTCTTTACTCCGAGCTCAGTTAGCACATGCAGGGCACACACCAAAATTTCAAAAAACGTTTGTCCTTTTCGATGGACTGACTTATCAGAGGCTCTCCCTTCAGGAACAAGTGGCCCTACTCTCTGGAGAATGACTGACAGCGGCTCTCTTCCTCGGCCTCTGGTCTTTTCTGGATAACTTGCACCTTCTCCCTGCCTACTCCGTCATCCCAGAATAGGTATATTTACTGTTAAGAGCACCATTCCTCACCCCACACTTCCACCTGATTCTTTCCGAAGTCTGACTGGCGTACAAGGGAAGCAGGGCAACAGTGCAGAGGACCTATTTGAATTAGAATCCTGCTGTTGGAAGGGGCGTGGAGATCATGTCTTCTCAGAGATGAGCACGAGGAAGTGTAAGGCTCGCCACAGGTCCAGGCTCACCACAGAGGTTGGCGTGGAGGCCACTTCTGCGCCTGAGCCCAGAGCTCGGGCTGGCCCACCACACTGCCTTCTTGTGTTCACATTGGTCCCATCAGAGCAAGAAGTGGTAACTGAGCAGTAAGCTCGGCACATACCATATCATTGGCCCTAGTGTTTTGTTCTAATTTTTTTTTTTTTTTTTTTTTTTTGCTTTTGGGTTTTTATTAGTAATACACATAGAATTCGAAAACACTCAAAAACCTGGCAGGAGCAGCTCGCCATCACCACCTTCTGGCCCACCGCTGGCAATGAATCCAAACACAGTTCACTCTGGTCACATGAATGGAAATTGATCAGAGGGGGGGTCCTTTGGGTTTTTAGTGTTATCCGTTCTCTAATGCTAGAAAGCTAAGCTGTGTGTGGAGTAAGAATGTTGAATCTAAAACCCTGGGTTTAAAAAGAAAAAAAAAAAAAAAGCAATCCCAGAACTTGGACTTTAATCATAAAGATCATTTTACCAAAGCATATTTTTAAAAGGCTGTGAAACATTATGCAACGTTTGCATGGTTTAATTATGAGTTTAGAAAAGCCTAGCACAACTTTTTCACTACAGTAAAACATGACAGAGCATGAATCATGGCATAATGCTTTATGCTTACTGTGGTTTTAGACACGGGGTTAAGGGATGCTGGGCTGTCTACACAGCAAGGCATGAGTTACTGAACCGCAATTCACACCCCGGAGGGCTTTATGACAATTATAAAACCTCTTTTGTTTGCTTCTGAAATGATTAAAATATTTGAGTGCTGCATATTCCCGCAGCAAATGTGTATATCTAAGACATATGCATGTCTTACAAAAATATCTGAGTCTATAATTTATTCTTCACTTGGAAGAAAACGCTTGTAGTAATATGAGAATTCTAAACAACATGCTATTGCTATTTGCTTACAGTTATTAGAAACACAGTTATTAGATCTGCACTGTAAGACTGCAGATCTTTGACTGTAGTTGAACATTCATTTCCGTGGAGTTTAGAATGGACGGGTTTACTTATCTGCTCAAATTCCCGAAGATTCAGAGTGAAATGAAGGCCCTTCTTTAACATTGATTTCAGACAGTCTAAGTTAAAATATTTCCCCAGATTTTTTAAACTCAAAAAATTGAGTTATTACTTTTTAGAGAGAGAGCACAAGCGCATGCGAGGGGGAGGGGCAGAGGGAGGGAGGGAGAGAATCCCGAGCAGACTCCATGCTCAGCATGGAGCCCGAAGCCGGGCTCGATCCCACAACCCAGGGATTGTGACCCGAGCTGAAATCAAGAGTTGGGATACTCAACTGACTGAGTCACCCGGGTGCCCCTAAAATTGAGTTATTTTAAACAAAAGAAAGAAACGGATCCATGTGGGAGGGGGGGAAGGGGATGGGGCAGGTAGAAGATGGGGCGAGACCTGGATCTCCAAACCCCTGATTCTGTCATTGCTTTGCTGGCTTCGAACAGATCAACAGAAACAGCAAACTTGAACTGTTGGAAATGAACAGCCCCCTGAGGAAGTAGAATGTTCTATAATGAGTAGAAATAACTCAGTTCTTTATGTCCTGGCACATACACAGCTTGCAACCAGTATTTTCCTGAGGAACGTTGCTCTTTCCAGATTGACTCGCAGCCTCATGCAGCCCTGGCTATGAGGTCCCTGGGGAGTGGCGTGGTCCACAGAGAAGGTGGGACACAGAGAAAATCAGTGTTTAGCCCTAGAAAAAATGGAAAGCTATCTTGTGGCAGGCCAGCGGGCCATTTAAATTTGCTTACACGTGTGGTCTAAGAAGAGAGGGTTTGTTCCTTTTTTTCTCCTTTTCATCTGCAAACAGTATGATGCTTTTGAAACTAAGACTCCTGTGAATGCTGGAGTCAAATCGACAAAGTCCTTTTTGCCGAAATCTTCTGAAGTCAGAGTTTTGTCTCTTCTCCATCCCAGGCCTCATTTAATGGCCCTCTATAAAATACTTGCTCAACATTCTGCCCTTTAAACGCGGCAAACTTGAGGTCTTGAAAAGATACAGGGCACCCGTCGGCCTGGGCTGGTTGAGCTAGCTCACTACTGCTGCGCTTGTGAACTCGTCACCAGGCCGCATCGCCGGCTTCCCAGCCAGACCTTCTTCTCTGTCATCCTTGGGAGACAATTTGCCTAACCAGAGAACTTTTATTTATTTATTTATTTATTTATTATTTTTTTAACACATTCATTTTTGAGAGAGAGAGAGAGAGTGCGAGCGGGGGAGGGGCAGAGAGAGAGAGAGAGATACAGAATCTGAAACAGGCTCCAGGCTCCGAGCTGTCGGCACAGAGCCCCACGCAGGGCTCGAACCCACGAGCGGTGAGATCAGGACCTGAGCTGAAGTCGGACGCTTAACCGACTGAGCCACCCAGGCACCCCAACAGAGGACTTTTAAGAGCCCTTGGAGTATTTTTACCAAAGGAACCAAAAAAAAAAAAAAAAAAAAATCAAGGCTCTATGTTCTTTTTTGCTTACTGAATACAGACGGATAGGTGATCATCTGAGTTTATAAAATGTGTCACAGGATGAGAATTGTAACTCTGGTAAAGCTGAAATTGTCTGGACGGCCAATACGTGCTGTAGTTCAACAGGGGGGCGTGAACACCTACCTGGAAAGCACCTTCAACCTCCCCCGTGGTTATGAGCATGAGCAAGTACAGCTTTTGGAAAGAACAGTTATCAGGGGGAAATCTGCAAGCATCACACATAAACTATGTAATTCAGTATCTTTGGGAGGAGGAGGAGAACACTCAAACAAAAGCAAATACTTGGACTTACTACACACACTGGTCAACAGGCCACAGGCATGTATAATGCACTTAAACAATGGTGACTAGCTTTGTTATTAAAAGATTTCTCTTCTTAAATCCGCCCCCCCTCTCCCCCCCGACATATGACTGACCTCTCTGATCTTCTGCAGACACAAGGCAGATCCAGCCGTCCCCACCCTGGTCCTATGATCAGTCCTATCAATACCTGGGATCCATCGCCTCGCCTTCCGTACACCCAGCAACACCCATCTCGCCGGGACGGGCCAGCGGCATGACAACGCTCTCTGCAGAGATTTCCAGTCGACTCTCAAGTAAGCGGCTCCAACCCACTCTTTGAAGTTGAGCTAGAGTGGAAGGTTCGAGAGACTGGAGATGCCTGAAGGGGCTGGCAGTTGTTTCGGGGGGCGAGGGGGAAGGTAAAATGTGCTTTAAAGACAAGGTTGTCAAAGTCCTATACCCGTGCACGGATTTTCCCTGACACCTTGAGACAGAGATTATGAACGCGAAGGCAGAAGTGGATTCTGTGGGCCTTTGGGGCTTGCTCACGTTTGGCAGACAAAGGGAGCAGCTGAAGGGTTTATAATATACAAGGCCAAAGTAACCAGCTTCTAGAAGTCAGGTGGAACTGTCCATCTTGTGGGTGGCCAGCTTTCAGAGGCCATGTGAACAGCACACTGGGGTCCCCGGGCTACACCCCACATGAGATATTTCAAATGAAGGGTTGTTCATACCAGATTAGAGGAACAGAATGGAAAGCTCAGGTGTCGTGGTTAGCATAATTGTTGTTAATACGAGCTCATTAAATATTAGTCATGTAACCTATGAGACCTTTGGGCTTGGCACTCACCTTTGCTTATGGGCAGGGAAATCGGAGTTAGAGAAAAATTCCTTTGTGAAAAGCAAAGGAAGAAACTCCCTGTTTGGAGCTTTGAAATTGAAGCTGGACCAAAGTGTGAAAATACCTCAGAGAACTTCAGCTTTATGAAGCCTGCAAGTGTACTTCGTATGTGTTTGGAAGAGGGTGGTGGTTTTGCTTTCCAGCCCTTGAGCTCCGATTATGGTAGATTAGGGGGCAGGCAGAGGGGCAAAGGCGGCCTGTCCGCCATTTTAAATGCCGTGTAATGTGGTGTTTTCCAGATAGTTGTGATTATGTGAAATTTCACCAAACGCTTTGGCTTCTTCCCAGAGCTTCTCAACAGCAGCACCACTGACAACTGGGGCCAGAGAATTCTTTGTCATGGGGGGTGGCTGCCCTGTGCCCTGTAGGACTTCTAGCAACATCTCTAGATACAGCCATACCCCTACCCCCATCAAGACAACCAAGAATGTCTCCAGGCCTTGCCTCATAGCCAGAGGTCCCAGACTGCCCCCTTAGTTGGGAACCCCGGCCTTCAGGTATTCTCGGGCACTGTGGTGAAATGGGAAAGCCGACTTGGGTGCCCACCTCTACATTGTTTTTGATTATTAATGCCAGTATGTTCAGGACACCTGCTGGGGGCTGAGGCATTGAGGAAGTAGCATAGGAATGATGACGTCTGCCCAGCTTGTTGTTTTAGAAGTTCTGTTCCCTCGGGACCAGTTTGATTCCAAAGGCACTTGTCAACTTTTATTGATTCTTCTCAGTGGCGCTGCTTGGCTCTCTACATCTGAAACAATTGCTGTTTTCCTTGGAAATGTGCCCGCTGTGGGTCCCTTGGAGTTTATTACATAAGACTTTTGACTTGGTCAGCACCCAAGATCTGCACCTTCTGGTTTCAAGAGCCCTAGGGGACAGCCGCTCCGACTGACCAGTGTTCGGATGTGAGGGTGACTTTTTTTTTTTTTTTTTTGAAGGAATGAGTAATGTGCCCTCCCAAGTCCCGTGTCGCTGTTACACTTCTGGCTAACCGGGACCTCAGTTACCCGGCAAGCAGGGAAGGATGTTGTATGGCACGAGGGTGTGAAGTACACGAAAACCACATCCCAGTTCAGCCCCCGAGACTGCTCCTCCCCTGTGTTGGAGGGAGGGCCAGAGAGAATTCCAGATGAGCTTCCCCACCCCCCTGGTGGCAGAGAGAAGGGCACGGGACACTGCTCTTCAACTTGGCAGATCTCCCTCGGAGAAATCAAGCCTGGAGCGCAGGCCTGCCGAGTGTAGTCAGACGCCTGGGGGCAGTAGGGGGTTGGGAGGCATGAAAAGAAAAGTGGCTGCCGGGCTCCCTGCTGTGAGAACCTGACACTGCCCTGAGCCCCAAGTTCTGCCCCCGCCCCCAGCCCCACCTGGACTTCCTTCTGCGGGCGGGGGCCTTGCCTTCTTGTCTCCCTCTCTTTTCCGTTGCAGACAGTCTCCACACCTTGTCTGAAAAGAGATGTCATCTGCAGGTTCTCCTTTATTTTTTTTCTTTAAAAAAAAATTAATGTTTAGCTGCCAACCTGGGCGACAGACAGCACGCATTAATCTGAGTCATGCGAAAGATCCTTTTAAGGCAGCCATTATCTGCTCAGGCTGTTTAATCCTTTGGGGGCAGTGGGAGGGGCCGGAGTGGGACAGCTTTCATCCACATCAAGCTGCAGAACGAACACTTGAGCTGTCATGGCAAATATTTAGCCCCATCGGTGGGGAAACATTTCCAACGAAAATACCTGAACCTCCTAATCCCTAGATTTCCTACTCCTTAAAAGCTCCCTGTGAATATTAGGGCTTCCCACCCCCACACGCCATTGAATAAGGGGGCGCCAGGCCAGCCGAAGGGACACATGAGCTACAGCCCGGTGGGGTGAGTGGCACATGGCGGTGGGGCTCAGTAGGAAGTGTCAGACCGGACATAAAAATGGCCCCAGTTATTTGAATAGGCCATCTGAATCGGAACATATCTGGAGGGCCGAAGCTCTCTTACTATCAGAATGAGTGGAAAAAGACAGAGCGGCCAAATAGATGGCCTCTTGTGGAGCGGCCCGGGGACTGTGTAGACAGGAGAATCGCGGACAGTACCGAAGAGCTTTCAGCTATCCTGGCCACACGTGAAAGAGCTCTTTTCCCCTGACAGCTGAGGCCGTAACATCATTCCATGACTTACGTCCGTGACCAATTGCGGACTCACTCGGGATTACGGTAACTTGGTACCGTCACCAGCTTACCACGTAGTAGTAGTTGGAACACACTGGCAGAACATGTCCAGACATCGCCATGAAACAGGGTGACCTTTCATTCATTTTTTCCAGTGGATTCACCTTTTTTGTCTCAGGGCAAATGAAGCAAGAGGAATAATGGGCGGAGCCATTAGCTCCTGTCCTGAGTTATTGCATCATATGCCAACGAATTGATTGTATTTGCCGAATGCTCTTCCCCCTACCTTGGATTCTCCCTAGACTATAGACATTAACTGGAAAAATGGAGTCAAGCTTCCTGTCACAGGTCTCCGTGTGAGCAAAAACAAGTGACACAGAGCTTGCTCACAGACGGCCCCAGTCCGCGGGCAGGGACGAATGCTCTGGAATGAGGTGCGGCCTGGCTTCAGGACGGGCTCGAGAGCAGCCATGGAACGGCAGCTCTAGAACCTCTGTCAGTTTACAACGTTTCCCCGGCCCACATGTCTGCCTCGCTTTGAAAAGATTAACAGGAGTGTTTGTTTAAAAGTCAGACTCCTGGTTTCCTCATTAGCAGAGAGATTGGCTGCAGACTTGGGTTGTTTCTATAAACTTTAATTACCTCTCTGATGAGGAGCATATACCCTCCTCAATCACATTCACCCCGAATTTATGGAGGAGTTCATTCAGAGAGGGAAGGAGGAGAAGGGAGGGGGAGAAGGGGGAGAGAGCTTGAGGAGGAGAGGGAGAGAGACAGGCGGAGAAAGGCGCACACTAGCTCTCCCTGCTGGAGTAATAGGCTTGAAATATGAGGAAGCTGATCAACCCCGGATGCCTTCCAAAAACAGATTAATCCACCCTGGTAGCTTTCCTTTCAGAGCAAACTCTTGGCTCTGTCAAGTTTCTCTATGGGCCCGAACACAAAAGGACACAGGCCACATGCCCTCCTGGGCTTGGAGTTGTTTTATATGTTGATTTGAGAGCTTAACAAATTTTAAAACGTTTAATTCTTGCCTCTGCTGCCTTTTGGGTTTGCTGATATAAAGACTACGGCCCCGGCCCAGTCATTTAATGAAAAATTCTGAGGAACAGAAATTAACCCAGGACACCATGCTACATCTACAGTGGTTCTCAGGGGGGGAGAGGAGGGCCTTGTCCCCCTTCCCCTCCCCCGAGGACATGTGGCAGTGTCTGGGGACATTGTTAGTTGTCACAACGCGGGGTGTGGGGGCACTGCGGACATTTGGTGGGCAGAGGCCACGACACTGCCAAACATCCCACAGTGCGCAGGACAGCCCCCCACCGCCCCAACAATAACTGTCTGCCCCAAAATGTCAATAGTGCTAACTGTTGAGAAACTGATCTACAGGACACAGGCAGCACTTCCTGGCGTCCAGACCCCCTCGTAGTTCCCAAGGGCAGCCTGTGGTTGAGAAAAATGCAGAAGGATGCAATGAAGGCCAAAGCCAGTCTCTGAAACCATAAATGCATAATCCTAACAAAGTGAGTTTTATAGACCAAGCTTTGCCATTCCTGGTAAAACTTCATGTGCGAAATGGAGTATATACATCAAGGCCCTACAGCCGTTTGTGTTAACAAGGCAGTGAGGCACAGAACCGGTGAAGTGAACCACGTGAAACCGAGGCTGTGTTTCTCTACAAATGTGGAACAAGTCTAAAGATAGATGTAGCAGAGAAAGAGCACGGTGCTACTGACACTCACCCTCAGTCACTACAATGGCAAGCGTCAGATCACATCATAAGAAATTGCCAATTTTTAATTGTTTGAGGCCTACAGAAACATCAGTTTCCTATGATTCAACCTAAATATTATTCAATATTTATATATATCAATATTATAACACAATGTCATATATGTAGGATAGATTCTATTAATATTTATCAGCTCATGCCTCCATTACATTAGTATTGTATGATTTTATAAGTTACATCTTGTTATAATTATGTTAATATCACAGATTACACTTATATTAATATTGCATATTAATATAGTGATGATAGAGGGCCGGCCAACTTTTTAATGTAAAGGGCCAGATGGTAGATATTTTAGCTTTCTGGGTCCCACGATGGGTCCGTGTCACGACCGCTCAACTCTGCTCCACAGCAGCCCTGCTGACACATCAAAGGATGGGCAAAGTTCATCCCAATGAAACGTTTCGTATGGCCACTGAAATTTGAATTTCACAGGATTTTCACATCAGGAAATATTCTTCCTTTCACTTCTTTCAACCATTTAGAGAAGTAACTCATTCTTAGCTTGTGAGCCACGCGAAAATTGGTGGCAGCTGCAAGGTGGGTTTGCTGACCCCGTGGTTACACCGATATCATATTATACGTATTATATCTACCCATTACTGTATGGTATATTACATCGTTTATACACGAACTCGCGTTACGCACGGCCGTCGCGGCCATCCTCCCACCTCTCTATCCGCTTGCACGCTGGGTAGGCCCCGGGCTCCCTGGGCAGCAGCATTCTGGGTACTCCTGTGGGCGGGGCCGCGGGCGGGAGGGGCGGGGCCTCCTCCGCTCGCGCCTCACGCTTGTCTTCTCCCTCCCGCCCCCGCAGCGGCGCCCGACCTGACGGCCTTCGGCGACCCGCGCCAGTTCCCCGCGCTGCCCTCCATCTCAGACCCCCGCATGCACTACCCCGGGGCCTTCACCTACTCCCCGACGCCCGTCACGTCGGGCATCGGCATCGGCATGTCGGCCATGAGCTCGGCCACGCGCTACCACACGTACCTGCCGCCGCCCTACCCCGGCTCGTCGCAGGCGCAGGGCGGCCCCTTCCAGGCCAGCTCGCCCTCCTACCACCTGTACTACGGCGCCTCGGCCGGCTCCTACCAGTTCTCCATGGTGGGCGGCGAGCGCTCGCCGCCGCGCATCCTGCCGCCCTGCACCAACGCGTCCACGGGCTCGGCGCTGCTCAACCCCAGCCTCCCGAACCAGAGCGACGTGGTGGAGGCCGAGGGCAGCCACAGCAACTCGCCCACCAACATGGCGCCCGCCGCGCGCCTCGAGGAGGCCGTGTGGCGGCCCTACTGAGGCCCCTGCGGCGGCCGGCGGGAGGGGCGCCCGGGCCCGGCCGTGGCCCCGGACGTCCGGCCTGCGCGGAGGGGGCGGGGGGCGCGCCCCGCGGGCCGGGCCCTGGGGTCTCGCCCGGCTCCGCGCCGGCCGGGCCCCACCCCGGGCCCCCCGCCCCCCGGATCCGTGCGGAGCGCCGGTCTCCCCTTTTCCGAACCCGACCTGACCCCCCCCCCCACCCCCGGAGGGTGTCCGCTTCGCCACCACGCGGACGCGTCGTAAGGCAAACAGGAAGATTCCCAGAGGGAAACTGTGAATGCTTCTGATTTAGCGATGCTGTGAATAAAAGAAAGATTTTATAGCCTTGACTTCACTTTTTAACCAAGTTGTCTATTCCAAAGAATGGAATTTTTGGTTTTGGGGGCGGGGGGAGGGAGGGGGGAATGCAACTCCTCTTGTTTTGGTATCTAATTCATACTTTTAATTTTCTCTTCCAGCACCTTATAAATTGCAAAATGCGTATTTGCATTTGGGGTGGTTTTTATTTTTATATATATAAATTTGAGCTTGCTTCTTCCTTGCTTTGACAATTGAAAGAAATATGATTCCTTTTTTCTGTAAGTTTTATTTAACTTTTCTTTTGGACTTTCGTGTGGTTGTTCTTTTTGAGAAACAGCTACAGCTTTGGGTCATTTTCAACTACTGTATTCCCGCGAGGAATCCCTAGATATTTATGTATCTTGATGTTTAGACACTTACTTATGTGTTGATACTTTTTTTTATTATTTAAATGTACTTATATTAAGAAGAAAAATATCAAGTACTACATTTTTGTTTTTGATAGTAGCCAAAGTTAAATGTGTCACATTGAAGAAGGCTGGAAAAACCGGACAGGCAATGTGATGACTTGGTTATCTAAATATTGTTTACATTAAACTCCCTTTTATGCTAATCAAACGAGTTGGTAGCTAATGCAGCAATGTTTTTAATCGGCTTTTTAGATACTGAGGGCCACTCAAAGGATCTGAAGTGTGGAATTTTCTGCCAAGCTCAACGAAGGGTCTTGTATCTGACTCCCTCCCTTCGAACAGAGGTCAGATGTGGTTCCAGAGGGTTCAGGTAGATGCCAATGATTGCACCTTGGAGAGGATTTATTTTCTGCCTAGCGGTTTGCTCCCTCCACGGGCTCTTGATTCTTTCAGACATGCTTTATAACCGAACAAATCCAAAGTAAGCTATGTGGAAGGGCAGTACCCACATGGGAAGCCAATGAGTGGATTTATGGGTTCCTTAACTGCTCCCTTCTGGGGTAGTAAGGAGATCATCCGAATCAGAGTTCAGGTTTTTTAGCTCCAAAGAAATATTCCTATTTGATGTAGTACTTGTCCATTGATGCGGAACAAAACTTGGTGGCTGTCCCCAAGGCTGGGAGTGGAAGAAACTATAGACCTATAGACCGGGTGCCTTTGATGCCCACAGGTCTCCAGCTGAATTTTCATAGGGTGGGCCTAGGAGCAGACCCGGACAGGCCAGTTGTCCCCTGTGTGTCCCGGTGGAGTCACGTGTCCCACCGAAGCCAGACTCCAGCACACGCTGCTCGTTCACCGCCCACCTTCGCACTGCTTTCACCTACCTTATGGGGGGGGGTGTGCAGTTTTCTCCGTGCCTCAGCAGGACAGGAAAGATTCATGTCATCGCTGCCCATGGCTACGATTCAAAAGTATCCAGTGTCACTGTAAATTTTATGGCACTATTTTCATTGGAGAATTTGATCAGAATGCAGTTGTTGTACAACTCCTAGATACTAACTGCTGATTTTGACATGTGTGTGCTCAAAATGATCTGGTTGTTATTTAATGTACCTCTGACGTTAGCTGAAATGATTTCAGGTCAACTCTGAAGAGTATTTGAAAGCAGGACTTCAGAACAGTGTTTGATTTTTATTTTATAAATTTAAGGATTCAAATTAGAAAGATCTTTGGCTGCAGGCAGCAAAACAGCTGGTCTTATTTAAAACAACTTGTTTTTGAGTTTTTCTTATATATATATATATATTGATTATTTGTTTTACATAGATGCAGTAGCACTTTGGTAAGAAAGAGTAAAGCAGTTTGTCTGGTCAGTCAGGTCACTCTTAACTAGAAAGGAGCTAAACCAGAGCTTGGAGAAACTCAGAATATATTCATTTTCAGCTTAGCCATAATCCTCTCTCCACAACTCAATTTGATATTTTATTCTGTATTACATTTTTGCAGCAAAATTACCCTTGAATGTCAGTAAACGTAAGCTGTTTTTTTTTTTTTTTTAATTTCTGAAAGGGACCTTTAGCCCATTTACCCCAAATCAAATTTAAGTGTTCTTTTCAGCACATGTGGCCATATCTGACCTGACAAAATTGGGGGGAGGGAGAATGAAGGAAAAAAAAATTCTATTTTTTCACTTCAATTCTGGTACCTGAAGATATTCCAACTCAAAACCAGCCTAATGCCCTAGAAGGGAAATCAGACAATGCCCTTCATTGAATCTTTACACTCAAAGGCGTGTATCAGAAGGGCTTGTCACTTCGTTGTAGACCCACTGGTTTGGCCATTCAGAGTTTCACAGACCCTTACCAGCAAACATAGTACTTAATTGTTCCCCCCAAAATTAAATCAAGCATTAGTTGTTCTGGAGACAGGCCTCACATCACACTTAATGCCTTTTCCCCCCTCCTGAGAAATTGCGTTCATTGCCTTCAGGTAAATTAAGGTGTCCCTTTAATCATGGAGACCCTTAAGCCAATAACATAATAACTGGATGTATCCAGGAGCACTGGCCCAAGAGAAGAAACATGAAGCCATTTCTACTGCTTATTTGTGCCTTTATTTATAATTTCAACATGGACATGCATCTTAATCCTTTTGGTTTTTCTCGCTATATTTCTTTTATTACTTGTATTTCTTATTTTACTTTTATTTCTTTCCTCCTAATGATAGCTCCCTGATGGCTCCCTCTGTTTCACTCCCCTTCCCTCCTCCGTTCTCTCGCTTTATATAAGGAGATAGCAACCCCCGCCCCCCCCAACTCCACAACAAATGTCCAGAATACGAGGAGCTGCCGTTCTCCTCCCTTTACATAAAGGGACATGGTGAGTCAGCCTCTCTCCTGCTCATGGGTTTCTTCCAGCAGAACAGAAACATTGCCATCCATCTTGGACCTGCTTGCTGTCCAAACGCAGCAACAGAAGCCTTCCTGGACAAATTACAATCAGTGAATTAATAGACAGCCTTTCTGCTGCCTCGGGTTTCTGTGCAGACAAACAGAAATGCTCTGATTAGAAAGGAAATGAATGGTTTCACTCAAATGTCCTGCAATTTATGATTGTAGGTTTCTGTCCTGAAATACCTGCTTCCTTAGGACATTCCGTCCTGGTGATTTTGGGTTTTGGTGGTTTTTCTTTTCTGGCGTATGACATATCTGGGGTCTTTTATACATGAAAAATCAGTTTAACGATAATCTCAGAAAACATTTTTTACATCTGAACAAAATGCCTTTTTGTTTACCTACAGTATACAATCATCTGGGGTTTTTGTTTGTTTGTCTGTTTGGAGTTTTTCCCCTCCCTTTAGCCAGATCAGTATTGATGAGGCTGATCAGGTGGCATTTGTTTTTCCTTCCAGAAGAGTTGCATCAACAAAGTTAATTGTATTTATGTATGTAAATAGATTTTAAGCTTCATTATAAAATATTGTTAATACCTGTAATAACTTTTTTTCAATTTTTTTTGTGTGTGTTCCTAAGGACTTTTTCTTATGTTTGCTAAATACTGTAGACAAAAAAAAAACCCGCTTCTTTCTACTTTGTTTATTTTAGACTTAAAAACGAGCTACTTTTTATTCACTTTTGTAAAGAGCTAATAGCATGGTTCCAATTTTTTTAAGTTCACTTTTTGTTCTAGGGGAAATGAATGTGCAAAAAAAAAAAAAAGGACTGTTGGTTATTTGTGCTATTCTGGATGTATAAAAATCAATGGAAAAAAATAAACTTCCAAATTGAAATGGCAGTAAAACACATCTGTTGAAAAAGTAACAATGGGAAACACAGTCAGACTCCAACAGGCCCCACCTAGTGTCTGTTTGTGTAGCAGTTACTAGATCTGTTCACAAAACATCCCTGAAAGTTGTGTGTGCTTTCTTTCTCCCTGGTACTGACACATTGAATCTTTCCCGAAAGGAACCTGTCCATCTCGAGGTTTACACCAGAGCTGGTATGAGAGAATACCCCCACAAGCCCCTCTCCAAGGTGTTTCTAGATGGTGCTGGGCAGGGGGGCGGGGGGCAGGGGGTATCCCATAGCTCACAGTCCAAGTGGCCGCCTCCCCTCAGCTGCGAGCGTCCCCCATGCCCAGCCTGGGCAGGGCAGCTGGACTGCCGCTGCCCAGGATCCACTGGAACCTTACTTTCTTTGTACCACGGTTTCTTCTGTAAATCCAATATCATCCCTAGCGAATGGCAAATAAACAGTTCGGCGAGTACATACAGCTCATCACACTTGTTCTGTCTTTTTCTGAGATGGAGGGCTGGGAAGCCAAACACAGCCACCACCGCAGCGCGCAGGACCCCTGCAGCAAGCTCTTCCCCCAGTGCCCAGCGTACCCTGGCTTCTAGGCCATGACTGCTGAGGTGAAGGCCAGGCTCCAGGTGCTGGGTCTCTGGGTGTGAAGGAGCAGGGAAGCACGCTCTAATGCCTGCATAAAACTATCATAAATGATTCAAGACAATTACGTGGGATTCGCAAACACAGAGTGGGAAAGGAGGCGGGTCACTGTCATCCGCCTTGAAATCACAAGAGTCAACCTTGAGTAGTGGTGGGGAGGGTTTTCTCTAAGTTCTTCCCTCACCACCTACCCCCTGCAAAGTTAGCATTCCAGTCTCAAGACTACGTGACCCGAGTTCCCGCCCAGCCCAGGACCCCTATCTCACGCGCCTTCCAGTTCTTGTCACTGCCTTCTCATGGTCCTCAGTGGTCTGCGGGGTGGCCACGAAGAATGTCAAGACCCAAAGCAAGTGGGATCAAAAGAAAGAATGAGCCGAGGCCGGAAATGGATGGGGAGATCAGGTTATGTGTGTCGGGAAAGGGGCCCCGTGGAGCCGCCGAGCATGTTCTGGGGAGCCGGGCTGGCCAGACGTGAGTTCCATTTCTGTCTCACGCTCAGAAACAGATGAAGCTAGGGGCCTAGCCTCCTGTAAAATAGAGAAAATCATGCCAGAAGTTAGATCTAAACTAATACATGTGAAACATTCTAAAAGTGTCGCTATGTTGGGGCACCTGGGTGGCTCAGTCGGTTAAGCGTCCGACCCTCGATTGCAGCCCAGGTCATGATCTTACAGTCTGGCAGTTCAAGCCCCACATCCGGCTCCACGTTGATAGTGTGGAGCCTGCTTGGAATTCTCTCTCTCCCTCTCTCTCTCTGCCCCTCCCTTGCTGGCATGCTCTCTCTCTCAAAAAAAAAAAAAAAAAATTAAAAGTAATAAAGAAAAAGTGTTGGTACGTAATACATGCTCAGTGAACATAAATACACAGAATAATACTGCTCATTATTAAAAACATAAACAAGATCAAATAAAAAGTTACAATGCCTTCCCCTTCTCCCAATCCATGCCTTGCTGTTACTGTTAACTGGACCATGTTTGCCATCCCAGACTTTTTCTGTACCTGTAATATACACCACATATGTTTTTTAATTTTTTTAATGTGTATTTATTTTTGAGAGAGAGAGAGAGCAGGGGAGAGGCAGAGAGAGATGAACATAGAATCTGAAGCAGGCTCCAGGCTCCCAGCTGTCAGCACAGAGCCTGACATGGGGCTTGAACTCACGAACCGTGAGATCACGACCTGAGCCACTTAACCGACACTTAACCGACTGAGCCACCCAGGCGCCCCTACACACCATATATTTTATCTCATCCATGCAAAAAGGCATCATATGATATATTACACTGTACAGCCTTTTCACTTGATATACAGTGTGTGCCCTTCACCACACTTAGATCCACTCCCTTCTTTTCAGTGACAGCACTGCATACAATGGTCTGGTTGGACACATTAGTCTGCCCCCTTCCTTTACGGATGGGCCAGAAGGTGCCTCCAGTGACTTGCTACCACAACAGCTCCCTGCATTTATCTTATGACCTCATGCTTGAATTTTTGTACATTTAAAAAGGAACTGCTTGTTCAAAATGATTTTCCATCTTGACAGATACCTCCAGAATGCACTTCCAAAAGGTTTTATTGAATTAGATTTCCAGGGTCAGGACCATGTGCTAGGAAGCAGAAAACAGAAACTTGCCAGGTAAATGCTTGATTATGACTGTCGGGAGCAGGTTTTAAAGCAAACTTTAGTGTCAGAGAGATTCTGTACCTTCTGATGTGCTTAAAGGATTCCAGGGGAGGAATGAATTAAAAATAACAAATTACGTTGAAGTGGTTACTGAAGCCAGACTCTTACTAAAGCACTTCACAGATACTAGCTTCTTCAGTTCCTACGGTGGCCCCTGAGGGAGATCCTAGTGTTATTATTCTCATTTTGCAGGTAAGGACACTGAAGTGCAGTGAGATTAAGCAATCTGCCCATGCTCCATGGCTATTGGTTGGAGGAGTAGGGATTTGGGTCCTGGAAGTCTGGTTCAAGACTCCTGGCCCTTCACTGCTTTCTAGACCAAAGCTCTGAGCATCATGGACATTCTTCGATGACAAAAGACTTGAGTAAACCCTCATGGGTGGTCTTTCCCTTCAAAGAATGCCTACCTCTTGCTCATCTGAAAAGCAGAAGGGAGACATGAGTGCATGAGAGTTTCCAGACAAGGGGGAGCCCAAAGGGCTTCCAGAGAAATTGTTCACACTTGCTCAGTGCTCCCGATCATGGAGAGACTCTAAGTGAAAAAAGTGTCTGCCCTGCATGACCGAGTATATCTGGCAGACCCCATGAGATGTGAGCGAAAGCTTCCACCGGAGCCCTCCATACCTCGATTCTGACCTTCATTTGTTTATTTATTTTTAACTAAGAAACTTATTTTTAAAGACAGTTTTAGATGCACAGAGAACGTGAGCAGATACTGCAGAGACTTTCCATCTCCCCCAGCCCCCTAGCCCCCGCCACTAGCACACAATTTCCCCTATGACTAACATCTTAAACATTAGTGTGGTGTCTTTGCAACAATTAATGAGCCAATATCAATACCTTATTGTTAACTAGAGTCCACAGTTTATTCAGATTTCCTTAGTTTACACCTATGTCCTTCTTCCGTTCCAAGATTCCACATGACATTTAATTGTCACGTCCTCTTAGGCTCCTCCTGGCTGTGACATTTTCTTAGACTTCCCTTGTTTATGAGAATCTTGATAGTTTTAAAGAGAATGAGTCGGGTATAGTGTGGGATGCCCCACAATGGGAATTTGTCTGCCATGATTTTCTCATGATGAGACTAGGGTTATGGGTTTTGAGGAGTAAGATCACAGATGTAACACACTATTTTTATCACATCTTATCAAGGACACATACAATCAACATGATTGATGACTGCTGGCATTGACCTTGATCAGCTGGTGGAAGTGTTTGTCAAGTTCTCCTCTGTAAAGTTACCCTTCAATCCCCCCCTTTCCATACTATACTCTGGGGAAAAGGTCACTACACACAGGCCACACTTAAGAAATGAAGAATGGCAGTGGGGGGGGGGGGGCTGGGTGGCTTAGTCGGTTAAGCGTCCGACTTTCACTTAGGTCATGATCTCGAGGTTCGTGGGTTAGAGCCCTGCGTCGAGCTCTGTGCTGACTGCCAGCTCAGAGCCTGGAGCCTGTTTCAGTCTGTGACTCCCTCTCTCTCTGACCCTCCCCTGCTCACGCTGTCTCTCTCTCTCTCCTAGAAATAAATAAAAAAACATTAAAAAAAAAAAGAAATGAAGAATAGGGGCACCTGGGTGGCTCAGTCGGTTGAGCATCTGACTTCGGCTCAGGTCCTGATCTCATGGTTCGTGGGTTCGAGCCCCACAGTGGCATCTCTCCTGTTAGTGCAGAGCCTACTTTGGGTCCTCTGTTCCCCAACCCCCCCCCACACACACCCCTTTCCAACTCACACTCTCTCTCTCAAAAATAAATTAAAAACATTTAAAAAAAGAAAGAAGTGAAGAATTATTCTCTCTCCCTTCAGGAGGCAGGAATCCTTGGCTGAGAGCCGTGGGACAGCACCATCTAAAGCCTGGTAGCCCTGGTGTAAAGCAGTCTCTCTGCTCCAGAGAAGACCAGCAGTTCCCTCCTGCTAAGGGCATGCGCACCTGATCTCTGCTCCCTCTAGCCTAGACAATCCATGGGTTCAGGGTTCTAGAAGCAGCTCCATGTTGCCCAGTCAGTTTGGGCTCATTGTCTCTGTTCACAGCCAAGTTTTCCTTCACCCTTCCCTCCCAAATGATGTTGATAGAGTCCTCTCCAAAGTATTCAGATGTGGCTCAAGATGACAAAAAGTCACCACTTTATTTTTTATTTTTTATTTTTTATTTTTTTGGTTTGTGATCATTGGTTGAGCTTTATCTTATGACTTGACAGAACTGCCCATATCTTTGTTCAAAACCAGCACACTGTATGTCCATGATTCCCCCTTCTAGTGGGGTCTCAGAATCCTAGCTCACAGAATCCTAGGGGAACTCCAAAGTAAGCAAACGCACCCCCCCCCTGATGCATATATACCCTTCCCCACCCTTAGGGTTTCTCAAGGGTGGTCTTGCCTCCTTCATGATACATTATAGAATTAAGTTCCCTGCTCGTGTTTTCAAAGGGAGAGGTGTCATGGAATGTGTTTACTGCCCCAGAAGGGGGAGTGTTCATTGTGTGCCACATCTTAATATTGGCAATTACGTTTCACAGACCTCAAATTCTCCCTTGTTTCCATTTCATTGATGTTGTTGTAAAGATTAATTAATGTCTTGAAAGTGTTTGGAGATGAAAAGTCTTACATGCAGACAAAGTATGATTATTTATTATTACAAATAATGGGGCCATTTTCTTCCCTCACCTTAGTGATTATGGGAGGGTTTCTGCAAGCAATTATTTTTTTAAATTTTTTGTAATTTTTTTTTTTTTATTTCTGAGAGAGAGACAGCATGAACAGGGGAGGGTCAGCAAGAGAGGGAGACACAGAAACTGAAACAAGCTCCAGGCTCTGAGCTAGCTGTCAGCACAGAGCCCAATGCGAGGCTCGAACTCATGAACCGTGAGATCATGACCTGAGCTGAAGTCAGATGCTTAACTGAATGAGCCACCCAGGCACCCCTCTGCAGGCAATTAAAAGCTGCAGTGTCTTTCTTACAAAATGGCTGCCTTCATAAAAAATGTATTCTATGGCAATGAACAACGGCATCTTTCCCTCCTCCTGGGGGAAGAAGACCCCAAACAAATCAACAATAACATACTGTCTATCAGATAGTATAATGGGGCACCTGGGTGGCTCAGTTGGTTAAGCATCAGACTCTTGATCTCAACTCAGGTCATGATCTCACAGTTCATGATTTCAAGCCCTAAATCTCTCTCTCTCTCTCTCTCTCTCTCTCTCTCATAAATAAATAAATAAATAAATAAATAAACAAACTTTAAAAAATGATGGCATTTTAATTTCCGAGGATTGCTATAATACAATACCGCAACTGGAAGGCTTGAAACAAAAGAAATTTATTGTCTTAAAATTCTGGAAGACAGAAGTCCAAGGTCAAGATGTTGGCATGGGTGATTCTATCAAACAGATGCAGCCTTGGAGCAATGGACACAGTTTAATGAGTAGAGCAGGGCTGGATTTCACATCCCATTCACGTACATGGCTGGGTGCTTCAGGTAGCTTATTGCAGAAGAGGAGATAAGAAGCGGTTGGATTCTGATTTTTTTCCCCCAAAAAGAACCAACAGGAGATGCTGATGGATTAAATATGATGTGTGGGAGAAAAAGGAATTGAGGACACTGTCAAGATTTTAGGTCTGTGGAAGTAGATGGATGAAGTGGGCATTCCTGGAAATGGAAATCTGGGAAGGAGTGAGAGAGACTCCTTCCCATGGTGGGTCAGGGAAAGAGGAGGGTGCACTACATGCCCTTTAAGATATCTTCCAACAATGAAGGACCCAGCCAGGTGGAAACAGAGCTATGGGAGCTTAAAAAGATTGATCTCCCTTGCTTGTTAGGAATTCTGCTTGAGAGCCACATATATGCTTTAATAAGAAAGCAGTATCCCATTTTCCCACAAGTATTCTGTGATCTAGATCTGACTCTTTGCAAAACCAGGGGGGATCCTTGAACTCCCCCCCCCCCAACCACGTTTTCATTGTTTAATTTGGTAGGTGAGGAATTTCCTCTTCATTTGGCCTAACTGCCTATGGGGTAGGAATCCCACAGCAAGACCTAACTGTTGGCTTCACCTTCTCCCTATGCCGATCAGCTGGCACCCAAGGATGTAGAGAGGATTTCATTAAGTCTGTATGCCTTGATTTTGATTGCCGAAGAGAATGACCTGCACATTGAAACCCACAAAAACAACAGATTCGTATAGCTGAAATGCTTGTACCTTCCTTTCCTTCATGAATCTTAGGGAGCCCAAACCTGCCAGTTGCCTACCCCAATATTTATTTTCCTTAGTAATAGATTCCCTTGGGCACATGACTGCCTGGAAAAAAGACTGCACCTCCTAGTCTCCCTTACAGCTTAGCATCCCATGAGACAAATTTCTGCCCAATGTTATCTAAATGGAGACAGCTTCCAGAAAAACTCCCTAATCAAGAGTGTGTGTGCATACGTTGCCCCTTCTTATCCATCCCTTCCTTAACCTTGCTGCCTAGAATGAGGAGGTGATGGTCGGTGGAAGAGAGCTACACCCCAATGGGTGGATGCTATTAGGAGTTTGGTCCAATGTCTTCGTCCCATCCCACCAGAACTGCCTATGTCTGGATGCATCTACATGAGAGAAAACTAAACATTTACCTCTCACTTAAGCCACCTCTATGCAGGGTTTTCTGTCACTACAGAGAAACTTAATCTTAAGTGGCACACACAGATAAATGACCACTGACTGGGGGAAGAAGTGCTTTCTCTTCTCCCAAACTCTGATTCCTTCCAGTTTATTAAGGGCCCTTCCGGGTGTTTAGGGACTGCAAAGAAAGGAGGAAATGAGAGGAGATGGAAGAGTTACTCCAGGATCCAGCAGGAAGAACAGCCCCATGTCTCTACTGCCAGTACATCCCTAACTCTGCCCTAATGTTTATAAGAACCCAAACATGTCTAGGCCAGGTTGTCAAAAACCACTTTGTCTGTGATCCACTTGCCTGATAGTCAAGGTACCTTAAAATTCAATCCAGCTGCAGAGTTTTTGCCTGTCTTCTACGTCCCATCCTCATCTGCCATCTTGTCTTTCTAACAGTTGAATATGGTCTGAGGGCATTTCTGAGCTTTTTAAAAGAGCCTTTGATAAGGAATCATCATATTTGCATGGTTTTATGGATAATGTGTGTGTGTGTGTGTAATTTGGGTGTCCTTTTTCTCTTTGTAAATAAATAAGGGATTTTCTAGCCAGTTTTTTGGAAGATCCTTTTGTCAAATTTTAACCAATGTGGTTTTTAAAATTTTATTTTGTTTAGTTATGTTGCTTTGTATGTCGTTTCACATTAAGAGCTTCCAAACAGATGAAAAACCTTCAAAAAGGTGAATTTGAACAGATCTGGCCATTGGATAATTGGTTATTAGGCTGATTTTCTACAAATTGGTTTTGAGTGATATGATCTCTTCCCTACACATAAGACATTTCCAGAATCTATTCTCCTTAAGCCCAATCCAATGACTTGAAATTCCCAATCCTCAACTTCCACACCTGTGAGGTACAAATAAAAGTATCCATTTCACCTAACTCTTATGAATAATAAATATGTTTGGCAAAAATAAAAAGGAAGACACTAGAAAACGTTGGGGAGAATGAGTAACAATTAAAACTCTCTTACTTTGCAGGTAGGAGTATAAATTGGCACAACCACTTTGGAAAACAATTTGGCCTAACCCTCAAAAAACAACTCATGCTTATCCTCAGTCCCGGAATGTCCACTACTAGAAAAATACTCAATAGACTCATCATACGCCCCAAAAGATGTATTCAAATGCTTAAAGCAACACTAATCGTACTAGCAAAAACTTGAAACAATCCAAATGTCCACAATAGAAGATGGATAAATAAACTGTTCTATATTCTTATGATGGAATAGTATATCAAGATGAAAATGAATGGACTACCATTGCATGTAGCAAGATAAATTATGGGAAGAAAAATCGGAAGAATGTAAGTGTGTAATTCTATTTATATAAAGTTCAAAAGCAAGCAAAATATTTTAAGGGTTGCATACACAAAATACTTTAAGGGCTGCATTAAAAGAAAATTAGGGGAATGATTAACACAAAATTCAGAATACTTGGTTACACTTGGTAGGTGAGGGAGGGACACAATTAAGATTCTGAGACATTGTTATATTATTTTTAGCTTATGTGGTGAATATATGCATATTTATTTAATCATATACATAGAACTTGGTTCAAGTAGACTGCTAATGAGATCAAAACTCAATTTTGGATCAGCTGCTCTGTCCAAGGCCCCTTGGAATCCCATGAATCAACCCATCATGTGACAAATACATAGCCGTGGTCACCATGGGAACCAGGTAAAAGAGTAAATGGCTGCTGTTGGAACCACAGCTCAGATCCCACATTCCAGTGCCTGTGATTCTTATATATCCAGCTCATTTGGGTCAGAAGAAGCAAAAACACCAACCTCCTAATAAGACTGCAAGTATCCACGGGGGAAAAATTGCATACTTACTTGACTTCCTTTGGGTGGCTCTTAACAACAACCATCCTCAAAGCCCTGATGATGTCCCTGAAGTTATTTATGAAGCTCTCTAGTTGCTCCATGAAACAGAGGAAATAGCCATGTTGTCCACAGATTAACTCTCCACATGTGGTTAATGATTTCAATACTAAGGAGGGGGATATATGCACGTGGGTGGCACCGAAGGGTAGGAGAGATAGTAAAAGTAAAAGAAGGTGACAATAACCACAAATTTATTTCAGAAACAAAATAGTCTTTCTTTTGGTTTCAATTGTCTCTTTCTTTCTTCATGAATACCTCATCTATGTAATGATTGGTTCAAGCCCCACTTACAAAACAAGCCCTTAGTAGGATCCCAGCTCATTGGTTAGCAAGGAGGGAAGAAAGTTTGCTTTGTGCTGTTAAAAGTTTGATCTAACTGCCCTTCTCCCTAGCCTCTTTGTCTAAACCACAAACTCCTGCAGTACTGAGACTCTGCTTGGAATTTCTTCCAATATTTGAATACATAAATATAGGGCTGCAAGTACACTGCCCCTGTTTATGAGCCTTTTAAAGATCAAAGAGTCATTTTCAGCTCTTGGGCTTGTCACTTTGAAACATACTGTACTTTACCATTTAACAGGTAGTTCTTTCAGAATAGCGCACTAGACTCTTCGCATCTTAACAATGAGCCCTACACTTTGTGTTAAGAAGTGCCTTTAGCAGAGGATTCAATTCTGTCCCCAACATGTTAAAAAGCTCAGTGCCTCCCATTTAATGGAGCTGAATTTTAAAGGGTGCAGGTCTGAGCTTCCCTATGTGTCAATCTGAAGATGCCAAAACTGTGTTTCAACATCAAATGGTCACATTGACAAAAGAGAATTTCACAGGGTACGAAAAAGAGTTAAGAGCTCACAGGATACCATTTCTCTATGTACTGCCTAAACTTGAAGAATGGTTCCAAAGTCATGGACATCCCGGAGACCAGGTCACATTGCTTAACAGTCATTGCTCCTACATGTTTATCTTGTGTTTTCTTGGCAACACCTTCAATTTCCACTGAATTCAAATGTGAACTTTGGGACAGCTTACACATTTCTTACACAGACTAAGACAGAACAAATAAGAGCAAGAATAAAATGGGAAGGTAAAGAAATAAGAAAACAGAAACTGAGTTTAAATTGATACATTTTCTGAGATCATAAACGTAATTTAGGTGTTCAAAGACCT
Source organism: Hyaena hyaena (assembly GCF_003009895.1). NCBI lineage: Eukaryota > Metazoa > Chordata > Mammalia > Carnivora > Hyaenidae > Hyaena > Hyaena hyaena. The sequence goes on along the minus strand of NW_024080634.1, from coordinate 4,120,973 downwards.
GATTCTCAGAAGTATATTGGGCTTCTTCTCTTGAAGTTAAGAAGAGTTATGCATTTGGTATGTGAAAAGTAGATTTTGAAAGATTCCTGCCACCACTAATGGTTGGAGTGGTGTGTTGCAGATTAACACTCCCACAGGGAACAACTAACCAAACCACAGTGTGTGTGTGTGTGTGTGTGTGTGTGTTTGAAGACATCAAACCAAGATAAGCAGGTATCCTAGAAAGCAAGGGAAGTAGAAAAGAAGTGACAAGTGATGTGAGGCTGACATTTGGCATTACTTTTGTTTTCCCCCTCCAGGCATTTTCTGTTTCTCAAGGCCTCTAAAAGCTAAAAAAAAAAAAATTGGTTAGCCTTCAAGGTACAAGGACAAAAATCAGGTTCAGGGCCCTTTAGGAAAAAGACATAAGAGAGTGCTGATAAATTACTTTCCATTGAAATGCTCAAAGGACTATTCCTGGGAGTACAGCTTCACAAATACTGAAACACAGACTCTAATCATCTCAATATCTGCAAAGATTTAGTTACTCTAAATCCAATTGCTTTCTAAGCATAATAGATCCTCAAATTATCTAAATAATTTTTTATATACAATGTTAGCTATTCAATTGGAAATTACTTGGGACACCAAAAGACATGAACAAATAACTGAAAGCCAAGAGAAATCACAGATGGTTGTCACAGAAATCATAGGAGTTGTCAGATAAGGACAACTCAAAACTATTTTTAAAAAGTGGACTTTCTACAACTGAAAAGTACTTGAATTGAAATTAAGAACTTAACCAATGAATTCAATAGTAAATGAGAGAGGGCAGAAGAGAAGATTAGTGAACTAGAAAATAGGTCAAAAGAAATAGCCAGACTTGGGGCACCTGGGTGGCTCAGTTGGTTAAGCACCCGACTTTGACTCAGGTCATGATCTCATGCCTCATGGTTTTGAGCCTCACATCAAGCTCTGTGCTGACCATTCAGAGCCTAGAACCTGCTTCGGACTCTGTGTCTCCCTCTATATCTGGTTCTCACTCTCTCTCTCTCTCTCTCTCTCTCTCTCTCTCAAAAATAAATAAACATTAAAAAAAAAAAGAAATCACTAGACTGAAATACAGAGTTAAAAATAAAAAAGCAATACAAATAGAACAGAGCATAGGAGACATAGGTATATGGTGAGAGGTCTAATATACATTTAATTATAATTCCAGGAGAAGAAAAAGAGAGCAGGTAGGAAAAGTATTCAAAGAGATGACAATAAATCTCCACAACTAATGGCATCAAGTCACAGATTTAAAAGTGTTTTTAAAAACACCAAGCAGTTTAAGTATAAGAAAATGACACCCAAGTACTTTATAGTAAAATTGTTGAAAACCAAAAACAAAGGGAAAAACTCTTAAAATCAGCCAGAGACAAAGACAAAGGGGGAAAAAACATATTACTTTCAAAAGAGCAACCATAAGATTGGCAAATAACTTTTAAACAAAAAACCATAGAAGCCAGGAAATAATGGGGTAGCATTTTCCAAGTGGTGAAAGAAAATAATTGCAAGCTTAGAACTTCTGACTCAGTGAAAACACTTTGAAATAAAGACAGTTTCAAACAAATGAAAATAGAATTTGTCACCAACAGGACTGCAAAATACAGAACAATTATAAACAGAGTCCTTTGGGTAGAAAGGAAAAGACTCCAGGTAGAAGCATACAATGGAATTAAGAATGGAAATGGCAAAGTATGTGTGTATGAAACACTAATAATGTCTTGTGAGGTTTAAACAGTATAGAGAAAATTAAAATACATAATAATGGCAACACCAAAGGCAGGAAGAAATAAAGTTAAAATTTCCTATGTTCCTTGCATTATCCATGACTGATAAAAAAAAAAAAACTAATTTATGTAGATTTCAAGTCAAACATGTGTGTTGTAATCTAGAGTAACCAGGTAGCACTTGACAGCTGGGTTTTAATTGTAATGCAAGTCCTGGGTGGCTTTAGCTCAGAGTCTCTTGTGAGGTTTCCATCAAGATGTCAGCCAGAGCTGCAGGCATAGGAAGGCTTGACTGGGAGTGAAGAACCTACTTTTAAGATGACTCACTTATAACGCTATTGGCAGGAAGCCTTAGCTCTTCACTACATGTGAGTGGATGTTTGAGAGTCCTAACAACATCCTTTTGGTGATCTAGTCTTTTAAATAATTTACTGTCATTTCTGCCTATTCTATTTGATAGAAATAAGTCAGTAAGTCTAGGGAAAATTCACAGAAAGATAAAGCTGCATCTCTTGAAAGATGAAATATCAAAGACTCTGTGGGCATATTTTAATGCCATGAGAAAAGGAGATAAAAGGAATCATAGAAGGAGAAACAAAGAGAAAACAGAATACAAAAAGTAGATTTAAAATGACATATATCAGGGGCACCTGATAGATTGTGAGGTTTCCATCAAGATGTCAGCCAGAGCTGCAGGCATAGGAAGGCTTGACTGGGAGTGAAGAACCTACTTTTAAGATGACTCACTTATAACGCTATTGGCAGGAAGCTCAGTTGGTTAAGTGTCCGACTTCAGCTCAGGTCATGGTCCCCTGGTTCATGGGTTCTAGCCCTGCATTGGGCTCTGTGCTGACAGCTCAGAGCTTGGAGCCTGCTTCAGATTCTGTGTCTCCCTCTCTCTCTGCCTCCTCCTGCTCGCATGCGCGCTCTCTCTCTCTCTCTCAAAAATAAATAAACATAAAAAAGTTAAAATTACATATATCAGAAACTATTCAATATGAAAACCAAATATTCCAATTAAATGACAAAAACTATAAGACTGGATAAAAAATATGCTGCTTATAGGAGGCACACATTAAATGACGATACAAAAAGTTTAAAATAAAGAATGGAAATAGACCCTCATGCAAACACTAACCAAAAGAAAATGTACATAGCTATATTAATGTCAAACGAAATAGTCTTGAAGGCAAGGAGCATTACTACAACATAAAGAAGAACAAGTCATAATGGTAATGATATTTTGTAATAAAAGGATTAATCCACAAAGAAAATACACTACAAGTATTAAATAAATAAAATACATTAAGAACAAAATGCGAATTAATGTGAAAACTTAAATTTATGGAAAAATTCTCGGAAAATACTTCTAAAGTTGACACAAGAAGAAATAGAAACTCTAAATAGATCTCATGCCTATTTAAATAATTGGATATATCTCTCACTGGTAAAAAGTTTCTTTACAGTTGGTGTCATTAATTCCTTAAACTTATAATGTTTAAATATTTAAATGTATTTAAATTTAAATTAATTTCTTAAAATTAATAACACCACCTGTAAACACACTTCTTCAAGTGATAAAAGTAAAGGCATTTCCCACCACATTTTCGAAAGCCAACAGAACCTTAACCTTAACCTTGACACCAAAGCCTGACAAGAACAATACCAAAAAAAGGGGGGGGGGCGGGGAGTAGAGCTCAATCTCATTCATAAGTAATAGAGGAAAAACAATTGAATAAAATATTAGCAAACTGAATTCAACAATATAAAAAAGGATAATTAAGGTGCCTGGCTTGATTCGTTAAGCATCTGACTCTTGATTTGGGCTCAGGTCATGATCTCATGATTCATGGGTTCAAGCCCTGCATCAGGCTCTGTACTGACAGTGCAGAGCCTGCTTGGGAATCTCTCTCTCCTTCTCTCTCTCTCTCTCTCTCTCTTTCACATACACACACACACGCACACACACACACAAATAAATATATAAACTACATTGTTTCCCTACAGATCATGTTGTTGTTTATTAAATGAATAAATGAGTGAAAGAAAATATGGACTGAGTACTTACTACACAACACACAGCAAACTAGGGGTGCTGTTAAGTTTTCTAATTTTCACAGGCAGGTAGATGTTGCCATTGGGCCTGGAGAAAAGAGTGTGAAAAGGAAGGTAGTTGGTTGAGTTTGGGCTGTGTAGATTTAGGAGATCTATGTAGGACATTCTGGGAGCCTTGCGTCATGATCTCCCTACATACCTCCCATCCCTAAGCTTCCAATCCATGCTGAGATGGACAACAGAGGAAACTGCATTTCCCTGGCATTGCTCATGTATGTCAATTGAGTATGTCAGGACCTTCCTAATTCAACTGGTAGCTGTCAGAGAATAGGGAGCTTCCTCACACATTTGCAGGTCCTGTTACACTATTCAGTGATTGATTTGCTATGACTGTTCTCCAATTTGAGCCATAGATTGCTTGGATGTGGGGGGGAGCTAAAGTTTCAAGGGTGCATCAAACAAACCTGCTTCCTAGTGACATGGTGCATATGTTTTTTGGCCAAGGAGGAAGAATTCTTCTGGCTTTCTGTGAGACACCACTGACAGGCTGATAAAGTTGAATTCAGTCCTTACGATTAGTTGTTAATAGGTTTATTTTAGGAACAGCATCCTTCAAAGCTCAGTACAAATGCTATCTTCCCCATGAAGCATTCTCTGAGCATCCTGGCCCATCGCAATCTCTCCATCCTCCAGACAACCACCAAACCTCATTGTACGGACCATAATTTGGCACTGGCCATCTATCACTTTTTTCATTCCTTGTCTTACACCAACTATAAGTTCGATGAGGACAAAGACTATGTCTTCTACTGCTTTGAGGAGCATGATAGGACTTTTAGATACATATTAATTCCACAAATCTTTACTGCATATCAACAATACACTAACCAGGAAGGCAACAGACACAAAACAGATCAAAGTCCCTTCCTTGGTGGGACTTCCTTGGTGGAACTCTCCCCTACACTGCCTTGTTCTCACCACATCTCTCTTCCCTTATTCTTACAGAAACATACATTCACTAATGGGAAGAATGACACAGAGTACAGAGATCAGAGTCACGTTTTTAAGGTAATTTCCAAGGAATGGCAAGCCCAGGTCAACCATACTGGGTTGAAAAGAGGACAAATGAGAACCAGGTGACCCTTTCTCTAGAGACTGGAGAAGGGCTGCCCAAGCAAGGGGACAGAAGGGAGGAAAATTGTGGGTGTCTAAGGAGGTCCCCCATGCCCTATCCCATGGTAAGCTTGGGACCCACTCATCCCAGCAGCCAATTGTTAAATTTTCAGCAATTTTATGAACTGGTTGAGGTTACCAGCTTAAAATTGACCATGGAGTTAGTTTTCACACTTTTGAATCCAGCAAAGTTACAAATGTGGACCTTTCTGCACCCCTTCCCCTCCCCAGCACCAGGGCTGGTTGTTAGACATTTACCAGCACTGCCGAGCCTGCAGCCTCACCAAGCTGCTTCCCCAGGCTCCACCCCAAAGGCAGTTGAGTAGAAATGGCAGCAGGACTAGAACGGAGAAGCTGAGATAGCATCAGAGAGCATCAGAAGTTTTCTTGCTTCCTGAGAGAGGTGTGCACAGGTCCTCACAGTATGAACAAGATAGAAACAGAGTCACAAGCTGATGACTGGAGACTTTAGAGAGACACAAGCATCTCACACTTATTTTAATCATTATTAGAATCAACGAACACAATGAAAGTGGGCAATAGTGAGGGTATGGTATGAAGCAAGGGTCATGATTAATCTAATCATATGTTCCTGAGATCCACAAGAGAGGAAAAATGGGAAGAGGAGGAGGAAGTGGAGGAGGGGAAAGATGTAGCCTATGCACTGGTTGCCTGGAGATGACCAGGACAGAGCCACAGACCTCTCAGCAGAAGTCAAAGACAAGATGCCATGATTATAGGCAGATGCTACCCTGGGAGGAAAGGGAAGGCAGAAACTCTCACCAAGCATGTTCCCAAAGCAACCAAAACCAAACCAAACCAAAACACCTAAATGAGTAAGTTACCCTGAAGTAAACATAATTTTTTTTCTACCCATATTATCTGCCATAACAAAATACCAAAAACTGGGTGTCTTAAACAACAGACATTCATTTCTTACACTTTTAGAGGCTGGAAGTCCAAGATCAAGGTCCATCAGTGTTCAGCTTCGATTGAGGGCTCTCTTTGTGATTTGTGGATGGCCATTTTGTTCTCACATGACGTCTTCTTGGTGCACATGTGGGAAGAGAAAGCACAATCTCTCTCCTCTTCTTATAAGACCACCAATCCTACTGGATCAGAGCCCCAGTCTTTAGACCTCACTCAACCTTAATTACCTCCTAAATGTCTTATCTCCAGAAGCAGTAATGGTGGGGCTTGGGATCTCAGCATTTGAATCTGGGGAGGTACAAGTCAGCACATGATGCTATCACTAGGTGGAAAGGAAACTTCCAACAAGGACTAGTTGACACTCTGTTGTTGGGGTTGTGGCCAGCAGGCACTCTCTCCAGGGCTAGTTCAAGTCTAATTTTGAACATAACCTTGTGGAGAGGAGTTTGGAAATTTTCATAAAACTTACAAAAACATTTACCCTGTATTCCAGTGATTCCACTTCTGGGAATTTTTTCTATCGACCTAACTTCCTATGTGCAAAATGACATATGCACACAGTTATTCACTGTAGTTGAATTACTATATTGTACACCTGAAACTAACATTACACTGTATGTTAACTAACTGATGTTTAAATAAAAACTTAAAAAATAAAAAAGATCGAAAGCAGCCAAGTGGCCATCAATAGGAGACAGGTTAAATCAATAATGAAATATTCTATTACTGTAAAATAATGAAACTCTTTACATAATGATATGCAAAGGAAAGGATTACATATTACATTTTACGTGAAAGGGAAGTAATAAGAATATATTCTCACATTTGGTTCTATTTTAAGAGGATCCATAAAAATAAACTAATAAAATGAGAACAAGATATCTTAAGGTATAGCCTTTTAATACTGGTTTGCTTTTTATGTAATGATTGTGTGAGCTACTGAAAAACAACAAAAAGTAAAGTTGCATTTCTGCACACTTGAGTTTGAGACTTGTAAAGATTCACTACCTGCTCTAGCTGGATCCACCATGTTGAGGTGTTCAAGGAGTGTTTCCCGATTATCTGCTTCTGACCTTATTCAGTCATGAGGATGACATTCTTCAATCCAGTAAGAATGTGATGAGACTCAAGGTTATGTCTGACCTTGGCAGAAGTAGAGGTTGCATCCATGGATTAGCATGTGACTTTAAGCAGGTCACCATCCCTCTCTTGGCTTCCTTTCTTACATTATAAGGAAAGGAATCAGTTTAATTCAGCAAATATTTATTGGGAGGTGACTCCCATCCTGGAGACTCAAAGTTGCATGAGATCCAGCGCCTGCCCTCAAGCACTTCGAGGACTGGTTGGAGGAGGCAGTCAAGAAAAGCACAAGGCCACCAGAATGTGACAGGGACAACGGGAGTGACTCCAGGGAGGGCTGGTCCCTAACCCGTGTGCTCAGGAGAGACTTTCTGCGGGACGAGGGGGAAGAGGCAGGTGGCCAAGCACAGAGAAGAGCCAGAGCAAAGGCATAACTGGGGCACAGGAAGGAAATCAGAGCAGCACAGGTTACTGAAGCATCAGCATGGGCCGGGTGTTAGCAGATGCAGCTGAGTACGCACCCTTCCTGAGCTGCAGCCCGCCCTGCTTCTCCAGGAGTTGTGTTCTAATGGTGGCCCTCTGTGGGAGCATGGGGAAGAAATCCTCAAGCTCTCTGTGACCACAGCATGGGCCACACCAAGAGCAGTGAAAGCAAAATGGGGCCCCGCAGGGACCAGAGCCAAGGGAAAGTCCCCTTGCACCTGCTGGAGGCCCAGGCTAGGTAGACAGGAATACCTTCTCCAGGCCCCAGTTCTGCCAAGCTCTGCAAGAGTTTGCCTCCATTGCTACGGGGGAGTTAAGGAGATGGTCCCCAACACTGGCAACCCTCCATCCTCAGCACCTTGGTGCCCCCGGGACCTACAGCTTGTTCTGCTCTCCAAGAAATGTGCCCACCCCAGATCTCTTCCTCTCTCCCCACCCCAGGGTCAGTACTGCCTCTAGCCACTGGTGTGCCCAGCCAATCAGCGGTCTTGCAGGGCTGGACCCAGGGGTTGGGTTACATGGCATCATCCTCATCTTATTTGATTCTCACAATAATCCTGCATGTTGTAATCCTATCTTTGTTGTACATATGATACACCGAAGTTCAAAGGCGTTGATTAGCCCAAGGTCCCAGGGACACTTAGATGGCAGAGCTAGGATTCAATTGTATTCAATTTCGGGTCCCTCCTTTCCAAGCCAGGAAACTGAGCCTAGAAGGGAAGGCCTGTTTGTTTCCTTGACCAACGGTTGGCTGTTCCAAGCTTTGTCCCAACCATCTGGATTGAGCTCCTTCCACGCCCCAGCCTGCTCCACTCATCCCCCAAACCCAAGGCCAGTGCTGCCCCCACCACTGAGCACGGCTGGATCAGATTAGCAAAAGCAGCCGTGTTCACAGGATTGCCCTACTTGGCTCCAGCAATTAATTAGGAGCCGTCTGAGAGCCTCCAAAGGACTGGCAAGCTCCAGCAAGATACAGCACACATAGTTTAATCCAAACTATTTGCTGTGTTTTTCCCTTCACTGGAGAACCAGTCCTTACCTGTTACCTGAACCTGATTAAATTTTTAAGCCTCTCACTCTTAGTGCCAACCATGAGCCAACCTGTTGGTCATTGAAAGGGAGGGAGGTGGCTGGAAACTTGACAATGATAATAATTGATCAATACATACATGGTTGTTTACTGCCTGTTCCACGGAGCATCCAGGATCCACACCAGGCACAGCTTGTACTGGTCAACAGTGCTATTTGGCCACATGAGGCCTGCAGGCACAGCCAGGGTGTGGCAAGAGCCAGAAGGATCCAGCCTAGAGTGATCTACGGACAGGGCTACTTTGTAGCGATGATGGGGGCCTCTTGACCACAGAGGCTGTTGCCCATTGGCTCCTCACAGTCTTAGGAAGGGTCTTAGGGATGAGATAACCCAATGTCACATCACCCACCAGCCTCATGGTCTCTATTCTGCCAGCATTAAACATCAAAGTCCTATGCCTCGCCCACCAAAGTGTATCGAAGTCCACCCATTTTATCTACCCCAGTGCTAACACCTGGATCTGGGGCTACCAAACTTTTTTCTGTAAAAAGCCAGGTGGTAAATATCTTAACGTATTGTGGGCAGAAGGGCAAAATCAGGGACATTATGCAGGTACTTACATAACAAAAGAGAAAACATACTCTACAAGTTTTTGTTGATGAATTTCAAACATAAGAATATTAACAACTGAGTAGTTTTTTTTTTTTTAGATACAAGTCAACTAATGAGAAGAATAGAATTCTTTTGTGGAGGAATGACATTTCTCTTAACTGAGATTCAGAGCTAGTGTTCTCTGTCATCAATTAAGAATATTCACCAGTTGGGGCACCTGGGTGGCTCAGTCTGCTGAGCGTCCAACTTCAGCTCAGCTCAGGATCTCGTGGTTCATGAGTTCGAGCCCCGCATGGGGCTCTGTGCTGACAGCTCAGAGCCTGGAGCCTGCTTTGGATTCTGTGTCTCCTTCTCTCTCTGCCCCTCCCCTGCTTGTGCTCTCTCAAAAATAAATAAACACTAAAACAATTTTAAAAAAGAATATTTGGGGTGCCTGGGTGGCTCAGTCAGTTGAGCATCCGACTTCGGCTCAGGTCATGATCTCGCGGTTCGTGGGTTCGGGCCCTTGTCGGGCTCTGTGCTGACAGCTGAGAGCCTGGAGCCTGTTTCGGATTCTGTGTCTCCCTCTCTCTCTCTGACCTCCCCTGCTCACGCTCTCTCTCTCTCTCAGAAATAAATGAAAAAAACACTAAAAAAAAAACAAAACAAAAACAGTATTCACCAGTCTTACTTCACAGGCCCCGCTAAAACAGGTGTCCAGCCAGATTCGGTCCACGGCTGGAGTTAGCGGACCCCTGTTGTCCACCAAAATATCTCGCCAAGGTGCTGAAACATCTTTCTTACAACCCTCCCGCCTCCATTGTGATTCCTAGCAAGTCTGACCTCCACTTGGAACCAGGCAGACCTTGGAAAAGACTGTATTTGGTCTTTATGCCGCTGCCCAAAACCTTCCATTGTGCTCCCATCCCAATGGCCTGGAATGCTGGGGCCTGCTTCACACATGGAGTCTCCTGGGGCAGCTCACACCAGAGAGAAAGACAGTCCCCAGATGGGGCTCCCCCTGCCTTCTTGAGGCTCAGAGCAGGATGCAGAGGGCTGGGCCTGAAGAGAGCAAGCGGGGAGGGCGTGGGGCACACACGCCGGGCATGGGTCATGGGCCCTCTGTGCGCAGCACTTGCTGCACCTGATACTCAAGGGCTGAGTGCAGAGACAGCAGATACAGTGCTATATCAAATACATTTTATTTTTAAATGTTTATTTTGAGAGACAGAAAGGGTGTGCGCATGTGAGCAAGGAAGGGGCAGAGAGAGGTGGGGACAGAGGATCTGAAGTGGGCTCTTCACTGTCACCAGAGAGCCCAACACAGGGCTCCAACCTATGAACCATGAGATCATGATCTGAGCCAGTCAGACACTTAACCAACTGAGCCATCCAGGAGTCCCAGATGATCAAATACATTTTAAAGACACACTCCCCACGTTTTAAGTGTCTATGTGACAAAGAAAGGTGGTGCCTATAAATTCTATACCTCACACGCTCTAATGATAAATGTATCTATAAAGAATTGCTAAGCCCTGGCACTTGTGTGGCTCAGTCAGTTTAAGTGTCCAACTTCAGCTCAGGTCATGATCTCATGGTTCGTGAGTTCCAGCCCTGTGTCAGGCTCTGTGCTGATGGCTCAGAGCCTGGAGCCTGCTTTGGATTCTGTGTCTCCCTCTCTTGCTCTCTGCTCACCTCTCTCTCTCTCTCTGTCTCTCTCTCTCTCTGTCTCTCTCTCAAGAATAAATAAACATTAAAAAAATATTTTTAAAGAGTTGCTAAGCCCAGAAATTGAAGCCTTTTAAAAGAATCTCATGCCTCCTGAGGTTAAGACAGAACTAATGAGCAACTAGATTTGGACTCTAAGACGGACTCTACACAATTACAAAGCACTCTACAGTTTGCCGTATTGTATCTTCACCTCTATGCCCACAACAAACTGCAGATTATTATTTCAGTTTTACAGAGGCCACTACTTTTCCAACATGACATAAGCAATAAGTTGCTGATCTGGGATTTGATCCTAGGCTTCCAAACTTTGGAGTCTGCGTTTTTCCATCAGGGAAAACATTATCTTCAACATTCTTTCAAGAAGAATTAGTTGGACAAGTATTAATTACTACAAATTCCAAGTTAGTAGACTCCAAGTTAATAACATTAGAGTTATATCAGCAACCGGTACATGAGAAGATATAGTTCTTTCAAAGTTTCCTGTCCCCACAAATTTTTACTGAGAAACTTTCCAACTTTTCACTTGCTCAGAGTTATAAAGCTCCTGCTTATTTATACAAGGAAAATAGAATTTTTTTTAGCTAGATTTCTTTTGACAATTACATTGGAAGGAAGAACAGCAGCTGGACTCAATTATGTTCCCTTTATCGCCTGAGGACAGAGGAAACTGTGGCATAACACCACAACTTCAAGTCCACCTTTGTTTGTTCAACAGACATCTGAGGGTTCGGAGCATCATTCTCTGACAGGGGACTTTCATCATCTTGTCTCCCATGAGACAACTCAGGGACAAAGCGGAGAAGCTGGGGGACTGGAGGGACCCCAGTAACCAAGGAGGATACAGTGACAACTACGACAAGATGAGATTGACCCACCTGGCAGTTGTCAACCCCGGTTGTGAACCTCCTGGGGACTTCTACCTCTGTGAGCTCTACCTGTCGACAGGCATTCATCAACACCCAGTCCTTGTGTTGAGTACTGAGTCCTGAAGACCATCACGGTCTGAGGCTCATGAGGATGAGGCAATTGTTGGAAAGGGTCCCAAGGCATCTAGGTTTTCTCACAAAGATTATTATACCCTTAATTAACACTTGGTATACCACATGAGACCTGAATCTGCATTCTTTTGTCATGTAGGTTTCCAATTACCCCTATAACCATTCACTTTCCCTATCTCTGCCTCTATCCATGCAACCAGTCCACAGGAGGCAAGCCTGCCTCGATGTCCCTACAGGATGCTGGGATCTGCTCCTCACATCCTCCTAAAGCATAAGCTCCTAACCTGGACTGCACACCAGAGTAACTTGGGGCGCTTCACAAAATACTGATACCTGGTGCCATTCTCAAACATTTCAATTTACATGGTCTGGGCTGGCCATGGGGGTTTCTAGAAGTTTCTGGGTTGTGCATACAGGCAGCCAGCGTCAGAAACTTTGGTTCTAAGCTTTTCTGAACCAAAGAATTACAATTCCAGAGGTTCCAGCTCCTTGCAGAGGGGAAGATTAAGGCTTTCACTGATGTGGGAAGGCAGCAAATAAGGAAAATGCCTGGGTGTCTATACTTATAGTTGTCCAGACCATCTCTGAGTTTCCAAGGCTCTCTGTAGTGTAGACCACCCCTCAAGTTTCCTGTGTAATGTGGCTTTGAGATGACATGTGCGCACAAATACACACCCAACTAATTGAAAAATAACTAAAACTTTTCAACTGGATGTAATGAACAGCTGTTTTTAAAACACAACAGTTAGCTTGTTGGTCTGTAGACAATTATCAGGGTTTTATTTTTTCTGAAACACACTTACATGTCAGAGGCTGCCTGAAAGTGAGGTCCTCATAGTGCATGTATACACATTTGAGCCTTTCAAGTAGATTTTCAAGGACTTATGTCTGTATTTGTTTCCTGCAGCTGCTGTAACAAATATCACAGACTAAGTGGCTTAAAACAACCCAGACTTATTCTGGTGGTTGAAGCCTGAAATGGGTCTAACTAAGCTAAAATTCAGGTATCAGCAGGGCTGTGTCCTTTCCTAGAGGTACTGGGAGATCATCTGTTCTCTTGCCTTTTCCAGCTTCTAGAGCACACACACGTTCCGTGGCCCATGGCCCCTTCTCCCTCTTCAAATCCAGTACAGGCAGGTTGAGTTTTCCTCATAATGACATCTTCCTGGTTCTGATTCTTCTGCTTTCCCACCTGAGGATCCCTGGGATTGCACCAAGGTCTGGCTGTGTAATCCAGAACAATCTCTTTATCGTAAGGCCAGTCGATCAGCAACTGTCATTCCATTTACAACCTTAATTCCCCTTTGATGTGTAACACAACACAGTCACACATTCTGAAGACCAGGACCTGGACATCTTTAAGGGCCTGTTATGCCCACCTAATGCCCAAGTGAACTGACAACAAATTATTCTAAAGACATAAATGGTGCTTTGAAACCTGTCTTAGCTAAGGGGCAAGATGAAAAAACTTATCACTAAGCTGGGAACCACGTATCATCCAAATAAATTAGGAGTACGGACAGCCCTCCTGACATCTGACCCACTCATTCCTCAGAGGTCAGCGTGGGTCAGAAAATAGATGTTTACTCTATTAGGTCAGGGTAGCTCCTTGACCCAAAGAAACCTTTTCCGTGGTCTACTTTTGTTTAAATATTTATTTGTAGGTTTTTCCTTTGGTGTAAAATTTACATGCAAGCAAGTGTACAACCATTAAGTGGGCATTTGCAAATCTTCAGCACGTATGCATGCACCCACAGAACCTAAAGCCTTGACAAGATATACACCATTACGATCGCCCCCAAAAGGTCCCTCATTTATCTTCTCAGCCAGTCCTTGCCACTGGACCATTTCTCTTATTTATTTCAAATCAATGTTTCTATTGGATATCTAGTATGAAGCTTGAAATTTATTTTATATTTTAGAAATCTATGGAGGAGAACCTGGGGCTCAGTCGGTTAAGCACCCAACTCTTGATTTTTGGCTCAGGTCATGTTCTCACAGTTTGTGAGATCAAGCCTCATGTCGGTCAGCACAGAGCCTGCTTGGGATTCTCTCTCTCTCTCTTTCTCTCTCTCTCTCTCTCTCTGGCTCTCCCTGATTCAGGCTCTCCTCTCTTTCTCAAAATAAGTAAATAAAATTAAAAAAAAAAAAAGAAATATATGGAATGAAACTTAGTACACACCTCAAATGCAGAGTCCTAGGGGTCTTTGTTCATCAAATCTGATTAAATAGGGTCTTTGTTGTTTCCTTGTTGTTATTGTAATAAAATACACAGACCATAAAATTTACCACTTTAGCCATTTCTAAGCATGCAGTCCAGGGGTGGCAAATGTACCCACAATGCTGTGCAAGCATGTCCATAATTCTTTCATCTTGCAGAATTGAATCTGTCCCCACCCCTCCCCACTCCATTCCTTCATGGACATCCAACTCCTCATTTCCTCTCCACGACCTCCACCAAGTCTGTTTCTCTGCTCTTTTCCACTGGGAAAGAGTTTCTGGTCAGATTAGTGGATTTGTTCTTTTTTCTTGCTCTTTTTATTTTTGTTTTACCTTTCCTTTTCTCTCCTTATCTTCATCTCCTCATTCTTTCTTTCTCTCCTTTTCATCTTCTTCCTCTTTACTCCTCCATTCCCTCACCTCCTGTCTGTCTCCCTTTCTTCATTTCTGTCCCTTGGGTCTCCTGGATGGAGACCATCCCTTTTCTTGGTCTCTCCTCCCCACTCCACCCCACTCCCTTCCCTTCTCTCCCTTTGTTCCCTCTTGTCTATTAAGTATCCCTTAAAATCTTCCAAACAACAGGCAGAGAACTGCTCCCTCTGGGACAAACCAAGATGAGGACAGAGCTAAGGACTCTGGGACCCCAGAGCAGGCTGGGAGTGGGGTGCAGGTAGGGATCTCCCCAACGAATGGTTATGGAGAGAGCTCACTGGGCATAAGCCGCCATGCTCAGCCCTGTAGGAGATGGAAGGAGGTTGGGGACACAGTGCTTGTGATCCAAGGCTTGGCATCACCAAGGCAGTGGGACCAGGCAGGACCGGAGGTGCTCAACCACAGGGCAGGCAAGTTCCAAAGTTGTTGGTAGGTCAGTGGTTTAGGACTTGTACGCATGTAATGCATTTTTCTGTAAAAACAGTATTCTGAGAAGAGGGTATATTGTTTGGCTGGCTCTAAAATCCAACGTGACCATAACATATGTAATAAGCACAGCACTCCAAACACCTTTTCAGGAGCCCCTGCCTATCTAGCAATGAAACCTCAACAGGAAAATGGCTTCTCATTCCAACTTGTTACCAGAACATTCCCATTTGCTCACCACCACCATGGGCAGCCCAAGGGCAGGGGCTTGGGCAAAGGAGGGGATGGGCGTTCAAGGCCCCAGTAACTTGCTGAAGTGCTAAGTGTCCTTCTCCCAACCAAGCATTTCCCTGATTATCTGAACTGAGAAACCAGCCCGGACGTGGTGGGTTGTCCATAAATTAAGCGTTATGAAAGCAGAGCTCACCGTCTTGATCTAGATGCCAGATTGTGGGTAGGAAACGAGAGCGGGGGCTCATGGTCAGGGATGCTTCAGAAAGGAGGCAGGGATTGACTTGGGGCCACAGGACAAGAGGGATGAGGTAGAGAAAGACACAAAGCAGGCCAGGCAGAAATGAGCATTGAACATCAGGAGCCACTAAGCATGGGGTGGTTTGGGGAAATAAAACCAAGAATTCCTACACAGAGTCCTGAATAAAAGGCTGAAGGGACAGTGGGGGCAAGTGGCCGGAGCAGGGAACCTGGGGGATGGCGGGGTGGCAAGAGCCTTGAGAACAAGGCTAAGGATTTCAGACTTGTCCTCTGAGTTCAAGTGTGGCTACAAGCCAAGTGAGATAAGGTATTGGGGCACCAACAGCATTAATTTTAATGAAATGGGATCAAGTCAAATGGAATGGAATAGAATAAAGCAGGATGGAATGAAATGGACTAGCAAATGTCAGAGAAGGTTCCATATAAGAAAGGTAAACATTATTTCATGAATCTTGTCTAGTGGTTTTGGGGGTTGGTGCATATATATGTTATGCATGTAAGCATGTGCATATGCATATACTTACACAACAGTGGGTCACTGCATATATACCTACGTACACTAGGATGTACATATGCATACACTTGCACAATCGTAGGTCGCATTTTAAAACACATTTATGTGGCTTTTGAGTAATGACTGTTGATGCGGTTGTTTTAAAGTGAACGCAGAGGGATGTGAGGAATTGGTTTCTGAGAAGCAGGCCTGGCAAGGGGGTGCAGAAGAGTCGAGGGGCCAGTGCGGAAGCCTCGGATCTGGGTGGTCCCAGCAGGAATGGGGTGAGTGGCCACCAGCCCCTGGGAGGAAAAGGAGCCAAGGCACAGGGTCTGGAGAATGGGAGACAGGGTTCTACTATGACAGTGACAGTGCCGGCAAGGTGGGTCCCAAACTCCCAGCCTCAGGTGCCCCTGTTAGGCTGCAGCAGGTCCTAGAATGGGTACGGCACATGTGCGCATGTGTGTGAGTGCATGCCTGTGCGTGCACACATGTGTGTGCATGCAGGCATGTGTGCTTCCATGTGAAGGTGTGTGGTGTGCAGGTGTGTGCATGCATGTGTGTGCGTGCGTAGGTGTGCGTGCATGCCAGAAGACTTTATTTTTCCAGAATTCTCACCGTTCCGTGTTCCATCTTTCTTTTCTGGATGTTTGAACTTTTAGTTCCAAACTGCTGAAATTTTATATACCAAAAATCCAATGATTGAAGTTGTGACTTTATGTCCCCGTGCACAGGTACGTATGGCACCTGCAGCTGGTGCTACATCTCACGGATAATTGAACCTCGAGAAGCCATTTTCATCAAATTTTGAAGAACCGCAAAGAATAAAGGTGAACCCAAATGAAGACTGGAGAGACAATGCCACTTCCGTCACCTGTCCTAGCTTCCTTATTCATTCAAGGGATGAATGGAAAAAGCACAGATCGCCCTTTTCAAGCACATGGTAACTTACTGACAACTGCCTAGAGGTCTGGGTCTCATGTTTAAATAGCTTAACAGTCACATTCACAAACATACTCCTTGTTATCATCACGTCACTTTGCTAAATGCTGTCCCCAAATTAAGGATACCTCTTTGCTCACATAGATGCTCTCTCTTTCTAAGGCGCCCCCGGCAAGAGGAGCTGATTCACAGTTTATTACATTTGTGTCCCAACAGCACATGCAAGAGTCCAGGCCAGCTGTGGCCCCAGACACGTCACAGGGGAGAAGCTGGAGTCTGTCCCCTTCCTGATGTCTAAGAAGATAAAACACAAAGATACCCTTTGTAATCTGAGGGAAGGTCAACAGGCGGGCTTACCTCCAGCAGGTAAGCTACTCCCAGGAGGTAAAATATGAGGATGGGTATACTGGGATGAATGGTAGACACCCCCCCCCAAATCTATGCCCTCGTCCTAACCCCTAGCACCTGTGAGTGTGACCTTATCTGGGCACAGACAGCCTCTGGAGTAATGGAAATATTCTATATCTTGTTCAGGGTGGTGGTCACATGGGCATCTCTATACATACAAATCACTGAGTTATACATGGAAGACGTGTGTGCTGGGGCGCCTGGGTGATTCAGGCGGTTAAGCATCTGACTCTCGATTTCAGGTCATGATCTCACGGCTTGTGAGTTCAGGCTCTGTGGTATCAGCTATCTGTGCAGAGTCTGCTTGGGATTCTCATTCTCTCTCTCCCTTTCTCTCTGCCCCTCCCCCACTCATGCTTTCTCTCTCAAAATAAAGAAATAAACTTTAAAAAAAATCTGTGTGTTTTATATGTTACACCTCAATAGAAAAGTATTTTAAAAACCAAAAATAAAGGTTGAGACAGCAATAAGATGTCACTGGGAAATAGGAAAGTATTTTGGAAATGAATACTCTCAGTGTGGGCATCTTACTTAGCATGCCAGAGAGGATGCTGGGACAACATTTGGGATGACTGTTGATGCAGCTTACCCAAACATTTTACAAGTGCCCACCTTCGATCCCATATTTTCACTTGAAGAAGTTTATCCCAAGGAAATAACCACACAGGTGTACAAAAGTACTTATTCAAGGATGTTTATCGCTTCATTGCCTATGACAGCAAAAAACCTTGAAGCACCTAACTGTTCAACAGCGGAGGACTGAGTAAATACATCTGCCACCTGTGTCTGACAGAATATTTAAGGACCCATTAAAAATGATGGGAAAAATATCTAATGGAATAGAACATGCAGCAAATGAAGAGAGAGATCACCAAACAATGTGCTCATTACAATCACATTTTTATTAAAAGTATATACGTACTTTATGTATATTTGTCATCTATCTATTATCTGTATACTTGCCTGTCTATCTACGTATCTGTCATCTATCTGCCCATCTGTCTGTCTGTCTATCTATCTATCTGATGGATATGACCCAGATGTGACTCTCTGAATGGTGGGATTACAGACAATGTTAATTTTGTCCCTGGTATTTTTCTCTATTTTTAACTCTCTATTAACAGAAAACCTGGTAATCCTTAAAGAAAGTATGCTGTAGAAATATGAAGTTAGCTGAAGAAAATCCCTGTTTAACATTCAATTCACATGAAACACATGGCAGCCCCCGCAGGAGTATGGTAAGGTTGGACAAGATGATGTGTGAAAATATATGATGTGAAATGACCACTAGACAACTTGGAGAAGCTACTGGTTCTCTAACATCACACGCATATACACGCACACATACACACACGTGCACACACATGCATACACATGCACACACATAGACACTCACACAGACACACAGACACATATATACATATGCACGCACATGCACACATATATACATATGCACGCACAAATACATGCACACATGTGCGGATACATACATGTGCACACACATGCACACTCATATATACTTGCACCCGTGCATACACATGTCAAATACATGCATGTGCGTGTACCTGCATGCACACACAAACACATTCATACACACTCATACAAATATACACCTACATGCAAGTATACACATGCACACACATACACACTCATACAAACACACACATATATACACACATACACAGATATACATGCTCTGACCCTCTGGCTCCATCCCACTGACCTAATCAGATCTGGGCTCCTGAGGGGCTGAGGTTGGACCCGCAAGATCCAGACATCAGGGGCTGAGGCCTGGCCACCTGAAGGGCACCTCTCCTGTGACAGCTACAGCCAGGCACGGAGGGGCCAACTCAGCATGGCATCGACGGCCACCCTGAGCCCGTGAAACCTCAGTCTCTTTCCAGTACAGTCCCCTCTTTGATCACATTTTGATTAAGCTGCTAAGCCAGAATCCACTTCTGTGGTTTGTAACCAAGGGGACGTCCCCAATGACATGGCTGGTTTGATGAACGGAAGCCCCTCTCCTCCTTCCTCACGTGCCCTCACTTGCACACCCACACTCTGGGGAGGCCTATGAGGAAGACAGGCCACAGGCAGACCACGGTGCTCGGTCCTTTTTTGACTTTCGGGTGGCATGAGTCAAGGACTTGCTCTGGAGTTCGTAATAATCCAGCTAAGAGGGCTGTACAGGCTCTCAGAACATGAAATGAAACCGGCTTGCCCAGCCGTGTTAGGTCCTGAGCTCCAGGGGAGGGAAATCCACACGGAGGAAGGAGACACCCGCCCCCATGGGAGGGGAAACGTCGCCCTGGATCTGGGGGCTTCTTTCCCCTCACAGCCTTTCACGGTGAGTCTGGACGTTTTAGTTTCTTAAGTGATTTCTCTTGCTCTTCGGTTCAGATGCAAAGGAAAACTAGTTTCACATCTGCAAGAATTGCTTCCCCAAGAGCAGCAGAGTGTGACCAACACCCCGCTTCATAGGAATTAATTTAAGTTCTGTTAACATGAAGGGTAATATCTCAGATTAGGGAGCCATTGTGGGGTGCTTGCCTTCTAACCACTGAGCGCGCCCATCTAATCAGAAAGAGGGTGGAGGGTGGGGAGGGTCAGGAGGAAGGGGTGCTGGAGTTTCAGAGAAGCCCTCCTGAGTCCCACCCCGGCCTCAGCTTCTTCACAGGAGCCTTCCAGAGGCTCTTGGGAGAAAATGTTCTATGTGAAAGTTCTCTGTAAACTATGGCATTGATGCTACATTGCAGTGCCTCCATTATTAGCTGTGACTTTGTTTCCCCACCCCCACCCCGTGCCGGAGACTTCCCCATCTTCTCTCTATCCCCCCAACCCCATGCATTGAAGACAGGTGCCGAATCTGCTCACCCCCGGCGGAACAGGCCTGGTGCTTGGAGGTACCGCTCATTTATGTGACCAGTACTCTCCACCCCGGGCAGGGCCACAAAGCCACCACAGCATCCGTGTCAATCTGTCTCAGCCAAGCAGGGTCCCTAATGGGCCAGCACTCCCTGCAGATTCTCAGCCACCACAGGGGGCCTATGGCTAGATCAGGGGGAAAGGGACACACACTGAGGGTGATCAGACCCTTTGCTGGGACTCTGTGGGCAGCCTGGCGTGGCTTGAAGTGGAGGAGGTATCTGCAAATGAGTTCACCTAGGAGACACTTCTTTGTAGGGCTGGGGGGTGGGGGGGTCCATATCACCAGAGGAGGTCACCAGAGGTGGACCTGATAACTTGGAGAGACACTCAGGACAGCCCCCTCCCCACTGTAAAGAGCAGTCTGGAAACAACAGAACTCACCACTTACACGCACTTTTCATCTTCAAAGCCCAGAACCTCAATTAAGTAATTAATAGGTCTGGTCATGTTTGCAGCTCTTGGGAAAAAAAACGAGACTGGGGAAGCTCTGGCTTCCACTCCAGGAGAAGTGCTTTCGTGTCAAGCCCAGAGAAACTCCTGAGAAGGCAAGCAGTAATCCAATAATCACTCCCCGTTCTGGAGGCAAGCAAGTCCCCAAGCGCTCTGCACCCCCAGGGGCTGCCCCAGAAACGAGGCAGGCATTGTGGTTTGCTGCCCCCTTGAGGAAGGTCTGAGTATAGCAAGAAAATGGGGCACACGAACAATGCATCCAGTAATGGGAAGAAAACAGCCGGTTTTGTCTGAAAAGGAGTGTCTGGCGTGCCCAGGACTTCTTAAAGAGAGGAAAATATGAACCCAGGGCATAATAAATCTTCCCTCCTTTTAGTCAAAACCTAGACGGATTGTGTTGATATTCCATGGGCTAATACCTTCCGAATGAAATGACGGGTTACTTGAATTAATGGATGAAAACTCCCCTTCGCACATCAGAGGACTACAGGAAGGTAATTGCCCTCAATATTTATTTTCGATTTGGAAAGTCCAAAGCAAGAAGGCTTTGAAGAAGTCAAGATCTGATTATAATTCTAGGCTTGGTGCCAACGGGATAAATTGTCTGGCAACTTTTTGCAGAATTATCGAAGCTGTTTGCATCTGACGCCAGCGGCCCAGCATGGTACAAAGTCTTATAAAGAGCTCAGAAGAGGGTGTCATTCCTACATCGCTGACGAAACTCAGAGTGCTGGAGCTTGGGGACTGCCCCCCACTGCCCATAACCCAGTCAACCTCAGGAGGCTGTAGCAACTCGATCCGCTGGAAGACCAGTAAACTGGACTCTCTCGTGAGGACTTCTCCTGCCTCTCTACACCTTAAAAGCTGTCTTGCCTCTACGTTTTCATGATTTAGTGCCCTAGGGGTTGGCCTCTCTAGTGACTTCTTGCCCTAGACAAAAATTTTTAAATAAATAGACAAATAAAACCCCCCTCACACACACACAGTCATGCAATGTGCGCCCCAAGCTAAGCTCTCTCCATTCAAGTTTTTTTTTAATTTTAATTTTTTTAGTTTATTTATTTTTTGAGAGAGAGAAGGAGAGAGAGCAGGAGAGGGGCAGTGAGAGAGAGAGAGAAGAAAGAGTCCCAAGAAGGCTCCTCACTGTCAATGCAGAACCGGCCATTGGGTTCAAACCCAAGAACTGGGGAGGAAATCAGGAGCCAGACACCTAACGGGCTGAGCCACCCAGGTGCCCCTCGTTCAAGTTTAGGATCCACAGAATTCTCAATCTGGGCACGGCTGCTGTCGTGGGCAGTGGTCTGCAGTGGTTCCCGGGAGGCTTAGAGAGACACACACACTTGGGGACCACAGGGGAGGCCTGAGGATGGGCGCACGGCCCAGCTAACCGCACCCCAGCCAGGGAAGGAGAGCCGGCGGTTGGGGTCAGCGGGATGCGTGGCCGGAGCAGGGACGTGGCTGGCGGGGGTGCCCCACCTCTGCCTCCCCCAGAGCTCAGGTGGGTGAGGTGTCAGGGGGCCAGAGAAGGGACAAGGGCGGGGGAAGCACAGAGATGATCGGAAAGGAACAGCCCAGGTGTAACATGGAAACAGCAGTTCCCACTGCCTAGCGATGGGGCTGCAGCCCTTGGAGTGGGCTGTCACCTCGACTTTGATGAGCTCAGAGGACCAGGGGAGGCAGCTCCCAGTGCCGCCCGTGACCCCGTCCAAGAGCAGCCCTTTCCAGCTGACGCCTGGAGTGACCGGAACGCTCTCCCGGAAAGTCCAGTCTTAAGACAACGCAGCTGCCTGTCATGGAGAGGCTGCCTGAAACCGCAGGGGGGAAAAAATCCAATAACCAAATCCCGGTGACCCCACCCTGTCTGCAGTTACTCAGAGCTGGCTGGCCGAGGCCCAGGGAGCGGACCTAGTCAGGCTGAAGTCTATCCAAATTTAATTTTCAATTGAAAATGGAAACAAGTCAAGCCAAGACAAACCCAGGGCCTGACTTAGCAGCAGCCATCCCGCGGCAGCCGGTGTCCTATGGAGGGTCGAAGGTCGGCCTCCAGCGCCCCGGGGGGCCGCCCACGACCGCACCAGACACCGCTGAGGCCTCTCAGGTCCCGTGTAAGCATTCTGTGGCACAGTGTGTGTTGTAGGTGAGGAAACAGAAGAGGTTGGAGGACCAGCCTCAGGTCCTCACGGTGGATGGGGGCACAGGCGTGGACCCGCGAGTCTAGCTGCAGACCAGCGGGGGGGGGGGGGGGGGGGGGGGGAGTGTCCCTGCTCCAGCCCCTTCCCCTCCCCCTCCCCAGCTGCAGGCCCCAGGGTGCACACTGGGGATTTGGCACCAAAAGGGGGCTCCAGGCTCCCACGCCCTCCTCAGCTACTGTTTGGTTGGAGGGGACACGCTCCCAGGGGTGAGGCGCGGTGTCCAAAGTCCAGGGTCCTGAACAGGTGAGGCGGCGTCCTGAGGCTCCCTGCCTCAGGGTCACTTCTAAGGGCGATGCTCGGTTCTCTACTGCTCATGCTAGCACCCTCCACCCCTGCCACGGGCCACAGGAAGCCCCACACCACACACCACAGGGGTGCCCAGGGACAGGTGGGGACTCGGCATGAGGTCCCTCCGCCATAGGACCTGAACCTGAGCTTGACTTCGCTGGGCATTTATTTCCTTTCCTGGAAGATGGCCAGGAGGCTGAGTGCCTGTGTTCAAGGTAATTTTGAAAGACTGATTTGGGAGAAAATACAATAATAACAAATAGTATCTTTCTCTTGTAGGAGTCCCCAGCCTTTTATTCTAGAGAATATCCATCTAGCTACCTATCTACCTACCTATCTATTGATCTATCAATCGATCCAACATTACCTATCACGTATGTACCTACCTACATGCACACCTCTCAGGCATTCCAGCGGCCATGTGGAGTTTTGATAACACACTCTCAGTACACCTGGGTCAGAGTCCAATTTCTGAAAGTCATTATCTAAGTGACATTGGAAATGTTACATAACACCTCTGGGCCTCCATTTTGTTTTTGTTTTTATCTGTAAAATGGGAAGCGTCGGAGCGCTTATCTAATTGGATGGTTGCAAGAACTAAATTAGGAAATCTATGTGAAAGGTCAGCCTGCCAGTCCCGAGCCCATGAGCTCTGGATAAATAAAAGGGAAGCTTCTATGGGCTAGGGCAGGCACCTGCCTTGACTGCGCCCAAAATGAGAACACAAAGTGATCCCAAAAGCACTCAAAGCAGGCATCTGGGGGAGAGCCTGGGCCTGCGCTGGCTGACCCGAGCTCATTTTTACAGTTTTCCTGCAGATAAGGCCTGGAGAAAAATCGGATTTGGCTACCAGACGAGAGAGATTCAAAGGGGCAAATGCATGAGGTCAGGAGGAAACTGTGCACAACAACTGAGGCCCATAAATAGGGCAGGGGGAGGGCGCCAAGGCCCTCTGGGGTCAAGGAGCTAGAAGTCATCCCGGGGGCTGGTCAGCCGTGCGTGTGTGTGAGTGTGTGTGTGTGTGTGTGTGTGTGTGTGTGTGTGTGTAGGACCGGACACACATCCTGAGGAGGAGTCTTGCTAGGCCCCAGGGTCTCAACAAGGAGCCCCGAATGTGACTCACAGTCACTGCCCCACGAAGAACCAATGAGGCCCAAGGTTGGGGCATTTCTGGAAAAACGTGCAGAAGTGACAGCTTCTGCACCTCCTGAGGACCGGGGCACGTTGGGACTTTCTGGCTTGTCCCAGAGCACTGGCCCTAGTGCAACAAATGTCTACTGAGAGACACGGTGGGGGGCGGGGGGGGGCTGCTCCTGCGGCCCTGAGTTGGGGCTGCTCTTTAGGTTTGCAGGGAGAGACTGAGGTGTGGGAAAGGTGTCGCTTGTAGGGCGTTAGAAGGGGACAGCAGGCGGAGCCCAGCCACCCTAAAGGGTCAAAAGACCCCGCCCCCACCCCCACCCAAGTCTGCACCACAGCGCCAAGCCGGCAAAGGTGAGGGCGGCTTCTGCCTCTCGGGGCCCCACCTCGGGGCCCGCGGCTCACACACTTCATAGAGTTTGTCCAGGTCAGACCCACAGATGCCAGTGAGAAGACCCACCTGGCTGCTTACCCTTCTGACACATTCCCTCACTTCCCATCCGCAAAGTGGGGACAAGGTTAGGAACCTCGGCCTCAGGAGAGCCGGGTAAGGAACAGAAGAGAGAATGTGTAAAATGCGTGGCACGCAGTTCGTGGCTCCCACCTCCCACCATCCGCTCCTCCTTGGCTTTTCCGTCTTCTGGACAGTGCTGGGCCCATGAACCTGGGAGGAAGAGACCCCACAGCGTCCCCACGGCGCCCACGCAGGAAGGGGGCAAGAGGCTGCTGGTTCCTTCCCAGACTACGTAGAACCCTCCGTGGCCTCTTCCTAGCTTCTGGGAGTGACTGACCTTGGCCTTCCTTGGCTCACAGCCACACCTCTGCAATCTCTGCCTGTCGTCACATGGCCTTCTCCCTGAGTGTCTCTGTATCATCACACAGCTGTCTTCATTCACTGTGTGCGTCTCCCCTCTTATAAGAACACCGGTCATATTGCATCGGGGACCCACTCTACCCCGGCGTGACCTCAGCTTACCTAATTACACCTGTAAACAGCCTCACGTTCTGATGCCCCAGGGGTGAGGACTTCAACCTACCGTTTCAAGGGACACAATTTAATCTGTAACACCTGCCAAGAAAAACAGGTTTCTAGTTCTCACCCCCACAATCTGTGATTTTTTTTTTAGATGTTTATTTACTTTGAGAGAGAGCGTGTGCATGGACAGGGGAGGGGCAGAGAGAGAGAGAGAGGGAAAGAGAGAATCTGAAGCAGGCTCCGTGCCGTCAGCGCAGAGCCTGACATGGGGCTCGATCTCATAAACTGTGAGATCATGACCTGAGCCAAAATCAAGAGTTGGATGCTTAACCGACTGAGCTGAGCCACCCAGACGCCCCCACAATCTGTGATTTTTAATAAGGCTCTATCCCACCCTAAAAGAGGGCTTGATAAGCTCTGATGCGCCTGAGGGCAAGCCTGAGGAAGCCTGGCTTCGAGGGCGGAACTACACAGGGGACACGGGTCACATCTCCTAATCCCTCACCCAGCACTTCCTCCAAAGCCCCAGACGAGACACCTTCTGGAGATTTGAAGCAAGAGGAAGCTTGTAACATCTCTGCAAACTGACCCAGCCCAAGGAAGTTCAGACAAGACATGAGATGCTCACCCATTAGGCCAGTTTTATGCAAAGCTGATGGTGTGAGTTGCATGATGTCTCCCCCCTCCAACAAGATATTTTGACATTCTAACCCCCAGTATTTCAAACGTGACCTTATTTGGAAGTAGGGTTGTTGCCGATGTAACTAGGGAAGATGAGGTAATCCTAGAGTAGGGACGGCCCCTCATCCAGTCTGACAGACGTCCCTATAAAAAGAATGTCATGAGAGCCATCCAAGACGGAGACACAGGGAGCTCACGTGAAGACAGAGGTGGGGGTCGGAGAGTCGCTGCCACAAGCCAAGAAGCACCTATGATCACTGGCCATCAGCAGAAGTTAGGACGGAGGCCTGGGACAGAGTCTCCAGGGACAGATCCCTCCACAGAAGGCGCCAGCCTCAACGGCACCTTGATTTAGGACCTCTGGCCTCCAGAACCATGAGAGCATCGCTCCTGTTGTCTTAAGACACCCAGTCCGTACTACTGTGTTATTGCTGCCCTAGCAAACAAACACTGATGTGTCATGCCCGGAGCTGGAGGGACGCCTGGGGCCTCCCGGGTCACACACTTGGACATGAGGCCCTCATATGGGTGTGGGGGAGTGTGCTGCCCATGCTGAGTGTGCAGGGAGCGGGGAGCCAGAGCCCTCAGGTGTCCCTTACGGGTCAGCCTGGGATACAGGGGGTAGCAGGGCGACCATGAGATGAACCCCACCCAGCTGTGCTGTCTGGGGAACAAGCCAGTGGGGAGGGCTCTGTGGACTTTCCCAGAACTCCGTCCTGCCTCCGGCAGATCCGCGGAGCCGTAGTTCGGAGCTGGGAGAGAACCATGCGGCCTGGGTTCAAATTCTGATGGTACCACCTCTGGGAGAAGCTCCTTTCTGGTCTCTTCCTCCATAGGCTAAGGATTCACACGGCACCACTTCCATGGGCGCTAAGGGGGCCAGGTGACCCTGGGCACGCGGAAGTGTCCACACCATGCCTACTGCCTATCAGTGTCAAGGGCTCCTTCGGGGCTGGGACTGCCTTCTACATGGACCCGCAGGGAAATGCTGGGCGCCTCTCTTCCAAGAGTACAGCCCTGGAAGCCGCCCTCACTCTGTTCCCTTCCCGCACAAGCTGCCTTAACGATAACCCATCTTCGTAAAAATGACATGGGAGAAGCCGTCCGCCAATCGCCTTCACAAAAATGGGCTCCTGCCTTCGTCATGCCTACCCCGTGAAGTCCATGCGGTTATGACTCCACTTCTCAGATTTGAACACTGAGACTCCTGGAGACTGGTGACCTGCCAGGATCGCAAGAGGAGTGTCAGCAGTGATCACCATGTGTCTGGAGGGGTGGGGGAGGGGGGTGGAAAAGGAGGGAGCAGGGGCAGGGTGCTTGGAGATGTCTCTGGATCCTGCAGGTAGGGCGCCAGGGCTCCAGGACTTAGCCCGCTGCTCTGCCCGGCTCCCAACCCAAACTCCAAGTACGTGGCCTGTTTAAAAACATTTCCTTTTGAAATGGACATCTCGGACCCCTGGCCTTCTAGAAGACAAAGAGTACAAGCCTGGTGGTGGCTCGACGACCTGCCATCCCCCCTCCATTCCCAAGCCCCCCAACCACACATCAGAGCCTCTTCTATACAAGCAGGGATAACAGAAGGTAGTGAGTTTGCTCAAAGAGAGAAAGAGACCCTGATGTGAAGGCCAATGGGACAAGCAGTACCATAAAAGGAACCCATTGCTGGATGGCCCCAAAGCTATTGTGCTTGAGGGGGGCTGGGTGGGGGTCAGAGAAGGGAGGAGACTGGAAGAAAGCAGAGCTTTAAAAGTGGGTTCTCTCTGCTGGGAGAGCCTGCCAAGCCCAGAGGCACCTGCTCCCCACTGCCTAGACTCTGGGCATAAGAGTCCCTTGCTCTGGGAAGTGATGGACAGGCATGTGCTGCTGACCTTGCTTTTCGTGACCTACATACCCACAGCCAAAGTGTCGCTGATAGAACTTGAAAGGCTTCCACTGCAAGAGGCTGAGTGACGGATGACACGGTTGGGTTATTTCAGGGACAAGGTTGAGCTGGGCCTTCTTAAGAAATGAAACCTAGCAGGCGCTAGGCTGAGAGAGCCTCACTGGAGAAACATTACATTTTATTCTTCTTTGAATTCTCAGAGCCTCGCCCTGGTATGTGGGTGGATGGATGGATGGATGGATGGATGGATGGATGAATGGTTGGAAGTCAAGGGAAATACAAATTCCAATACAAATACAAAGTCCAATTCCTGCTCTACCCTAGGCCATCTTCCTCACCTCGCAAATGAAATGAAGCGGGTCAATTTAATGATCTGTAAGGCCCCTCCATGCTCTGGCTCCCCATGTTGTTATGATTTCATTACTACTCTGAGCTGCCGAAGATTCCCCAGGCTGATTTGTGGGGTGAACAGAGTAAGGGTTGGGGGGAGGAGGTCTCTCACCACTATCAGCGCCAAGGAGCTAAGATTCCTAGACAAGGCAAAGTCAGAGGAAAAGAATACTGCCTGCTGAGACCAGAAAGAGACAGGAAGTGCTTCTGTGCACACACCCAGAGGGTCCCAGGCCTCAGGTGATACTTCCCTCTCTAGACCTTGGGTGGAGAGAGACGCTGGTTCAGGGGAGCACAGCACTTGCAGAGGTAGGACCATTGTTCACTTATCTTCATGTAGGGAAGAGACACATTTTAAAATACCCAGTCCCTGGTCAGCAAGGGAAGAAGAACCTGAGACTTTTGTCTGTCTGCATGTGAAGCACCTCCCCCAAATGCTGATGCTCAAAGACGTCCCAGGATCCGTAGTCTCAGCGGTACTGACAGGAATGTCCATCAGGTTGACAGAAAATAATTTTAAAATAATTAACGTACATCATCATCCTTGTAAATGATTTCTAGATGGGAAATGGCTAACACGGCCTTCGAGCTATATGTTTGGCAAGGAGGAGAGGGAACTAAAATGTGTTGCGTGTCATGCTAGTTTGGGGTCTCTGAGAAGCAAAGACCAAGTTGGAAATGGATGCCACTGTGATGGGAAAAAAAGGGAAAGATCCAGAAGTGGGAGAGCAGGCAGAGCAGATGCTGGTCTGACCCTGGGAAGGAGGGAGAGGGGAGCTGACCCTCAAAGTCTCTCTGTAGCACAGTTCTCAGGAACTTCCGGCCATGCCTGTGGGAAGTCCTTGAGCCAAAGCTGTCTGACTGAGGAACCCCACATCCCTCAGGAATGCACCTGTCATAGACCCCTCTGATGCCCAGTCACCTCTTGGGAACAGCCCACAGCAAGTGTGGCTCTGCACACATTCATGGTGGGTCCAGAGGAACAGCAAATAAGCTCATCACCAACCATCGGTGGAACCTTCCACGACTGCTGAAAGCATTTTCTAGGGAGCCAGGCACATTCCAAATGTCTCCTTCAGTCCTCACCCACTGCCGTTGGATACTGGCATTGCTAGCCCATTTTACAGATGAAGTAACTGAATTTTGGAAAGGTTTAAGCACTCGCGGACTTTAAATGACCAAGCAGAAATTTGCGGTGCTTGGGTGGCTCAGTCGGTTAAGCGTCCAACTTTGGCTCAGGTCAGGATCTTGCGGTTCTGCTGTCGGCAAAGAGCCGTTTTGGATTCTTTGTCTCCCTCTCTCTCTGCCCCTGCCCTACTCATGCTATCTATCTTTCAAAATAAATGTGTTTTTTTAATGAATAAATAAATAAATAAATAAATAAATAACCAAGAAGGAACTCGACCATGTATAATGGTCTCCCAAGGCCTCCCTGGACACCAGAACCCTGTGCTGGGAACCGGAGGCTGGGATCAGCTTTGGGAGGACAGAAGAGTGAGCTCAAGGTACTACATTGAAGGGATAAGAAGCAGAGGAAGGACAGGAAGTGCTCTCCAGATTAGGGGACGTACGTGACACAGTTAGCCACACGTGTAGGGAGCCGAGGTGTCCCCTCTTCACAGCCATCTGGTGTAAAACCTCCAGCCCACTCCCAATTCAATGCTCTAGTAAGGACCATTGAGGCAACATGGCAGCCAGAGTTGCTCCCATCAGGCTCGTGTGGCGGGGGACAGAAGGCAGGGTCACCCTGCACTGTTTGTAAACCAGAGAATATTGCCCTCTGAGGACTGCCTCACGCTCCGCCATTGCCCCCCCCCCCCCACAGGGCTGAGTTTAGTTCCCCGCATTTGAAATGATGGATGGAAGTGAGCAGCCCCCCATCTGTTCCTCTGGGACAATCAGATGCGGGACATGGCGGCTAACCAGCGTGCACGCTCCCAGCTCTGGCTCGCAGTGCTTGGCAAGGCAGAGAGAGAGTTCGGGCATGGAGGAGATGGGACACGTGACAGGGGGCAAGCACTGTGTGCCCACCAAGCCAAGGGACATCCGTACAGAGGCCATGACGGCAAGCGGAAAAAGTATGAGTTTTCAGTGGAGTCTTAGATTACTAATTAAGGAGAGAGAGAAGATTCTACAAAGACTAAAGCAACCTGAAAGTCTCTTTGTCCAGACACCTTTAAAACTTTTTTAAAGGAAGAGTCAATGGGCCTGAGTGCAGTGATTCTTGCCATTTGCTGTCCCGTGGGCCCCGAGGATGAAACCTGGGGGTGACCAGTCACACTCTACTGAGATGGGCAAGAGCCAAGAAGGGACCTTTTCAACCAGAGCCTGGCTCCGCACCCCGCACGGTTTTGCCTCCATAATTCGCCTTCCCCCCATGCTTTCCAATAAACCCACCTGAGCCCTGGCCTGGCGCTCTGAGAGCAGCTGATGGGCCGGGAGCGGCATCAAATGTGACCGGTTGGACTTCATAGCCTCTGCCTGGGAAGGAGAGACGCATGCTCGGGTTGGAAACAGAAGAAATATATTCCGAAAATACCAAATCGCCTTGTAACAGAGGGTCTCAGATGACCTCTGAATCAGGGAAGCAGAGTCCTTCCACATGAGGTTCTCTCCAGGTAGAGGAGGGGTCTGCAGGCATTGGTGGATGTCACCTGAGGTGCCAAATAGACAACCGTTCCTTTCCTCTAAGGAGACAAAAAGAGGGGAGCCTGAGTGGCTCAGTCAGTTAGGCATCCGACTTCAGCTCAGGTCATGATCTCACGGTCCGTGTGTTCAAGCCCCGCGTCGGGCTCTGGACTGACAGCTCGGAGCCTGGAGCCTTCTTCAGATTCTGTGTCTCTTTTTCTCTCTGCCCCTCCCCCGTTCACACTCTGTCACTGTCTCAAAAATAAATAAAACCCAACAAAAAAATTAAAGGAGACAAAAAGAGAACAATTGTTCTTTACATCCTATTTCTTAAGCTTATGAATAGATATTCAAATGAAAACTATACACCGGGGCTGGAAAAGCTACAGACGTTTGGGGACATGGTGTGGTAGAGGCTGGGAGGCTCTCCGGGGTCACCAGGGAAAGTGTGACTCCTCACAACCTCTGCAGAGGCTCATTAGGTGAAAGATAACAGAATTAAAATCCACATGCCCTCTGACCCCACCACTCAGCCTCCGAGGATTTGTTCCGCAAGGACACTTTTGAGATGACAGGCGTTCAAGATGATTCACATGGCCTCGTGGCGAGAGCAAACAACTGGAAACAAACCCAGCTGCCCATCAAGAGAGGATTTGCTAAATAAAACGCAGCACCTCCAAGCCACTGTGTGGCTTCACACAGGAACAGGGAGCTCTCTGTGTGCTGATACGGTCAAAGTTCTAGGAATTTCATTACACGAGTGAAAGGCAAGGTACTTAATACTGGGTATGGAATGTTACCTTTTGTGAGTAAAGGGGGCAAGACATAACATAGGTCATATTGACTTGTACTGGAACACACGTATTCTTCCAGAACACATACGAATTGACAAAGGTGTAGACGAGAAGACAGGGGATGTGGAGTGATAGGGGCTGGGGTGGAAGAAAGGAACCCCTTCTATACTTTTCTATTTTTAATAAATGTGAATGCATAGCATGGTGAAAATTTTAAATTCGCAAACTTGTCTGTCTTATATGAAAATATCCCAAATAAGAAAATCCATGGAACTAGAAAGTAGATTAGTGGTTCCTCCCCCCAGGGGGAAGAAGAAAGGGAGTATGATTGCCTAATGGGTAGTGGGTCTCTCTTTCTTTTCCTTATTTTAGAGGGGGGGAGGGAGGCAGAAGGGGAGAAAGAGAAAGAGAATCCCAAACAGGCTCGACGCCCAGTGCAGAGCCCAATGAGGGGCTCAATCCCATGACTGTGAGATCATGACCTGAACTGCAATCAAGAGTCAGATGCTCAATTGACTGAGCCACCCTGAAGGTCTCTCTCTCTCTCTTTTTTTTTAATTTTTAGAGAGAACAAAAGTGCAAGCAAGGGATGGGCAGAGAGAGAGAGAGAATCTTAAGCAAGCTCCACATTCAGCACAGAGCCCAACACAGGGCTTGATCTCAGGACCCTGGGATCACGACCTGAACAGAAATCAAGAGTCAGATGTTCAGCCAACAGAGCCATGCCAGTGTCCCCTGGGTGTCCTTTTGGAGTGATGAAAATCTTCTGGAAATAGATACTAGTGATGGCTGCACAATCTTGGGAATGTAGTAAGTGTTACTAATGATAACTTTTCTTATGTCAATTTTACCAGGATAAAAGAGTTAAAAAAAAAAAAACTATCATAACGGCTACATTTCTAATTTCATGAGCCTTCATTAGGGGATCATTTTTTTAATATATTTTTTTTTATTTATTTCTAGGAGAGAGAGAGAGAGAGAGACAGCGTGAGCAGGGGAGGGTCAGAGAGAGAGAGAGTCACAGACTGAAACAGGCTCCAGGCTCTGAGCTGGCAGCACAGAGCCCGACGCAGGGCTCAAACCCACGAACCGCGAGATCATGACCTAAGCGAAAGTTGGACGCTTAACTGACTAAGCCACCCAGGTGCCCCTTGGGGATCATTTTTAATCCAAAAGTATTTCTAGCATCTCACTCATTCTAGAAAGCTGGAGCGTACAGGTCTGCTTGTGCTGCAGGCATAAAGCATTTCTGTGGGCCCGCCGAGGGACACAGCTCCCGGGAAGCCCTGTGTCGTGAATTCATCAAGCACTGAAATTCGGAGAGTGAGGGTGGCCGTGGGTCAGGGGGGTTAGTCAGCGGGTACCTGAACTATTGGGTGCTGGAGAAAGTATGGAGCACCCCCCCCCCCGGAGGCCTTAAACCACCAGCTATAGGGGCTGCCGGGGAAGCAGAGGAAAAACGTGACTACCCCAGAGTGGAAGAGAGCTCAGGTAACCAAGATGAGACATCCTTGTTTGTGGGGGCGCTCACCTCCACCTGTCAGAGCGCTGAGCTCTCCCTAAAGGTCCTTGCGAGATGGGAACCCACGATCAGTCAACAGCTGACCAAGGTCACCTGGCCGGACATTTGCTGCGGTTGAACTAAACCCACAGGTTATGGGCACTCGGCCCATTTGAGTCGGGGTAAGAGAGAGTCAGATCAGGGGATCCTGAGGCTGGATCTGCATCCATGACCTCCCAGAGAAACCTAACTTCTGGGTATGATGGGCAGAAAAAGGAGAGGTGGAGGAGGGAGGAGATGGTTTACAGAGCAGAACTTTTCAACATATTATCTCATTTTTTTCCTTGCCACACACCTGTGAGGAAGGGATTCCATGTGCGCGACCAGCACCCCAGTGCTGTAAGAGTTAAACGGCTTCCCCAGGATGCTCAGCCCGTCAGAACTCACTCACCACGCGTGAGCTTGAATCTGTACCGCTCTCTCAGATGTGACACCGTCTCCCTCCAAGATTGTGAGTGTGGGGTGTGTATGTCTGTGTGTGTTTGTGGTGTGTGTGTGCATGTGTGGTGTGTGTATGGGATATTTGTGTGTGTGTGGTGTGTGTATGCTATGTGCGTATATGGTGTGTGTGTGGTGTGTGTGTGTGGTGTGTGTATGCTATGTGTATATGGTGTGTGTGGTGGTGTGTGTGTGTATGTATAGGGTGTGAGGGGTGTGCTGTGTTGGGGGGGTATATGTGTATGTGTGGTGTGGTGTGGTGTGTGTATGAGGTGTGTGTGTACAGTGTGTATGTATGTGTGTGTGTGGTATGGCATGTGTGTATGGGGTGTGTGTGCATGTGTGGTGTGTGTGGTGTGTGTATGGGATGTTTGTGTGTGGGGGGTAGGGGGGTGGGGGTATCTGAGGGATGTGAGGGTATGCTGTGTGTGTCTGGTGTGTGTCTGGTGTTTGTGTGCAGTGGGTGGGTGTTTGTGTGGTGTGGCGTGTGTGTATGGGGTGTGTGTGTCTGTGTGTGTGTGTGTGCGTATGCGTGCACGCATGTGCATGAGAGAGAGATGCCGCTTATTCACTGCAAAACTTTGAAGACATCACCGTCCTCTCTGTGCCTGGGCTTGCGCACTGCAAGGAGATAGTAAGAATGCTTACTTCACAGCATAAATGTGACAATGACACAAAACAATGAATTTAAAACAGCAGCACGATGCCTGAGCCTGTACTAAATCGATGTTCGCCAGGGTTATCTTCAAAAATAAGAGTAGCTGTAACTGCAGTAAATCCTCTACTATCTAGCATGGTTGATAATAACGTTTTCTGATCAAAACAATCTGATAACAGATTTTTGATATATGTCACCAAGGGATTACCAGGTTTCCAAAATTAAAACACAGTAAAATATCCGGAAGCTGGATACTCAACTAGACATTTTTCCTGGACAATCCAGAAAGCCGTCGGGGACCTAGGGGCACCTTGCTGCAAATACCATATTGATTTTCATGGAGACGTGCACCAGACAGGCGCGTGGGCTGATCCACGGAATGGAAATGGATCACAGAGAATTTATTGCTACAATTTGAAAACGCAGATGTTTGAAAGCCAACCCGACTCTGCGGTCGGCTTCATTCTTGGAAGGGAAGCCTGGCCTGGACGAAGCAATCACTCGTGACTCGACCTTCTGCGTCCATTTGCTATTTGCTGGACTCCCTTCCAAGTTCAGAATCAGCCCAAAGCTCTTTCTTAAAAAGAACAGCTTGGCCAAAGGCGGCCGCTCAAGTGACATGTCAGGCTGTCCCTGGGAGCACAGTTGTTTCCCAACCACCTGAGTCATGGCAAATTGCTTGAGGCCTGTACTGCAGAGGAGCCTGAAAATACCTCCCTACCAGGTAGGCGGTTTCAGGATCAATCACTGAGCAATGCCCCTGAGGCCAAGCGCCCATCCCCCTCAGTCGCTGAGGCCAGCATCTCTGGGGTCCTCTATCATGTGACGTCCAGCACACGCTCTTTCCTCTCACCTGACTGGTCTCAGGCTACTGTTACTGTTTCCAGAACTCAGTAGACCCATCTCTACCATATGACTGCTGGTTCTCTCTCCCTGCTGGCATTTCCAGCCTCACCTCTGCAGCTCCAGAAGTTCCCAGACTCAGGTTGTGGCCCTGGATGTCTGTATGATTCAAGGATTCGATCACATTCTGCCTTGCATTTCAATATAAAATTTGTCTATGCCCTGATTCACCATCAGCTACTTGAAGGAAGTATTTATTCCGGATATGTCCATCTTTCTTTTTATTATTATTTTAGGGGGGGGGGGAGAGAGAGAGAGAGAGAGAGAGAGACAGTGTGAGCAGGGGAGGGTCAGAGAGAGAGAGAGAGAATCTTAAGCAGGATCCGTAGTCAGCATGGAGCCCAGTGCAGGGATGGATCCCACAACCCTGGGATCATGACCTGAGCTGAAATCAAGAATTGGACGCTCAACCAACTGAGGCACCCAGGCGCCCCTAATATGTCCTTCCGATCCATGTGGTGCCTGATGTGGGAATGGCACTCAAAATGAACAAAAGATGAACAAGAGAAAGTGGAATAAAAATCACTGTTCAGCACTCAACTCTTCTACACATGATGAAAAGTATTGAACTGACACTCCCCCTCCCAAAAAGATGTGATTTGGCATACCATGGAAAGTGCTTCTCAGACTTTTGCAAGCATCAGAACTCCCCAGAGGACTCGTCAACATACAGATCACAGAGCTTCTGATTCAAAGGCCTTCCAGAATGTGCATTTCTTTTTTTTAAGTTTATTTATTTTGTGAGAGAGAGAACAAGCAATGGAGGAGCAGAGAGAGAGAGAGAGAAAGACGATCCCAAGCAGGCTCTGTGCTGTCAGCACCGAGCCTGACATGGGGCTTGAACCCACAAACCATAAATCAAGAGTTGAAGCTGAAATCAAGAGTCAGATGCTCAACTGACTGAGCCACCCAGGAGCCCCAAGAATGTGCATTTCTAACAAGTTGCCAAGAGATACATATGCTAGTGATCTGAGGGCCACAGTCAGAGAAACACTGCCTTGGATGCATGGTCTTCAGCTACGACTCAGGGGTTTGGACACTTGTCTCAGCTCTACCATAGGTGGACAAAGGACCTGGGGCAAGTAATTTAAACTTTCCAGGCTTCCTGAAACAAAATTTTCCTTGTGTGACTGCTGTTACTTTTAGCTCTACAATTATCTGAGGACAAAAGGTCTAAAATACCCTTCCTTGTGTCACTTACAATGCTCTGAGCTTCATGAAATTTAGGCAGCAAAGGCACTAGTCAAAACAATGACCACCTTTCAAGTCTTGGCTAAACAAGAGTTTAGTCCTAAGTCACACTGGATTCCAGTGAAAGGTTGAAAGGGGAGGAGACTGAGGCCAACCAGCACAGAGATTTGGAGCTCGATGGGGCAAGAGCCAGCCCTGAAGAAAGCCAGACCAGATTCTCCAGTGGAATTAGAGCCTGATCTGAGTTTGGTTGCTCTCATGGGCTTTGGGCCCCAAAGGATGATGGGTTTCTTTAGGAAGCAGGAGAGGCCAGTTCCACAGAGCCCAAAGTTGACTCAGTGGCCAAGGTCTCAAGAGAGAATAACCAAATGTCATAGCTAAGTGGTTCTTCCCTGCCTTTAAGATGCATCGAAATGTTCCCGGATAGGTATGGTATCTATTTTGTTTTTTGGCATCACCAAGGAGGGGATCTCCATCAATAATGGGACCTTCACCCATGAAAGTATGTGAAGAGGTATAGTCCTTGGGAGAACTTCAAGGTTAGAGAATTACCAAGATTGTTTTCATATCCTCAGAGAGAAGGGTCAAAACAAAATATTGACCTACAAAGATGTTGACGAAAAGTCATGTTCCCCATGGCCCTCTTCAGGAGATAATAATGTAAACATTAGGACATCAGCATGATGGTAATGGACGCTCAATGCATCTCATGCAATATCCATTCTTCACTTTAGTGTTGAGTCACAACATGGACAGCCACTGCCTGTCCTCTGGCCATGCCAGCCTCCGGGACCAAGCCTTGGCTATCCCCTGGCCATTGCAGAGCCTGCCACTCTCGTTTCATGGGTAAAGTCAGCACACCCTTCAGGACCGGAACTCCTAATATACTTGCTGAAGAGCTCATATTTCCACTAACCACCCCTGGGAGGTGAGTATGGCTTAGCCCTCAGCCATAAATGAGCAAGTTCAAGTAGGATTTTCGTTCTTTTCATCTTTAACATTTTCTCTTAGACATTGCTCATCTCTCCTCTGGTACTTTAAAAAGTTTCTCAGGGTGGCTCAGTCGGTTAAGCATCCAACTTTGGCTCAGGTCATGGTCTCACCGTTCGTGGGTTCGAACCCCCCGTCAGGCTCTGTGCTGACAGCTAGCTCAGAGCCTGGAGCCTGTCTTCAGATTCTGTGTCTCCCCCTCTCTCTGACCCTCCCCTGCTCACACTGTCTCTCTCTCTCTCTCTCTCAAAAATAAATTTAAAAAACATTAAAAAATATTTTTAAAAAAAGTTTCTCAATTAAAGTAATTTAGAAAGTAGCAGCTGACCAGATAACTATCGATAGAAAGAACATTTGTGTTGCAGCTTGTAGTTTTCAAAGTGCTTTCCTATGAGTTATCTTGTGTAATGACGGGCTTCTCTAAAGATCTGTGGTCATGCTAAATGGTGGGTCACAATCTAGACGACAGAATGGAAACAGCCAAAGGCAGGAAGCCTGAAACATGGTTTATGCCCTGCAAGGCCCTTCGTGTGTTTTCTCAACCAGAGGAAGTGAATCAGACTGGATGTGGGTGATCTGGCTTCAAAGCAACCCGGACCCAGAGGGGACCTCCTTGTAGGATGTCACGGAGTCTTCTTTTTCTTTTAAAGGACTTCAAAAAAAAAGTCTTTTTTAAATTTATTTGTTATTGAGTTATTTTAAAGTTTATTTCATTTGAGAAGAGAGAGAGAGAGAAAGAGAGAGAGAGCAGGGGAAGGGGCAGAGAGAGACAGAGAGAGAGGATCTCAAGCAGGCTCCGTGATGTCAGCACAGAGCCCACTGTGGGGCCCAAACCCATGACCCATGAGATCATGACCTGAGCCAAAGTCAGATGCTTAACCGACTGAGCCACCCAGGTGGCCCTGTCGTGCAGTCCTTCTTGAGGTGATTTCAGGGACAGAAGGTACCTAGCACTAAGCTAGGTGGACATACTTTGGAGTGACCCAGTTGGTTTTTTTAGACGAAGTCAGTATGATTTCACCTCCATTTCCCCTTGCAGCCTTCAAAAGGCAGGTGTGATCTTTATTAGCCTTGGGGAGAAAAAGTCACATGTTCAAGGCCTCCCAATCAATGGAATGACTTGACTCCTGGCCCAGCTCCCAGGCCACCAGGCTGCTCTACCTTCCGAGGCCCAGCCCAATAATGAGGCAGAAAGAATAAGAACATTTGTTTTTCCCTAGATTTCCGTATTTTCAGGTACTTTCCCATACTTCCTCACAAACGTTCCAAGCGGTGGATTAAAAAAAAAAAAAAAAAGCCTCTTACATGTGAGCGACCTGAGATTCAGCACAGTTAGAGGACTTGCCCAAGGCCATACAGCAATTTGCTCAGTTATCTGAAGTCCTGGTTGAACACGGTGGGGGCCTGGCGTCGGAAGAAACTGCCTTTGGAGGGTAGGCTGACCGACAATGGCGTGAGTGCATCTTCACCGACATGTACAGCTGTTGGGTCATCTCAGTGCCCACCCTGGTCACATTTATGCTGCTCACCCCAGTACATCGAGTCATTTCTTTTTATGATTATTATTTTAAAATTTCTTCTAATGTTTATTTATCTTTGAGAGAGAGGAGATAGCGTGCGAGTGGGGGAGGGGCAGAGAGAGAGAGAGAGGGAGACACAGAACCCGAAGCAGGCTCCAGGCTCTGAGCTGTCAGCACAGAACCGGACGCGGGGCTCGAACTCAGGAACGCGAGGTCATGACCTCAGCCTAAGTGGGCCACTTAACCCACTGAGATACCCAGGCGCTCCCTTGGCGTCATTTCTGAAAGCATTTTAAAACTGGGGGACCAATTTGTCCCTGAAAAACATTTTTCAGCTTCTTGAAAGTTCATTGAAAATATTAATACTTGGGGACTACTGCTTGCAATAATGAATTATCCAAATTAACCCAATGTTTCCAGCATTGACTCATGGGCCAGCCTGAAGCAGTGCCAAGAGAGACCAACACAGACTGGACACTGTGGCGCTTCTCTGCAGGGTTAGAACAGTCGTTGCGACCAAGTCCTCCTGAAAGCGTCCTATTGATCGCTGTTTATTAAATCTCTACTGGCTTCTGTTTTGCATTTTTATTTTCTGCCCAACAAAGGATATACTGTTCTTTACTAAGATCCCTTGATTAAAAACCCAAGTGTTGAGTAATCTTGTGCTCCCACCCATTCGAAACTCTCCCCATTTGTTGATTCCATCCACCTCAACTTCCTTGTCCACGCGTTTTAGGAAGATGTGGGGCTGCAATCTGCATTTGCCTGATCTGGCCCCCCACACAGGAATCAGTACAAGCCGTAGCCCAGGATGTTTCAGGATGGGGAGCACCGAGGCGAGGGCTAGCGAGCTGGGAATTGCCTTTCTCCTGGTAGCACTTGGAATGTTCCACAGAAATGAGCCTCGGGCATGAATCATGAATCATGAATCAGGCTCTGGGTTCTAGATGCAAACTTCCTTTGTTAGTTGTTACACGGTGTACCAGAGAGCCAGGACTGGCCAGCCTCCATGGGGTGAACTGGGAAGACCTCTTTTGATTCCAGCAGGTCAGGACAGAATTTCCTGGGGTGGCAGATCGGTACCGCGCTACCCAGCCCCCAGCCTCCAGGCAAACTCCACAGGGCTTCTGTGGTAGTCTTCCAGGTCCCCGCATCGATGTCACTAAAGTGCGGGTTCCCACAAGGTCGCACTTCAAATTTTGCCTGTGAGCGTCACTGCATTTCAAAAATGTCTCCTGCCTGGGTCTCCCGGATGGCTCAGTCAGTTAGTTTCAGCTCAGGTCATGAGCTCACGGTTGGTGAGATTGAGTCTTGTGTCAGGCTCTTTGCTTTGGATTCTCTCTCTCTCAAAACGACTTCAGATTTCTCAGAAATACCAAGTAGAAACTCTCTCCTCAAGAAGTGACATTCTTGAAATCCGGGGCACTTTGATAGATGATCTAGCCCGTTTTCCACTTCCAGACAGGGCCACCCTAAGATGTCTCTGAGAGATGAGGCATTTCCTTTGTCGAGATCTCCTGAGGAGATGTTCTACCTCCACTGCAGACATGGTCCCTCTCCAGAAGGCTTTACAGAGAAATCAAATCCCTCCTGTGCTCATGGACAGTACTTCCGGGGTCTGGTCCTGAGGACAAGGTGGAAACAAGATCTTCCCTGAAGACCACATCCTTAGGGAGGCCCAGAGCCCTCAGGAAATGTGCTTCTTCATAAAGATACAAATCGCTTCATCTGTGAAGATGCATTGTGGCTGAAACTGTAGATTCATTTCTTACCAGGGAAACCGCTTTCATCTTATTTACCATTAGTGACTGAGGTAACTGCAGAGAACAGAATAAACATGCCCTGATCATATTTGTCCTTCTTAAAAAAAATTTTTTTTGTTCTCAAAAGCATAAAAACACAAGACAGAGACAGTGTTAAAAGTGTTAAAAGACACTTTTTAAAACTTTCATTGCATTTTTAGTTTTTTTTAATGCTTATTTATTTATTTATTTATTTATTACAAATAGTTTGTTGTCAGGTTGGTTTCCATATAACACCCAGTGCTCATCCCCACAAGTGCCCTCCTCCATGCCCGTCACCCCCCTCCCCCCACACACCCATCAGTCCTCAATTTGTCTTATTTATTTTTCAGACAGAGAGAGACAGAGCATGAGCGGAGGAGGGGCAGAGAGAGAGGAAGACACAGAATCCGAAGCAGGCTCCAGGCTCCAAGCTCTCAGCACAGAGCCCGACGCGGGACTCGAACACACAACCCGTGAGATCATGACCTGAGCCAAAGTCAGAGGCTTCACCAACTGGGCCACCCAGGCGCCCCTCGTTTCATTTTTGAAACATAGCAACATGAGGGCGTCTGGCATCGCTTGCGAGGAGATCTCCTAGGGAAAACAGACAAACCAATCCCAACTTGAAAGCCAGCCACATTCTCGTCCTGGTGTGAGATATCCATGATTCTATGACACATGTGGCAGTGGCCTCTCATGAAAGCCGGGGGGTCGTGTCACGGCTACCCGGCTACGTGAAGAACTGCACACAGAACAGAATCAGCACATTTTACTGCTAAAAACAACGATGGAGATTACATAGACCAAATTCCTCTCGCAGCAGTAAGGACCCCGAGGCCTGAAGACCAGCGTTCCAGCCACTTGACGTTTGCTCTGGTGACCTTCCATGGGGCCAGGAGGCCTCTCTTGACTCCCCTGCCCACGCCAGCTCCGAGGTCCGGTGTCGCCCCCTCTCCCCCACTCTGCATGCCTCATCTGGCAGACAGCTCGCTTCCCACTGAAGTCCACAGGGCTAGGGCTCCTGGGGACCCTGCATCACAAGCAAGAGAAGGCAGATCCACTCTCGTCCTTTGAAAGACTGCCTGGTTCGGACGGATAAGCCAGGAGTCTCCCCGAGAGAAACGGACAATAAGCCTGCATCGTGACCTGCAACCATCAAATAGGCGGTGACAAACGGCACATAACGAAACTCAAAGAGAATAGAAGATGATTGGGTGCCTTTGTTTTGTTTTCCCAAACTC
Source organism: Hyaena hyaena (assembly GCF_003009895.1). NCBI lineage: Eukaryota > Metazoa > Chordata > Mammalia > Carnivora > Hyaenidae > Hyaena > Hyaena hyaena. The sequence goes on along the minus strand of NW_024080634.1, from coordinate 4,079,103 downwards.
CATGTAACTTCTTTCAGACTATTTGTTTGTTTCTTTCTAAAGATAGTTTTTCCTACCACGGGAGACGCCGTGGTGGGTCTGTTTTTCCTTCTTCCTTCTTTCCTTCTTCCTTTCTTTCTTTCCTTCCTTCTTTCTCTTTCTTTCCTTCCTTTCCTTCTTTCCTTCTTTTTTTCTCTCTTTGTTTCTTTCCTTCTTTCCTTCCTTCTTTCTTTCTCTTTCTTTCCTTCTTTCTTTCCTTCTTTCCTTCTTTCTTTCTCTTTCCTTCTTTCTTTCTTTCTTTCTTTCTTTCTTTCTTTCTTTCTTTCTCTCTCCCTCTCTCTTTCTCTCTCTCTCTCTCATACTCTCTCCTGCTAGCCCTCTTTCTCCCTCTCTCGCTCTCTCTTTCTCTTTCTTTCTTATTTTTATCTTTACAACTTGCTTCAGGGCTGAATGCAGTGAAGGCCAAGGAGGAGAAATCCTTTTGCCTCGTATGTGGGACACGTGGCCACAGGAGCACCATGGAGCGAAATCGTAACAAAGCACGGTATTGACCAGCTGCAAAGAGTTCTTCCTCCAGCCTCTCTCCCCACCCTTTGGCAAAAGCCTGAGTAAATAGGTGCATTTGATGCCAGGACTTAAAGGTCAACAAACTCCTGCTTTGTCAGAGGGACCTGGAAAGCAAGTCAGTGGACTTCATGGAAATGCCATACCTGCTTGCTCCATGGGTGTTTGAGCCCAAGGATTAGGAGGAGCAGTCTATCGGGAAGCCTGCCAAGAACATATGCAGCAGACTTTTCATGCTCTGGTGTGGCCTGGGGCCTTCTGAAACGTGTGCAATGCCACCTCGGCCGACCTCAGCCCATGGGTTTTGTACCGTGAGGCAGACTTCCTTTGGAAAGTCCATTTCAGGCTCTCCCAAGTCGTCAGTGATAAGAGAATCCTAAAATAGCCCCCAGGATCCCCAGACCCTAGAGTACACACCCTGCATAATCCCCTTACCCTTAAGGGGGGTCAGGACCTGTGAATACAGGCAGAGTATCGTTCATCTGATCAGGTTACATTATACGGCAAAGATAAAGGGAGTTTGCATAGGTCGTTCGAGGCCTTGCTCAGTTGACTTTACTTAAGGACATTATCTTGTGGGGGCCTGACTTCATCAGCTACCCTTAATCCAAAAGGAAGGTATCCTGGGTGGGCCTGACCTAATCAGATGAGCCTCGTTAGAGAGGGACTAAGGTCAGCGTTAAAAGAAGCCAGAGGGATCTGAAGCAGCAAGGACACTCTTCTGCTGGCCTTGCAGAAGCAAGTGGCCACATTAAGGAGAGGACTATGGAGTGAGCAGTGAAGGATGGCATCTCACAGCAGAAGGCTTCAGTCTCACAGTCGCAAGGAACTGAATTCTGCTTAAAACCAGTGAGTTTAGAAATGGGGCCCGGGCCTCAGATAAGAATCACAGGCCTGCCTGACACCTTGACTGTAGCCCATGAGACCCTGAGCAGCGAACCCAGCTCTGACAATGCTGTGAGACTTGTGAGTTAGCAACCGTGCGCCGTGTTAAGCTGCCAAGTTTGGGGTAATTGGCTGGCAGCAGAGAAAACCCGTATGTCACCCTAGAACCACAGAGAGGAAATGTGCCCACGGTTTTCCCCACCGCTTCTCCATATCCCTGTTTTCTGTGCCTGCTTTTCTTTGTCAAGGTGAATGTTCAGGGCAGGCTGCTGCGTGGGTAGGGGAGGGGGTACAGAGAAAGCCTCCCAAGAGCTCTACACCTGGCCCTTTGGGTTATAGAAAGTCCGGTCGATCCCGTAGAATGTGTTCTGAGAAAAATTGGCTCGTTAGACCCGCTGTGGGTGATTACCAGCCTTCATATCACATGATCAGATGATTAGATGTTGCTAGTGTCGTCACAGGCTGCAGCCATATTTCCAAATGGGGCCAGTGGCTTTACCAGAACACGAAATGTCTACCCCAAACCCCTCACACAGGCAGCTAAAAGGGTCTGATCTTAGGACCAGACCTGGACCAAGGGCTGTGGGGAGTGTGATGCTCGTCTACTCCAGGAGCAGCCGTTCCCAAGCATTGTTACTACTGTTACCGCCTCGTGGGCTCGGGGTTTACAACCCAGAGGTGGGAAACCCTATGGAATTACCTACATCCTGTCCCTGCATAGGACAGATGAGGAAACTGAGGCCCCGGAAAGTTAGCCGCCTCTCCCAAGCCCCCACGCCAGCCAGAAGCTTGGGCAGAACCAGCACATAGGACTCTCAGCCACTTTCCACCTGGTCACCTTTCCTCTAGCACAAAATGACCCAAGTGCTGCCCGTTGGTTAAGTCACCAATTCCTTCAAGTAGACCGTGGCTCAGGCCGCACCTTGCTGTCCTGGCTCCGGAAGCATGAGGCCGGCTCTCCTGGGCCGACTTGCCTCACCCTAGCCATGCTGTCAGCTCTGGAATCGCCTGGAACTAAGCAAGGATGAAATGGTTCGATCACTCCAAGACGCAGCCCTCAGTGCGTAAGGCTTCCGGGGGCAGCAGTAACATAGCACCCCAGAGTAGGGGGGGCTTACAGCTACAGGAATGCATTCTCCTGCTCAACTGGAGGCCACAAGTCTGACATTGAGGTGTTGGCAGAACCATGTTCCCTCTGAAGGCTCTAGAGGGGGACCCTTCCTTGCCTCTCCCAGCTTCTGCTGGCTGCGGACAAGCCTGGGCAGCCCTTGGCTGACGGCTGCATCGCTCCTGTCTCTGCCTCCACCTTCACGCAGCCCCCTCCCTCTGTGTCTGTACATCTCAGTGTCTTCTGTCCTTTATAGGCACAGGGCATGTTGGATTTGGGGTCCACTAAGATCCAATAAGGCACCCAAATCCAATGAGACTTCATCTTAACTTTACTAATTAGATCTGCAATGACTCTCTTTCCAAAGAAGGCCATGCTCTGAGACTCTGAGTGGGCATGAAGCTGGGGGGCGGGGGGAGCACTATTCAAGCTGGTATATGGGGGTACATGTATGCCCCTGGCTACTTCCGCCAGCTGCCCTGAGAGTAGAGCTAGATTGTAGGGGCAACCCCTCCGTCACTCCCCTCCCTGACCCACCCCCACCAGGACTCATAACCCAGACCCAGAAATTAGACAGTTTATGCTGGAAATCGCTCAAGGAACATCCAGACACCGACGGCACAAGAGAATTGCCAGGGAAGATTTTGGAGACACCAGCGTCCAAACCCAACCCCAAAGATTCCAGTTCAGCCGGTCGGAGGTGTGGCTTGCGCACTGATAATTTTTAAAGCTACCCAGAGGATGCTAATATGCAGTCAAGATTGAAAGCCCACCAATCTAGCCCACCGGCTTAGTTTTTGTATGAACACTTGGAGGAGGCAAAATGTTAGCCATGCCCTTCCCCTCCGTTTACTGCTATCTCCAAACTGTAAGCTGCCGGTTCTCTGACCAGAATGTTCCACTCCCTCTAGATGGTACAAGGCCCTGAAGTTGACAGAACAGGGTCTCTGTGGTGGTCCGTGCCCTCCATTCATGAGAGAGAAGCAAGTAAGGCTCCTCTAGGACCATGAGGCAAGATGGCAGCCACCTCGCTGCATCACAGTGCACACTCAGGGCCTATGGGACCACACACACTTGCGCAGGCTTTGTAAACTGTGAAGTGCTATATGAAGGCGCTCTATCACTTCCGTTACTTCCTTTGTAGCAGCATCGCCTCAGCAACCTTGGAAACATCTAAGTGCCCACTTGCCCATTTGGCTTCCATTATACATACTCTTGGGCATCTTTCTAGCCACCATTCTATTTTCTCACTGTAACTACACATATCTTAAGGCAAGAAGTGGGGTGCGTGGGGGGCTCAGTCAGTTATGCATCCGACTCTTGGTTTTGGTTCCAGTCATGATCTCACGGTTTATGAGTTCAAGCCCTGCATCAGGCTCTGGGATTCTCTCTCTCTCTCTCCCTCTCTTTCTGCCCACCCCCACTCATTCTCTCTCTCTCAATAAATAAAAACAATTAAAATATATTTTAAAAATTAAATAGAGACAAGAAACATTTTTTTACTTCCTTTTAATCTGTGTGTATTCCAGTAACATACTCAATGCAACAAATTCTTCTTTTCCCTGCCCGAATTGAAGAAATACCAAAGTATCCACCAGAGGCCCATCCAACACTGGAACCACAGCCAAACGACCCTAGCATTTTCTTTTAAACAATTTTCTCTTTCGGGACTAGTGACTCATTTGTGAGCTGCGTGAAACACACATGCCCGTGCACGTGCGCACGTGCGCACACACACACACACGCATGTGTGCATACATACATACATAAGATAAAATAGAAATGGAAAGATTTAGATGGAGGCCAGACCAGTCCTGCTGTCTTGTCTCTTTTAGAACCCTGGATGCCTCCCAACCATGAGAGACTCTTGAATGCTGAGAACAAACTGAGGACTCATGGGTGTGGGGGAGGAGGGGGGGAGATAGGCATGGAGGAGGGCACTTGTGGGGATGAGCACGCCACGACAAGACCAGGCCTCAACACCTCAGCCTAGTACAGATTTAAAAGTCAAGAGGCAGGGTCACCTGGGTGGCTCAGTCAGTTAAGAGTCCGATTTCGGCTTAGTTCATGATCTCACAGTCCATGGGTTCGAGCCTCGCATCAGGCCCTGTGCTGACAGTCGGAGCCTGCTTCAGACTCTGTGTCTCCCTCTCTCTGCCCTCCCCTGCTCACCTCTCTCTCTCTCTCTCTCTCCCAAAAAGTAAATAAACATGTTAAAAAAAAAAAAGTCAAGAGGCAAAAATCCTTCTTAAGATAACCTCTGTTTTTCTTTTACTTCTTTCACTTCAGTTCACACTATTGGGAAAGTGGGTGCACATGTTCAAGAAAACCACCACGTGTGTACATTTCAAAAACTCTGGTACATCGTGTGACCGGAAAGGGTCTGGCAGCCGGCACTGCCCAGAGCTCGTAGGCTGCCCGGCGCCTCTGGCTTCCACCACCCGCCATTCACAAACCTCAACACCAGGCAATTTGTAGCTGTGGCTAAACTCAGTTTTCATGTCTACTTCATGGGCTTCCTGAAAGACCCCTCAGGCACCAGAAAGTACTTTCATACCTGCGGTATAAGCCACAGTCACCTCCACCCCTGTGGGGAATCCCTCACCCCTCCCTGCCCCCTCTCTCTTCCTCCTTCCCCTTCTCTTCTTTCCCCCTCTCCTTTCTTTGAGTCCTCTTCCAGAAAAATCCAAGGTCTGTCTCCATTTTGGCTTTTATTTTTTCTGAGCAGAAAGATGTGGATAAAATCTTCCTGGTCCCCTTTCTGCAGGGTGGAGAGGAAGCTGCCTTCTAAGAGTTTGATGAAAGGCTGTCCGAGGTCCTTCCTTTACTTAGGAGTACATTCAACAAGTCAGTACCCCAGTATGCAAACAAGTGCAAAGCAAAGAGGTGGGCTTCGGTGAGGGTCGAGGGTGAGCACTGCGTCACAAAACAGCCATGCGGGGCTGTCTGAGGACTGGGGGCTATTCAGTGGGACCCATGTCCAGGCTGCCTGGCTGCTTTTTGATGTAGTTCTACAGTAAAATCAATGGATGGGTTTATTGAGCACTTGACAACTAACTGGGGAGCAATTATGTACATTGTCAGACTTTGCCCCAGCCCTTTGCATCAGCACGAAGCACGGTCCCTCCATCCTTGGGTGTAGGTGAGCAACCAAAAGGAGGTTGGTGGGGACACACCCATGGGACGGAGGTGAGATAGCACTCACCCCCACCGACCATGACCCCCTTCTTGCAGGCCCAGGGCTGCGGGCAGAGCACAAGGCAGCTCAGGGAGGTGTGCCGGGCCCAGGAGCCAGGGCTGGTGAGGAGAGGAAGCGGAAATCTCAGACACTGCAGGTGTCTCATAATCCTAGGAGTTTGTCCCTTCCATGAAACCCTCCTGCGTCTCTGAGCCATCAGTGCGTTGAGCTCCAGGAGGAAACACCAGGCTCATGGGCTTGGAGAGGAAGAGGCCAAGGAGGGGCCCAAGGGGTCTTAGCTCCTGAAGCCCACAAGGCAGAGCCCACCCCACCCCCGTCTTGTTTCACAGACAGGAAGTGGCTGAGTTGTGCTTGAGGCAGTCTTGACCAGGAGCCTCTTGTCCCTGAGAGCACTCTCTGTGGTTGGACAGAAAGCCACAGGAGTGAGCGGAAGCCCCACCACGGACTTCCTGCAGCACATCAGAAAATACAGCCCAACTTGGGTGTAGACTTCTGGAAGCTGGGCTGAGACCATCAGTGGGCTGCCCTTAAATGGCCCCAGGAAGGCTGGACTGGGTTTGCATGATGTCCTGAAGCTGAATTGGCATCAGACTGGGGTGGGGGCAGGAGGATGTGGGTCAACTGGTACCTGCCTGAAGCCCAAGGTGGGATGAGGATCGGCCCCCCTCCCCCGGCTCCCCTCCCCCGGCCCCGGGCTTCAGGGAATGAAAGGAAACGCCACCTAGTGGTGAGGAGGAGGACAACAGGGCCCGGGTGGACCTCCAGCTCTGACTCGAGCACCACTCACATCGATTTATGCGCTTTTCGGTGTCTCGGGGCCTCAAACACATGACACACAACTGAAAACTGTGTCTCCAAGCGAGGTGGGAGGGGGCCCAATGGGGTCGTCAGTCCACCGTGGAGCCCATCCAGTTCCCGAGGTAACTGACAGACAGTTGGACCAGCCCACAGGGACTTACCAAAGGGGGTAGCTGAGCACTCAGTGGCCACCATCCATCCCACGGGAGGGGTATGGGGAGGGGGGTGCTTCATTGCAGGGAACCAGGAAGTCAGGGCATAACTGCCTTCCACTCCTGGAGAGAAGGTCAAGGTCCTATAAACCTGTCCATTTTGACATGACCCATAAAGGAAGAGCAAATACAAGACAAAATCATGTGTATGCAGCCAGCTGTGTTACAGCTTTCACAGAGAACTTCTAAGTACGCCGATTTCTACACAACCGCAAGATTTTGCTTCCATTTTGCAGATAAGAAGAGCAAGGCTCAGAGAGATTAAATGATTATTCAGACGTGTCAGAGGTATCAAGGGCAGATTTCGGACCCTGTGTCTGCTGCTGTTTGGGTTTTGGGTTTTTTAAACATCACCCCTGCTTCAAAGTTCCTCACAGGGAAGAGGCTAGTAACATGTTAGTGCTAACATGTTAGCACTTAATGCCAGATAAGGGAAAAGCAAGCAAGCAAACAAAAGCCTCAATGCTATTTGAACCTCCTTTTACAAAACCAAGGAACGTCCTGAGCAATGGCCATTACTCTCATCCTGGTATGATGATCCGGGGCCCTGAGGGGATCCAAAAGATTTAATGGCTTCCCAGAGCTCTAGCAGGTGCACATAAAGTTATGTAGTAGGAGGTGGTTGGGCCCACTGTTCTTATCCACATTGTGATAAAGACTGCAAGCCAGCGAACAGCCTTGGACTATTTCTCGCCTTACCCAAAGGAATAGCCTTTGAGGGCCCTATGAACAGGCCATGGAGATAGGAAAGAGGGGTGGGCGCTGGCCAGGGACTACCCACTTTCCTACAACCACACCGCAACCTGGAATAGTCTGAGGACCTCTACCGTAGCCTCCTGGACAAAGTCGGGTCACATGTGTCTTTTCTGACCTCTGTGCATCTCCGCTAAAATGCGTCTGTGGCTCACAATACAAATAAAGATGATTTCTAATTCAATTACCAACAATCTCTGGTTTGACATCGCTCTCGGTTTAAAGGAAGCCATTTCTGTTCCTTTTATTTCTTTATGTGTAAGTGAGGAAGGCAAAGTGGAAAAAAGAATTAAAGATCTTGGCTTCGTGTCAACATTTTTATCATGTGTTTTAATTTTTAAGGCACACAGAGTTTACGTGGATCATCTTAACATCTAAAAATACCAAGTTCGCACTAGTAACAAATGGTGGTCTACTCATTGACTGTGTTTAGGTGTAGCATTAGAAAACTAGCCTTGCAACGCCGACCCAAAACAGATGTGAAACATGAATGATCGGGAATGCTAGCCACAACCTCAAAAAACATACAGTTAACAAAGAAAGCAAGAGGCTGGGCAGACAGTCCCTGCATGAAGAAGCTGTAGCATCCAGTAACAGGGAAGACAAAGTGGCAACCATATTAACCACTTTGTTTCTCTTACTGGACATTACTCACTAAATCCCAGAAAGATTATTGTTAAGGCATCTTATTCCTTGCCAAATAAACTGCCCATAGAACAAATGTTTACTTAAAAAACATTGAGCATTCAGCAGCATCAACCAAATGCTACAGCCAACTGGACAAGGGGATTTCTGTAAAATGTATATAAATGTCAAAGGAACACAGCCTGGTCGCTAATGCTCAAACCCCAAGGGTTGTGATGAGTATCTATAGAGAACCTTCCGTGTTGTCTCCTATGTCTGCAGTTGGACCCAGCAGCCCAGCCCACACACACTGCAGATGAGAGCCTGGCTGCTGGGGAGGGTGGCAGGGAAGCCACAGATAAACCAGAACACTCTTTGAGCCAAAGGTTTCCACTTCCCCTCCAACTTGACCAGCTACCAGAACTGCCCAAGAGTGGTCACCACGAATACGGTCTTTTTGGATTTTCCCTGCCTGACCTCAATATGACACTGTAAAGGGCAGAGAAGCAGTGAGAACCAGGCCAGCCGCACACCCCATCACTGCTGAAGAAGCCCAGTGTTGGGTCTGAGACAGGGTGGCCCTTGGAAGGAATCGAAGGGTACTTGGTTCACATTTCATCACAGGGCAGGATTCTCCAAGGTGCAGCTATCTGCTGCACCTTCTGAGTTGGCGGGGGGCGGGGGGGGGGTCTCATGAGTTGGGTGGGGGAGTGAAAGAAGGCATCAGAAAGGAGGCTGGGACAAAAGACACATGACAAGCCCTCTCCTCTTCTGCCTGCCCTGGACCCAGAGGAAGCTGGCATCACCAAGATGGTAACAAGGCAGAGAGGGGACGTCCCCGGCTCCCGGTGCCCGCTGGTCCCTGTGGGTCCTTGCAGGTCTGTGGACTCCAATTGTCCACCTGTGGAACCTGATCACAAGCGTTCTCTAGCAGCCCTCCAGTGCCGAACCGTTTTGTCTGTCCTAGGTCCTCTACGGATGCCCATCAAGGCATTACTAACATGTCCCCTCACCAACTTCATATGAATGGACTCAGATGCCACACGAACGTCTGTGAGAGACTAAGAAATGGGAAGATGGTCGCCAACAAGTTTTTAGGTGGAGCGAAATTTTAGGTGACTTTTTACTTCCTTGGGCTGACTTTTTAAAAATTTTTTAAAATAGACATGTACCATCATGTGACTCCAAGAGCAATATTTTCATCCTGAAGAAACTTAAACTACTATTTTAGAGGAGAGAAACAAGCTGTATATGACTATGAAAGCTATCAGGGACAAATTTTTTCACAATTGAAGGAGGAATTGAACCTCAGTCTAATTTGCTTTGAAACTTGAAGCTGAAAAACACATGCCCTGACGTCACGGGTGACAGTGTCCGTGAATGCCGAAGAAGTAAATTAATGTCAGTTGGACAACTGGTATGTGTCACAATAGATACTGGTATTATTCAGATACACAAATGAGTTGACAAGTCACAAGGCCATGTACCCTTTGGGTTGAGTGGGTCTCACTATGACACGGTGTTATTAAGATATGGGCATAATGGCCCTTGAGAGGAAAACAAAGGACCACTCACAAAGAACACCTTCCCGTCACAGCCTAGCTCATACCACTGAGAAATAAGACAGAAAGCACTCTGGCTTCACTTCATTCTTTTTGCAACATCTGAATATGCGTGTTCAATCTCCTGGTCGGCTGGACACGTATTCGTGAACTCGTCCCTAGCATAAGCATTGTTCAAGTATCTCCAGATGCCAGTCATTTCAGAAGGAAATTCAAAATCTCTGTATCTCTTGGCCACGATCTGAAAATCAAGAGGAAATAATCAGCAAAGGAAAAATCCACTAATGTAGGCAATTAGATCAGACAAGCCATTCTTCTGAGGTGTGTAATATATTCTCTTTCTTAAGTCCTGATGCATCCCTCCTAAAGCCAGTCAGATTACCCCAAATTGCACTTCAACTTTGCATGGGGCATACCGTGCATGGGAAAGGTCATGAAAGTACTGGGCTCCACACAACCCTGCCCACCAATTTATCCCAGATGAATTGGGATCCATTGGCATGAATTCAGTCTCTACTCTGGCAGGCTTCTCCTTGTGTTGCTAGCAGTTTTGACTTTGTGTGTTCTGCTGCTGTGTTATTTGGTGCCTAAAGATTCATGAAGATCTTCTGTTTAGATTGTGCCAGGATCACCATGAAATGCTCTTTTTCCTACTTGCTGAGCCTCATCTCCTGAAATCCCAGATATCTGTGTATATTATTCCTGCAAATTTCCATCTTTCTGTCACTGAAGAGATGATCTCATTGTCAACAAATGGACACAAATCCTTGTCCTCATGGACATGGTAGATGTGAGGACAGGGCAACTGAGTGTGAGCATCATGGGAAACACAACAGTGTGAGATGCTTCCTTTGGCTGGAGGGATGCCACTGGGGGATTCATCAAAAAGGAGGGTATATACTGCTGGGGACTCGTCAGTTTCCTGGGGCCACTGTGACAAAGTACTACAATCTAGGTGGCTTAGAACAACAGAAACTTATTCTCTCACACTTCTGGAGGCCAGAACTCCAAAATCAAGGTGTCAGCAGGGCACGTTCCCTCTGGGAGTTTTAGGGAAAGCTGTCTTCTCGCTCCAGCTTCTCGTAGTTCTTGGCTTGCAGCAGTAGAACCGTAATTCTCACATGACAGTCTCCCTCTGTGTGTCTCTGTGTCCAAATTACCCTTTGTTTATAAGCACACCAGTTCCCCTTGGATAGGAGACCCATCCTACTCTACTATGACCTCATCTTACCTAATCACATCTCTGAAGATCCCATTTCCAAATAAGGTTATGTTCTGAGGTACTGGGGATTTGGACTTCAACATAAGAATGGGGGTAGGAGGTTGCGGGGGGTGGGGGGGCGGTGAACCCAGAGCCACAAAGGCCAGTTCTGCTGTGTTGCCTTCTATTGCATTGGTTTCTTGGATGTGTGGATGAACTGAAGATGGGACTTAACACAAATTGGAAGATCTTTGGGACCTGATTTTGCAGATTTTGCGCTAGAAGCCATTGATGCAGCAAAACAAGACCGTATAATGGTCAGAAACCCTCCTAAATTGTTTAATATCTTTTGCTTCAATTCAACCTTAGGGATATTAATGTTAAGAATTCCTTTTATGTATTATTTCATTTATTATTCCTGGTTTATCTTTACCAATTTTCTTTTAACTTTTTTTTTTTTTTATTTCTAGGAGAGAGAGAGAGAGACAGCGTGAGCAGGGGAGGGTCAGAGATAGAGGGAGTCACAGACTGAAACAGGCTCCAGGCTCTGAGCTGGCAGTCAGCACAGAGCCCGACGCGGGGCTCGAACCCACGAACCGCGAGATCATGACCTAAGCGAAAGTCGGACGCTTAACCGACTAAGCCACCCAGGCGCCCCTCTTTTAACTTTTTTAATGTTTACTTATTTTTGAGAGAGACAGAGTATGAGTGGGGGAGGGGCAGAAAGGAGGGGGACACATAATCGGAAGCAGGATCCAGGCTCTGAGCTGTCAGCACAGAGCCCAATGTGGGGCTCGAACCCACAAACCATGAGATCATGACCTGACCTGAAGTCAGATGCTTATCCAACTGAGCCACTTGGGTGCCCCTGCAGGTTTTTAAAATTTTAACATTTTTAATGTTTATTTATTACTTTGAGAAGGGGAGTGCATGCATGCACACACATGCAGGGGAGGGGCAGAGAGAGGAAGAGAGAGAATCCCAAGCAGGCTTTGCACTGTCAGCACAGAGCCTGATGTGCGGCTCCATATCATGAACCATGAGTTCATGACCTGAGCGAAAGTCCAGAGTCAGAAGCTTAATCGACTGAGCCACCCAGGCCCCCCTATATTTAACGTTTCAGAGCAAGTTTTAAAGTGTCTGCCTCCAATAGAAGGGATACATTGTCTGAATTTAATACTTTGTTTTCTGTCTCTCTGTGTTTATTTATCTGTGCATGTTTCTTTTTCTGGTAACTTAGAAACTATGGTCTGTTTTAACTCTTCCTGTGGTTTCCTATACAACATATATATATATATATTTATACAACATATATATATTATACAACATATATATATATATATATTTTTTTTTTTTTTAATGAGTTTGAGCCTGGCATCAGTCTCTGTGCTGACAGCCCAGAGCCTGGATTCTGCTTTGGATTCTGTGTCTCCCTCTCTCTGCCCCTCCCCGATTTGCACTCTGTCTCTCTCTCGGTATAGGTTTTAAATAACCAAGATTCTCTATTTCTTGATTTGTCAAGTTTAGATGATATCTATTTACTCTTGATTATAACAAATGAGGAAATCAGTACAACTACGGTTTTTCCCATTTCTTCTCCCTTATTCCCCTTCCATTAGTTGTAAAAACATTCAAGTTTAGGGGTGCCTGGGTGGTTCAGTCAGTTAAGTGTCCGACTTCGGCTCAGGTCATGATCTCACAGCTCATGGGTTCGAGCCCCGTGTCGGGCTCTGTGCTGACAGCCAAGAGCCTGGAGCCTGCTTCAGATTCTGTGTGTGTGTGTCTCTCTCTCTCTGACCTTCCCCTGCTCATGCTGTCTCTCTCTCTCTCAGAAATAAATAAAACATTAAAATTTTTTTTAATATCCAAGTTTACTATGTTCTGATTCTGTTCTGTGACTATTATAACATTCTTTGGCCTTAGTTCTGTCTTTAGATTTAAATAAGTTCTGTGTTTATCACAAACTCTTTTCTACCACCCACCTTCTCTGTTCTGGGATTCTTATTTTCAGTGTTATTTTATTATTATATTCATCATAGAGAAACTTTATTTTTTTAATGTTTGCTTATTTTTGAGACAAAGTGAGAGAGAGAAAGACAGAGTAAGAACAGGGGAGGGAGAGAGAGAGAGGGAGACACAGAATCTGAAAATCTCTGAGCTGTCAGCACAGAGCCCGACGTGGGGCTTGAATTCGGGAATGGCAAGACCATGACCTAAACTGAAGTCAGACACTCAACTGACGGAGTCACTCAGGCTCCCCGAGAAACTTTGTTTTTTTAAAAAAAAAATGGCCCAGGAGTACTAATTTTGTGAAGATCAGAAGTCCAGGGAAAAACAATTTACCTGGATATGAAATTCTTGGATCATGCAGTCTTTCCTTTAAGTCTCTGTAGCCATTAAACCACTGTTTTCTGGGTTTTAATGTGGTCATTGAGACATAGAAGGCAAGTTGGAATTTCTTACCCCTCGAGACTCCTTTACTATAGATTGCTAATCTTACTGCTATTATTATTCTTATTGTCTGGACACCCAGAGTGTTCTATTTGATCCCCAAAGTTCAGTAATTTATCGGGTATGTTATCGTGTGTTGATTATTCTAGACTAGATTTTCCCAATCATGGCAGGTGGTTTAAACTGAAGGTTCAGGTCATCTCTCTCTCTCTTTTTTTTAATATTTTATTTATTTCTGAGAGAGAGAGAGAGAGAGCAGGGGAGGGTCAGAGAGGGAGATACAGAATCTGAAACAGGCTTCAGGCTCTGAGATGGCAGTCAGGACAGAACCCAACGCAGGGCTCGAACCCACAAACCATGAGATCATGACCTGAGCCGAAGTCAGAGACTTAACCGACTGAGCCACCCAGGCGCCCCTCAGATCATCTTTTAGTTCACAATAAATTTTCGCTCCTTCTTTACTTTTTCCTTTCCTGTTCTCTGGCCCCTGATTATGTACATCTGGGAAACCGCTAAACATTTTTACCCCTGTGCTTCTCCATTCAATTTGGGAAGATGTCATAGGGCCTACCCTCTGGAACCCTGATGAAATTCTGCAATGTCTTGTTCTTGTTTTGCTACATGTAATGCACCTTATTTCTGAAGTTCTTTTATTTGTCTTTAGGGGTTTTTTTCATTATTTTCATGTCCTCTGTGATATATATATATATATATATATATATATTGATATCTCATTCCTGTCTCTGAGCTTTTTCTCAAAAGATCCATGTGCTTTTTCATGTTGGAGGCCACAGAGAAGTATCTGACAGGAATGTATTTTCATCCACTGGAGCAATTCTTCATCAGGTATGTGTTTCTCATCTGCCTTTTCCTTTTTTGTCCCTTCTCTTTTTCTTTTTTGACCCTCTCCTTGATCATCTCTATTCACATAGAGGTCCCACTTGGATTCTTTCTGATTACTAATCATCTTTTAATGAGGCAGATCTACTGGAGTTATCACTTCTTTTTTATGTTTCTTTATTTTTGAGGGAGAGAGAGAGACAGAATGCAAGCAGGGGAGGGTCAGAGAGAGAGGGAGACACAGAAACCAAAGCAGGCTCCAGGCTCCGAGCTGTCAGCACAGAGCTCGACCCGGGGCTCGAATCCATGGACAGAGAGATCATGACCTGCGCCAAAGTTGGGACGCCCAACTGACTGAGCCACCCAGGTGCCCCTGGAGTTATCACTTCTTAAAAATACTGCAGAGGCAAAGAGAGTGAGACAGGGTAGCTGTAGACCAATTTGGATGTTTACCCTCCAATACTCTCTCACCATACACTGCTCTATACTCAACTCCACAGTCACATTAGGGTTAGGGTCAAGGTCAGAGTCAAGTTTAGGGCTAGGGCATCCTCCATTCTGAGGCTCACAGATTAGGCAGGAAGTCACCATGCCTAAAAATAAAGCTTGGTCAATTTACAGTCTCTCTCTTGACCAGTTCCAAGACTGTTTCTTTTTTCTGCTCAGCAGCCAAAAGCACATCCCTTCTCTCCACCTCCCCTCCCTGTTCCTTCAGATTAGGGGCTGGCTCACAGAATACAAAGATGACGCCTCTATATGATTTGTCCTTCAACTCTGCCTCCGCAGAGACCTCAGATGGAAAGTGATCTGTGTGGGGCTGTTTCCTGCTTCTCTTCTCATGGCCCTGGTCCTCAAAGTAGTCTGGGCTGGACATTTCAAGAATGCACTCTTTACTTTTAGAGAAATCTGAACTTTGCTAAAGATATAGAGAAGCATGCCTTGGCTCTGTGACTCCTCGCACTGGACAAAGTTTCTTAGTCTTTGAACTGGTATTCCGTCCTATTCCAGTTTTATGAAAGATGAGGTTTTGCTCTGTTTTTTTCATATTGTTTCTGTTGGGATTCAGGAAGGAGAATAGATTATAAATTCCTTTACTCTCATCTTTTATCATGAATTCTTTTAGACTAAGTCTCATTTCCTTTCAGAAGGTATTCAATCCTGAAAGATGATTTAGCTGTTTGGTACTTCGAATGTTCAATGGTTTTGAAGATATTGCTCTCAGGTCAAATACTGGAGCCAAGGACTGCTTTACTTGACTCACAAGTTTACCCCTTCTACTGAAATTTAAAATACTCTTTTCTCATGGGAGCTGAACAAGTGGCAATTGGTGCTATATGGTTGGAGCATTTCTCTTGCTTTCCCCAACCTTCATGTACCACTGGCATGCTACATGGGTCATAGCAATGACTACAACATGGTCAGTAAAGGAACTAAAACCAAAACACAACTATGTAAATATCTTGTTGGAAAATGGCTCTCAAATATCGGAGGTTTTGACGAGTTAAGATGTTTTCATTACATTTTGGATGCTGGGGACCTGGCAGAGTTATTGAAAAGAACATTCACTTGAGGCTCAGCCACATCGTCAAGGGTTGGATTTCAAGTCAGTATCCCTCAAGCACAAAGAAGAGAGAAGAAGGAAGAAGAATGGGGCAAGAGTCGGGAAAGGAATCAGCAAGAAAGAAGAAATGCAGGAAGGAAAAGGAAGGCAACCAAGGGCAGCTGGTAGCCTATAGGAGCATCAGCACCACAGATTATGTGATTCTAACGTGCAAGTTTCTAAATACCAATTACATGTCTTATTAAATCACAAGGTCCTTGACTTGTGGGATTTTTATCATCAAGGTGCCTGAGAACAAGGGTTGGGCTTCTTCCTGGGGCGTCTGAGGCTACGGAGGGCCAAGAACATCGCAGTGGTGATAATGATAATAACAATTAACATGACATGAAGGCGGGGGCACTACTTAGAGGCCGCCATATATGACTCCGAGTCCAAGTGTAGGGCCATCTACTTTGGAATCCCGGGGTCAGCCCCAGAAGTTCTGATTTAGTAGACCAGAGGCTGGATTGGGGGATTTACAATTCTAAAAAGCTCCCCAAATAATTCTTATGCCTACTCATGTTGGAGAACCACTGGTCTAGGGAGACTTTAAGCCCTAAAATATATGACCCATGATGCTGATTTCCTGTTCAACTATCTGGGAAGACAGGATGCCAAATCTGGCGGTGGCCCAGCCAAGGAGCTGCTCCCTAGCAGTTGGGGGTCAAGATTAAGAGCTGAGAAGACACATCTCTGTCGTCGGCAGACAGAACTGTTTCCCCTGCCAATCACCGGCACCTGACTGAGCTCACACTGCAGTGCTCCCAGATTCCGCGCGTCGTCTCCAAACCTCGGGCATTAAATGCCAGGTGTAGTCAATGCTGCCCTCAGGTTGCTTTCACATAACTTTTCTTTGTGCTGTGCAGGTAAGACTTGAAATGAGAAGCAGAGAGGAGGGAGGGGTGGGAGCCAAGTTCCCGGATGTTTCCTGAGACCACCTAAAGAACACCTGAGAATATCCATGTATCTGAGGTTTGGGATTGGACCGCCTCAAACAGAAATCAACTGACTTTTTAATTCAAGAGTCTCCATTTTAGATTGTTTCAATGTCTGGCCGAAATAAAACAAGGCTCCATGAGTGTATTCAGCAGCTATGACAGGAGGAACATCAAACCTTTATAATGTGGAGCTTGGGCAAGAGGTTACAGTCAGCTAATGTGAGCTCATCCCCATCCAAGAACTTCCTTCCAGAAACAACGACGTCTTCGGTGCTGTAGGCATCTATTTCATCAGGCAGAGGGCTATTTAAGTAATCATCCAGCTTCTTCAGAGCCTTTAACAGGTTCTTTTCATAAACTAAAACAGAAAGGCAAAAAAATGACCCAGAGAAGCCCTATGAGTTCGTATCACTTCTCTAAACGTGAAACAAGGAGTTGATCTCCTTTCCCTCCTGACACCCGGCTGGGCCGCACTGGGGAATTGGGAGGGAAGGATGCGGATTTCTAAGATCTGAAGAAAAGACTCACTCCTCCCCGGAAAATAATCCTGCTGTCTACACAACAGTGCTCCTTCTAGAACTCATCTACTTATTCAAAAATATTTATGGGAAGCCCATAATGAGGTAAGCATGGCCAGAAGCTTCATTAAAATGGACTCCCATGGTCCAGCAGGGGAATTCCTGGTGGTGATTCTTTTCCCCTAAAATCGTTGTTTTCTGGGCTGCCAACCTCCAGAAGAAGCATTTGATCTCTTGAAACCCATGGGCAGATTCTGCATTGGAGGTACTTTTTCCTTATTTCTAGACACAGGTCCCTACCCGCAGGGAAATGAGTCAGAAATCCCAGGATCTGAGAAGAGGCCACACCAGAGGCCGAGGGGCACCCCATGTGGAAAGCATTAAAACAGGAAGACAGACGGTACTCACTCTCATTTGCATCCTTCTTGGTGTTTTTGATAAATGCCGAGAATTTGGCAAACACATCATTTCCTGCAGAGTTAGATTCAGGGTGTTGGGGCCCCAGCTTAGGGTACCTTGAAAAATTCAAATTTGGAGTATCACAGACAATGGTGGGGGGCAGCAATATGTCTTTCTCTGAGTGGATATAAAAGTGGAACCTCTCCCCCTTGGATGTTTTTCTGGGAAGAAAGCACACGCTGCTCTCCTCCCGGCACACAGCTGCCTGCACCGCCACCAACTTTGCTGGTCGTAGTTCCCTCCCTAGTAAAACGGAGGCGGTGTGCTAGAAGACTCCCTTCGAGATCTGGCAGCCCGCGACATCACAGCCGAACGTGCGCTCCTTACCCGCCAGCAGCGGACCTACGACATGGCCAACCCACGCGACATCGACCCGCCTCCTCCCCACTTCCTGCTGTCAAACCGTAATTGCCACGCTGCAGGTGCAAAGCACAGAGACCCAGGCCCCCATCACTCCAGGCTTCGGCCCTGGCTGTGTGTTCTGCGGCACCGGCACAGCTAAGGAAGTGCGTGCCACGGCCACAGAAAACCAATTGCACGAAGCCACGACTTCCAGGGCCGTCTGTGAAGGGGCAAAGTGACAATCAAGTTGTGAACACCGGTTTCAGGAGGCCTACCTCGGGGGAGCTAACTTCTCCTCTAAGAACTCCTCGATCTTATTCACGTCCGTCTTGACTTCACCATCAAAAGTCATAAAGGGAGGGTTGGTCCCGGGAGCCAGGTTCTGCAGGTCGGCGGGTTTCCTGGGTGGGGGGAGGGAGCAGCGGCTTTGGTGAAGAGCCACCAAGGTTTGCACTGATTCCCAAAGCCTCGCCGTGTCCTCCCCGGGTTCCGAGGAGCAACCCTAGAGAAGTTCAAAGGGGACTGTGGATTCGCAAGATGTCCTACTTCCAGTGAAAGTGTGGCTTGTCCGGGTGCGGAGGGGAGAAAGCCAGCTCTCCCCAGGGTATCCCAGGAGAGCTGCTCACACGGGCTTTGGGGAGGTGCTCGGCTGACTTGGGGAGCAGGTTCCCTAAGGTGCCCCCAGCTCCTCCCTGGTTTCATCTGCCCAGATCCTCTACTTACTGATGAGCCCACACTCGGGCTTCCGTTCAGGGTCCCAACCGAGGATGGATGTGCCGTGACGTCGCCCATGGGTTCTAAGAACGTATGAGTGTGTAGGTGTGTGGGCGTGCCTGAGTTTTGAATGTGTGAGTGTGAGAGTGAGTGTGTGGCGTGTGTGGGTATTATGGGGGTGTGGGTGTGGGTGCGTGGGTGTGAATACGTGTGCCGGGAAGCAGGTCCAGTTGTTTCAATACCGCGGGAACCTTCTCTTACCTCTTCAGGTCCACTGTGGTCACGTTAAATATAACGCCCTTTAGCCAGAGAATCATAAAGAGGCGCTGGGAAAACGGGCAATTCCCAATGCTCTCACCATCATAACCAGCCTAAGTGGGAAAAGAAACCTTTATCAGAGTCAGGCTCACAACTGTAAGCGCCAGGCTCACGGGCACAAAACCGTTACAAGTTCATGTTAATGGTCACGACACCATGACTACCCTTATGGGGCCATTTCACTCTGAGCCACTGACCCAGCCTCTCGGTGAGGCAGGGGGGAGGGGGGGGAGCACACGAACAGGCTTCTCTGAGCATTTCCCTCTTCCTTCCCGCCGCTCGCCACTTTCTGCCGCACTGGTGTTGAACAGCACGGCTCACACAGGGAAGGACAGGCAGGTGGGAACTCCCTGTGTCACCAAAGGCACAAAGGAAAGACGCGCTCTTTCCCTCCCTGCGTCTCGCAGTCCTCTCCAGAAGCAGCTCGCCTCTTTCCAGGATGATCAAGCCTAGAAACACACCAGCGGACTCTCCCACGCAGACGCCCTCCCTCCTGGATGCTGTAAAACCTTTATGTCCCCTCCTCCGGCTCAGGGAGTGGCAGAAACACGGGCAGCGTTTGCATCGGGAAGGTGTGCAAGGTGGCGTGGCTCCTCCCTGGTGGCCGAGAGCCAGTCACAGCCACACACGCCTGAACACAGGCAGACACGAACTGCACACACGTCCTGCTCCTCCTCGCGGGCTCCTGGCCGAGAAGAAAGCACGTAGGGGGGAGAAGAGAGAGGAGACAGCGGGCCACTCAACCCCCAGGAAATTCAGGGGCAGAAGCAAGGCCAACAGCAGAAGGCCCTAAACCCTCTGTCTCCGGCCGTCCTTCCCCACCAGGCCACGGGTCTCTGACACGCTCGTGGCACTAATCAAATCGCGCTGGAAAGGCAAGAAGGTGGCTTCGCCGTGCTCTTCACACGTCCAGACCGCAAGCACCGCACCCACACGGTCAATCCGTGAAGTCCGTTCCTGCCGCGCGGTTAAGAGAACGGGGAGGGAAAGCACCGTGTCCCTAACCTGCGTCACAGAAGGAGTCGAGGCAGGAAGTGAGCTGCCGGCGTGGGAACGGAAGAAAGGGAAAGAGAGATGCAAGGAGACTGGACCTTCGGAGCGATGGCGTGCTTCAGTCACCTGGGGGGGTTGCTAACAAGCAGCTGTCCCTAGAAATGAAGAGGATAAGAGACCCCCCAATTTTAATAAAAGATCCGCCTCGTTACAAAAGATGAAAATCCAAATGGGCCAATAAGCACATGAAAATGTTCCCAACAGTTTTAGGCAGCAGAGCAATGCAAAGTAAAGCCACAGCGGGACGGAGCTGCACCCCTCCCAGAACGGCCCAAAATGAAAAGCCCTGCTGCTACCACGTGTGGACAACAGTGCAGAGCCACTGAACCGCCATTCAGTGCTGCTCAGAGTACAAACGGCACAACTCCCGAGAAGTGTTGGGCGCTCATCTCCCACCTTCAAGTAAGTGTAAACGCGAGGACACAGCCATTCTACTCCCAACAAGAAGGGAGCACTGATGGGCATGAGAGACGTTCATAGGAATGTTCTTAGTAGCTTTGGTAGAACAGCCAAAACGTGGAAACAAGCCAGATGCCATCAAATGTAGAATAAATAGGGGAACGTGGGCGGCTCAGTCGGTTAAGCGTCTGAGTGGCTCAGGTCATGATCTCGAAGTCCATGAGTTCACGCCCCACGTTGGGCTCTGTGCTGACGGCTCGGAGCCTGGAGCCTGTTTCAGATCCTGTGTCTCCCTCTCTCTCTGCCCCTCCCCCACTCACACTCTCTCTCTCTCTCTCAAAAATGAACATTAAAAAATGAACAAAGGAATGAATTGAGACAGAAATACTAAAAAAGGACAGAAAAATAAGACAAAAATACTAAAAAATATATATATATATATATATATATATGCTACAACTTATGTATTCATTGTAGAAAAGCTGTAGTATATTCATACAATAGGACACTACATCACAATGGGGAAAAATTAGCTCTTACTATAAGCAACAGTATGGATGAATCCCATATACATTGTGCTGAGAGAAAGGAAGCCGACTCAAAGGATTTCAGACACAGGCAAGCTTCTCTAGATGATGGGAGTCGGAAGAGGGGCTGCCCCCGGAGCGGGACAATTATCTGGGAAGGACAGGAGGGAGACTTCTCTGTGCTAGAAATGTCCTGCATCTTGACGCCCGGTGGTGGCTACATGGGTATATTCAAGTGGCAGAGTCTTTTGTTTTTAATATACGTCCAAGTTAGTTAGCATATCGTGCAATAATGATTTCAGGAGTAGAATCCAGTGATTCATCCCTTACGTATAACACTCAGTGCTCATCCCAACAAGAGTCCTCCTTAATGCCCCTCGCCCATTTAGCCCATCCCCCCACCCACAACCCCTCCAGCAGCCCTCAGTACTCTGTATTTAAGAGTCTCTCATATTTTGTCCCCCTCCCTGTTTTATATTATTTTTCTTCCCTTCCTTCTGTTCATCTGTTTTGTATCTTAAATTGCACCTATGAGTGAAGTCATATGATATTTGTCTTTCTCTGACTGACTAATTTCACTTAGCATAATATCCTCTAGTTTCATCCACGTTGTTGCAAGTGGCAAGATTCCATTCTTTTTGATTTCAAGTGGCGGAGTGTTAAGATTGGGTTACTTTACTGCATGCATTACTTTAATAGTTTTTTTTTAAGAAAAATATTAATAAAACAAAATTGCAGAGAGTTGGATTCAGTAAGTCTTGCCTGGGGCCCAGGAAAATATGAATTTCTAACAAGCTTTTCCAAGATGATGTCATGCTGGTGGCCAGGGAACCATGAAGGTGGACGTCCTGCCCGTAAAGAGGCACCAACGGACTCAGAGCACTGAATTCAGAGTCCCCAAAGCTCCAGGCACTCGCTTCACACCCATCCACCCCCTGCAACTCCCCCCTCCCCCTCCCCCTCTGGCATGTGCTGGCCTGTCCACCTATGAGGGAGAAGGGGCTAGGGACTCCCCCCGCTGGAGCCAGAAGCTTCGGGAGCTGGAGGGCTGGGGAGGTGGCCAGTCAGGACTCCCCACCATCGGGTGGTCATCACAACTCCCCAGCAGGTGGGCCCTGAAACAGCACCCTGCTGGATGGCTTTCCCTGCCGCAGGGTCCCACCCCTTCATGACCATTTTGAAGGCCGATCCAGCCCCTCCTCACTCTGTTCTGGAAAAAGAAGAGCGAGCAGAGCTGAGTTACACAAAATTCCCAGCGGCTCGCGGCAAGGACCCCTGTTAAATCATGGCACTTTCTTCTCCACTGCAGGTTTGGGCAGAATCAAGCCAACGGGGGGTGGGGCGTGGGGCGGGGACAAGAAATCACAAGGACACAAAGCCACATATTTCGGCCAGTCCTGACTTGCTCGCAGCTTCCAAACCTCTTATTTTTATAGTGGTTACACTAAGCACAGTAAAGTCTAAGATAAGTTCTGCGGAGTGGGGTAATTGTCTTCCTTCTCCCTCTCCCTTGTCTCTCTAGCCTCGGGGATCCTGTTAGGACTCATCCTGAATGCGGCCAAATCCCTGCTGAGCCCGTGTGTCTCTGCCTTCACTGGTGCGTGGACAGCTCACCCTGACAAAGAACTCCAAGCCTGGGAACAGGCTTTCTGTTCTGGGAAACGGCGCTTTCTGCCGAGGCATCTGGAGAATTACATCGCCTGGGTCTCTGCCTCGCTCCATCTCTCTGATACTCCCCAGCTCAGGTCAGCATTTCCCCCCCAAAACTGTCCTTCCGGCCACCTCCTGAATCCTGGCGGCTACTTCTTCAGGAAGAGTAAAGGGATCAGAAGCAATAATTCACCTGGGGCGCCAGGGTGGCTCAGCTGGTTAAGCGTTTGACTTCAGCTCAGGTCATGATCTCACGGTTTGTGGGTTCGAGCCCAGTGTCAGGCTCTGTGCTAACAGCTCAGAGCCTAGAACCTAGAGCCGGCTTTGGATTCTGGGTCTCCCTCTCTCTCTGCTCCTCCCCTGCTCATGCTCTGCCTCTCTCTCCCTCAAAAATAAAATAAAAACATTAAAAGAGAAAATTTTTAATTAAAAACTAGAAGGAAAACCTGCCTTTGTTGCTTGGTTCTACACACGCGGAAACCTGGTAACAGGCTCCTTTCTGAAACTGCTAAAACCTGAGAGAGACGTATGATCGGGGGAGGGGAGGTGGGGGCAGGGGGTGGGGCAGGGGCCCAGAGCTTCAAAGGCAGTGAGGAAAGCACAAGTGTACCCTGCCCCTCCCCTCGCATGGCCTCCAAACAGGACTGTCACAAGCCAGCACCGCTAGTGAATTGGAGGCTGTCAGTCGTTTTAGAGAATCAGCCAGTTTTGGAGAATCAGCCGGTTTTGGAGAATCAGCCAGTTTTGGAGAATCAGCCAGTTTTGGAGAATCAGCCAGTTTTAGAGAACCAGCCAGCTGCCAATCCAGGACTTACACAGGCAGGTTGGCCTCATCTTCAATGGCCCTGAAAACACTTCCCTTCCTCAGTCTGTTGTACATGTGGGGGGTCACGGGAATGAGGTGGGAGTTCCCAGGATGCCTTGCTGCCTGCCTTGATGACTTTAACGTGCTTCAGCTCTGGGACACGCCAGCAAAACTCCAGGCGGAAATAGGCCATCTCCACGGCCCCGGATTGAGCAACACTGGGAGGGTCTCGTCTTGGTCATGTTCATTAACCAAACAAGATGATGGGATAAATACCCACATGGCAGGAGTGAATAACTGACGGTCACCGTAATTGGGACATGTTACGGTATAAAGTTTTACTTTCCGTTGCTGCTAATTCTCTCGGGCTAATTACACTCTGGGCCAACTGTCTCAGCCCCCAGGGGGAGATTTTTGAACGGAGACACTTCTGATAAAATCAGATTAAGCAGTTTGAGAGATCGGAGTGTCTTGTTTCCAGCGAAGACCCAGGCACTTGGATAACCCGAGATGGCACATGTGTCTTTCAAACGCGACTTTCCTGAGCGCCTGTGACGGGAATTCTCGAAAGGAAGACATTAGTGGCCGCTGACAGGTGCCGACAAGTTCCTGCAGCCTTGACAATTTCTGTTCTTCTGTGGGTCCTGGCCTGTGCCCACCTCCCCAGCGTAGAGCCCCTCGGGCCTGAGGCAGAAGGGTCTGCATGTCGCTGAAAATTCCTCCTCACCTCAGGCCTCTTCAAATGAGAACCTCTCCCACGTACTCTGTGCACATTCAGAATTTGTGGGGAATAAAGACAATTTTTTCAAATTTCCTTCCACTGCTTTCTGCTTCAAACGAATGACCTCAGGTGCTGTGCCGAGGTTACCTGTAAGGGCCCCCCCCAACACACACACACACTTTCCACTAAAGTGACTCCTGCCCGGCCACTGCCTTAAAGGGACCAACTAGATTCCTGTCATCCTGGTCCAGACCTGACGTGGGCATGACGACCCCTTCAAGCTATTACTGGTGGCTCCTCAGAACCCCACCCTCTCCTTTCCTCCAGAGCAGGCCACACACACCCACCACCTCCATTCTCCACCTATTTGGCTCTATCTCCTTTTTTCTCTTTTTAAAGATTTGATTTTATTATTAAACAATCTCTACACCCAACGTGGGGCTCGAACTCACAACCCTGAGATCAAAAGTTGCATGTTCCACAGACCGAGCCAGCCAGGCACCCCTGGCTCTACTTTCTTTCTAGAAAATTCTATGTGGGCCTAAATGTTAAGCACATTCTGTGAAGTAAGCACGTTCCCTACTCTACCCAAACGGAGTGAAAGACAACTGAGGGGAACAGAGGGAAGGTCAAGGAAGAGGCAATAAATCAGTAACATTCTAATTGTCCCTTTTCTGACTGCTGGCTTCCAACCAAGGAGGAAGGCCGAGCATCCTGTGTGCAGGGAGGTACGCCAGGCCCTGCAGGAAACCAGGAGGGATTTGGGGGCGAACAGCTCACTGGGCTCCGTCACAGGGATCTGGAGAAAAGCAGTGAGTAATGACGGGCTGTTCTGTTCCCGGCGTTCCGGGGGAACTTTGGCTGAGCACAAACAGTAGCTGACCAGAGGAGGCAGGGGTCAGAAGGCAGAGTGTGATGTGGGAGGCCGCAGGCAGACACCTTCTCTGAGAAGAACAGTGTGGTCCGGGGCACGGGCCAGGACTCTCCTCTGTTGGCAGCCGACCCCAGTGGAAGGCTGGACAGACACAACCCCGCCAGAGAGAAAGAGCCAGAGCCGGCCAGACAAGGGGTGACTCCCTCCCTCAGGTCCCGCCTACAGACTTCCCCGAACGCCTCCTGTGGCCTTTGCCGGAAACACCATGGCCTCGCACACTTGGGAGGTGGCCGTCGGACATGCGGTGCAAGGGCCGGCGCAGAGGCCTTAGCCTTCGGGCTGCATACTCGGCCCTCCTCAGGCCCAGTGTGTCTCCTCTGGACTTCTCTACAGGGGCGGGGGCCCCCTCCCTCTGCTCGCGTAGGTTCCCGGCACATAGACCTGACTCCGGGGTCTGAGAACACCCCCACGGTACCGGAGGGCCTGACCGTTGTCGACTCCCTGACGCTCGGTACAGAGAGATGTGGGAGGGGGTGAGAGCTCCCTGTGCCTCCCAGCCCGCACGCACCCTGTCGGCACCCAGGCCTGCCATTTGGAGATCAGGGCTGGGAAAACTGTCCCCTCCCGGGGAGAAAGCCTTGTGGGAAGTGGTACAAGGCAGGCATTCCCACTGGGTCTTTTCCTGCTCCCATGGGGAAGCTGGGGGGTGGGAGAAGATCATGCTAACCCTCAAAACTGGGGGGTGTCTGGAGTCAGGCATCTTCACTCCCACAGGCCCCGACAGAGTTCCTCACATGCAGTAAACACTTGAAAATGACGGGGGGCCCTGAGTCCAGTCGCTCCCACGCACCTGGAGCCTGATCGGCTTCAGAAAGTACCTCCTGGCCTTCCCTGCTCACTTTTTCTGGACCAACTTCCCTGCATGATTCCCTTCCAGAAGCTCCAAATTCTTCCTACTGCAACGTTATCCATGGAGAGGGACAGCTAAGGGGGAGGGAAGAGAATAAAGGGAGCCGGAGGCAGGGAGGTTGGGAGAGAGGGGGCGAGGGAGGAGGAGAGAGGGGGAGAGGGAGAGAGGGAGGGCCTGAGCTACACTATAAAGGCCTCCCCAAGCCTCCTGTTCTAATGGTTTGACTTAAAATGCGATATTTAAGGGGCGCCTGGGGGGCTCAGTCGGTTAAGCGTCCGGCTTCAGCTCAGGTCATGATCTCACGGTTTGTGGGTTCGAGCTCCGTGTCGGGCTCTGTGCTGACAGCTCAGAGCCTGGAGCCTGTTTCAGATTCTGTGTCTCCCTCTCTCTCTGACCCTCCCCTGCTCACACTGTTTCTCTGTCTCTCTCAGAAATAAATAAAACATTTAAAAACAAATGCAATATTTAAATAGGTCTGAGGGGCACCAGGGTGGCTCAGTAGGTTAAGCGTCCGACTTCCGCTTAGGTCATGATCTCACAGTTCATGGGTTTGGGCCCCGAGTCAGGCTCTGTGCTGGCAGCTCAAAGCCTGGGGCCTGTTTCAGATTCTGTATCTCCCTCTCTCTCTCTGCCCCTCCCTCTCATACTCTCTCTTTCAAAAATAAACATTAAAAATTTTTTAAAATAAAAACAAAATAGATCTGAGACTTCCTGATTTTGATTACTCTTATAAGTTAAAACAAAAAACAGTAGAGCTCTTCCCATTTGCCTGATAAGTGGACGTTTCTATTTTGAGGCAGTACGGTCAAGGCGACTGGGTGCAGACCTTGGAGCAGGGAGAGCCAGTGTGAATTCGCACCCCAAGCCACTTACACTTGGTTGTGTGACCTTGGGCAATCCATGCATTCTCCCTGAGCCTCATCTGAAAAACAGGGACAAGGAGAGGTATGCCTTGCAGGATCTTGGCCTGATACACTCGGGTCTCCCGGGCACCAATAAAGGCAGCTATGTATGATTGCCATTATCATCTGTAGCATCAGCCATTATTCCTCCTCCAAACTGGGGCACATGAGAACAGACAATTATGGAATTTAGGGAACTTTTTAACAAGGCTCAATTAGTGTGATTTTCGTGCCAGACTGTATAGTCCTTAAAAAGCCACAGATGGTTTTCCCTCCAAACGGAACGCCTCCTCTATCTATTCCAAGTGAAAATTAACAACCGAGGTCATTTTCTTAATTGCAAAAGCAAACGCATCCTCAGCCAGAATGCAAAAGGGCAGGCCCGGGGCTGGAACTCGTGTTGTGGGGAGTTCCCTCTTGGGGAAAGGTCCAGAGAGAGGAGAGAACATCTGGAGGGCTGTGCTCGCCCTGACCGGCGGCAAGGCTGACGAGCCCAAGGGAACTTTCTTTACCAGAAATGACACCAAAGGCCTCTGATCTCCTTTCTGACCTTTGCAGTTGGCACTAAGGAAAACAGAGCAATTGCCGGCCATCTTTTGTCCACTGTCACTGGGGGACAGTGAATTCCACGCTGTGGAAGAAGCCCCACCAGGATTTGAAGTCCCACATGCTAGAGCCACAGATCCGTATGAAGAAAAGTGATTATAACCACGTAGGAGAGAAACAAATGAGCCTATCCCTTCTTGGTCGACGGAGAATGTTTTTGAAGGAAATGTCCTCCCAAATTGCACGTTTTTTCAAAACTGGTAAGAGCAAATACTCATTGAACATCTGCTCTGATTTTAAATGTGGTTCTAGACCGTTTACAGCCATTATCGGATTTAATCCTCTCTAACTCCTGTAAAATAACTTATTAACGACTCCCATTTTACAGATGGAAGAAACTGAAGCTCAGAGAGGCTAAGTAACTTGCCTTAAGACACAGACAGGATTGGGTGAACAAAGATTTCTCTTATTCTCCCAAACTGGATCCAGTCAATGGTTCCAGCGTCTTTCCTGGTGCTCGAGATGGAAGCCAGTCTTTTCTACCCTTTATCTGAACACCAGTCTGTCCCCAGCACGGTAATGGCTCCTTCTTCGCAATCACTCCTGCCTTGGTCTCGGAGCCTCCCACCCAAATTCCTGCAGCAGCCTCCTGCTGGTCTCTCAGCCTAAGGATCCTAGCTCCTCTGATCTTTTCTATCTCCAGAGCCACCCAGATAAGATGCCATTTTCCTTTGCTCTTAGATCATACTGCTGGAATGTTGTTCAAATGCAAATCCACAGTTCCTAGCTCTCCCAGCAGAGTGACAAAGGCAAAGTACCTAACCTCCTGCAGCTGGGTCCTCATTTACAACATACGATAACAGTACCTACCCCTTCAGGGGGTCCAGTGAGAATTAATTAGATGTTACAGAGAACAATGTCTGCCAAATGGAAACATTCAATCATCTGTTGCACCTTCCGTCCTTCCTTCTTTCTTCTCCCTTTTGTGACCCTGAATTAAAGAAACCTCTTTTAAAGTTCTCATGCCAGAGCACCTGGGTGGCTCAGTCCATTAAGTGACCACTCTTGATTTAGCCTCAGTTCATGATCTCCAGCTTCCTGAGTTCGACCCTTGCATCAGGCTCTGCGCTGATAGTGTGGAGCCTGCTTGGGATTCTATCTCTCCCTCTCTCTCTGCCCCTCTCAAAATAAACTTAAAAAAAAAAAAAAGTCCTTATGCCCAACCAACTCCATTGCAGACCCAACAGAAAGAAGCATCCCCTGCATCTTCCCACAGGAAGAAACCAGCTTTCCTACCTCAGCAGGAGAAAAGATTTTTTCTTCACCCAGCAACAGCTCAGCCAATGAGAAACTGCCACAGTTCAGCCAATGAGAGGCTGCCCCAACTCAGCCAATGAGAAACGATCACCACCCAGAACTCTCACTTTTCTCCAACAGAATTTCACTCAAAACCATCCCTTTCAACTCCTTCCTTTTTCTCTCTAAAGTAATGTTCCTTTCCTTGTTGCCTGGACTTACCTGCGGTTCCGCCATAGCTTACATGTCCTAAAATGCAATCCTTCTGCCATTCCCGAATATACCCATTTTACTGGTGAAATAAATGGCTGTTTTGTGTTCAAGGTTGACACTTTCCACTGTCTAACATACCAGTCAAGCTAATTACTCTCCTCAAATTCGGTTCTCTCTCTGGTCAACTGCCATGTCATCCTGCCTCCCCACAGTAGGGACTCTCTTTTTAAGACTCCCTGCTGGGCATTTCTTTTGCCCTTTGCTGAACTCTGCTCACAGTGGAGTTCAGCTCTTCCAGATTGTCTACAGATTGTTTCCTGCCAGTTGCATTCCTTCCGCGTGGACCCCGTCAGCCTTCTGAGAACAGCAGGTGGTCACTGCTCCTTTACAGTGTGTGTAACACCGTTCATGTTCTGCCTACTCCTGCGACAGCGTTTACAGCACAGAGCCAGGCCTGTGAATGGCATTTCTTAACAAGTCGCCTCTGCCATCAGCACGGAGCCAGCTCTGTATCCTCTGTCCCCCTCTCTCCTATACCTCCCTCAATCTCTCTCTCAAAGATAAACATTAAAAAAAAAAAAAAAAACTCCCATGGTGGAGCAAATGGCCACTGTCTTCCGAAGTTCTAGCAAACTCCTCATCACCTGCAGTTCCTTTAAAGATGCAAAACCACACCTTCTCCCCAGAGAACATCCACCGCAGGGCCAGCAGTGCGCCAGCCTCCTCTTTCCCCAAGCATCTCCCCCAGACTGCCTGTCACGGGGCTCCCTTCCCCACCCACCCAAAATGACGATCTTGGGGTCACAAACTCACCCTGTTGTGCCCAGGACTGTCCTGATTTTAAAACTGGAAATTCAGGGGACACCTGGGTGGCTCAGTCGGTTAAGCCTCTGACTTCGGCTCAGGTCATGATCTCATGGTTCATGGGTTCGAGCCCCATGTAGGGCTCTGTGCAGACAGCTACCTCAGAGCCTGGAGCCTGTTTCAGATTCTGTATCTCCCTCTCTCTCTGACCCTCCCCTGCTCATGCTGTCTCTCTCTCTCAAAAATAAATAAAACATTAAAAAAATTTAATAAAAACATTGGAAATTCAGCACCCCCCCCCCAAGCCCTAGGCAGGCTGGAAGAGCTGGTCACCATACTGTGTGCCCAGAAGAGAGCCTTATTTTTTTTTTTTTAGGGGAGGAACAACATTATAAATGTCCTCTTAGATTATCTAGAAGCAGGACTTTACTCTTCCCTAACCAGAACATCAGCATAGATTGATGTAATCAACTGATCAGATTAGGTAGCTGATACCTTGAATGCTTGTAACTTTCAGGTCCCTGGAAGAGTGAACAGATAAACAGGGGCTGCGGCGTGCAGGGGTGGGGGGAGGCGGTGGGAATTACCATGAGGCAGCAAACTCGCCAAGCTCTGTAGAGCCAGTAAATACAGGAGCGGCCTTTCCCCTCTCAGCTGTTAGGGCGCCTTTGGGAAAGCAAAGCAGTTAAAAAGTGGTGGGGTTCGCGTGGCAAACCCACCCCCGAACTGCCCCCCTCTGGGTGTGATGGACATTCTAGACCGAATGTACCACAGAAACGGGCCAGAAACCAGGATCTCCTCATTTGTAAGTTCCTGTATCACTCTCAACTAAGACCACGATTTCTCTCTGATCCTTCATATTACCCCTGGGATCAGACAGAAAAGCAAGAAGCTCTGTCAAGTAGGAAAATCTTCCCAGTGTCCCCTAAGTCAGACGCAGCTGGGGACAAGGGCTGGCATGCTGGAGTGTCTGCCTCACGGGATTCAGGGGTGACAGATCAGTACTGGTTAGGAAGTGTTATCTTAGGATTTCTGTCTCACCTCTCCATCTAAAAAGACACGTAATTAAATGCATCTTCTCAAAATAACTCACCCGAGTCCTTAAGACGATCCCAGATTCCAAATCTTTTACAAGTGTCATTATGAACAGAATGGCGATGTTGTAAATCAGTGATGCTGATGGTAACAGCTAACATAACATTACACTCTACCATTCACTGTTCGAAAGACTTTACTCGTATTAACTCAATCCTGACAGCAACCTATTCGATGGAGGTCCTATTACTATCTCCATTTACAGGTGAGAAACGAAGACACAGAGAGGTAGAGTAACTTGCCCAAGGCCACACAGCAAGATAAGAACCCTGGAGTTGGCCAGAGTCCATCCTCTTCACCTCACTCTGGACACTGGCCTATGTTTAAATGGAGCTCAAGCAAAATCCTTTCTCAGAGTAAAGGTCTGCCTCTTAGTTTTACCCCATCTCTTTCCAGTAAGGATGGAGGGTGGCTTGGGGAAAATCCATAATAAGAAGAAAATACATATTAGAAGGAAGTGCAAAGGACAAACTCTGGTCGGGACAGAAAATGGAGCTGGGTTAAGGCTATCAAACATGCATGCCCTGGGGACGCCCGGGTGACTCAGTCAGTTGAGCAGCTGACTTCGGCTCAGGTCATGAGTTTGAGCCCCACATGGGATTTTAGAACCTTCCTTTTCAAAAGGCCCTTACAGCATCATGCTGTGGAACAACTTCAGGAGGCTGATGGCGCCCCCTAGTGGTCTTGAGATGCACATTCAGACTGCCTGCCTTCATTTTTACCCCATCCATCCCTAACTAGGTTCTGATGGAAAACATCACGAGTTAGTTTTTAGCTCCTGTAGGGGAGTTAACCTTCCTAATCTGCCAGACACTCAGGGCTTTCCAGCTACCTGGATTTTTTATTTAAAATTGGTAAAGCCCTGGGGCATCTGGGTGGCTCAGTCGATTGAATATCCAACAGCAGCTTCATGATCTCGTGGTTCATGAGTTCAAGCCCCACACCAGGCTCACTGCTATCAAGCCTATCAGTGCAGAACCTGGAGCCCACTTCAGATCCTCTGCCTCCCCACCCTCCCCATGCCCTTCCCCTGCTTATGCTCTCTCTCAAAAATAAATTAATTGATTAATTAAAACATTTTTGAAAAATATTTTTAAAAAATATTTTTTTAAAAAACAGTAAAGTCCTGGATAAACTAGGGTACACTGGTCTCCCTACCCCTGAGACTCCTCTTAGACCTCACATTAAAAGCACCAAAGAGGGCACTCTTTCTTTCCTAGGCACCGCAGAATGGGGGAAAAAATTCTAATTATCTCTAGAAGTGTCCTGATTCAGCTTTTCCCAATTTGCTCAGATTTCTGTAGCTCTTTTGCAAAAGTCTTGAAAAACATGGAGCTTCCTGAAAAACAAAAAAGGTACTTGCTTTCTCTTTATTTTTCTTTGTAATGTTTTTAAGTTTTAAGGAAGCCAGAGGCCCAGAGCTATGGACAGAGAAGAAAGTCTAGTGCCTCAGAGATAGCAGGTGGTTTCAATGACCAACATATGAAAGCTCTACTGATCAGGGCAGGGAAGGGGACAAGGAATTCTATAGTACTTTTTGTTCAGGCTGAACTAGCCAATTAATCAGAACTATCTTAAGGGTTATTGAGCGAATTCTTGTGAAACAGAGTTTTTAGGATGACTGAGGATTTTAGGATGCTTTCCTTTTAATATTTCAAAGACAGCAGGGGCACCTGGATGGCTCAGTCTGCTAAGCATCCGACTCTTGGTTTTGGCTCAGGTCATGGTCTCACGGTTCATGAGATCGAGCCCCACTCCAGGCTCTGTGTGGAGCCCGCTTGGAATGCTCTCTCTCCCTCTCTCTCTCTCTGCCCTTCCCCTGCTCGTTTGCTCTCTCTCAAAATAAAATAAACATTAGAAAACAATTAAAAATAAAAAAACAAAAGATGGCAGAAATCAGAAGCTTTGTGGTTAGTTTTTCAGGTGAAAGGCAAAGGATCACCTGCACAGCATGATTTGTGAGATCTGGAAGATGCCCGCACCAGCTTTCCACAGAAGCCTAAATCTCAGAGAATCATCTAGAAAAAAGCCACAGTCTGTTGAGATAAGTGGTAGTGCTTACTCTTCTCTTCCCCAGGAGGGCACCAGCCCCAGCCACCGCTAACCTTCCCACAAATTGACACTGCCCACTTCCTAATACACAACATGAAAATGTCCACTTTGGTGACCCTTTCTACACCTTCCTACATGGGTTTGCTCAAGAGGCAAAACCAGATCAATACTCTTGTCTTGTTTTATTAAATGTCACTTTATAAAGTTATGCTTGTCAGATCTCCTTCCAGAAGGTTCGAGGCACTTTTGAGAAGCCATATTAATTACTACAGCTAGAGTTATAAGGATATTCAAAATTTCAAATTAAATCATTTGATGTACTCTAATGGAATATTACTCAGCCATAAAAGAATGAGATCTTGCCATCTGCAACAATATGGATGGACCCAGAGGGTATTACGCTGAGTGAAATAAGTCAGAGGAAGACAAATCCCACCTGAGTTCACTGATGTGTGGAATCTAAAACAAAACAACAAAACAAATGAACGAACAAACAAACAAAACCAGGCTTTTAAATACAGAGAACTAGCGGGCGAAATAGGTAAAGGCGATTAAGAGATACGAACTCCCAGTTATAAAATAAATAGGTCACGGAGATGAAAAGTACGGCATAGGGAATACAGTCCGTGATACCATGATAAGGTGTGGGGACAGAAGGTGAACACGCTTACCGTGGTGAGCACCGCATAATGTACAGACCTGTTGAATCACTATGTTGTACCCCTGAAACTAACATAACATTGTAGGTCAACTATATTTAAATGATTTTTTTAAAAAACACCTGGTACTGAAGAACAGCAACCGAGGGTCATAGGTGGGAGCCATTTGTAGGCATTAGGTAATCAGCTTCGCCCGTAGTTGTTGTGCCTAATGGAATAATGGATTAATCCTGAATGGTTCTTGCACTTCAACAAGAACAGTAAACAAATGAAGGGCTCCCAGCACAAAACATGACTTCTTATAAAGGAGAGATGTGACTGCGTAACACACTAGGGGACCCCAGGCCAGATCAACGGTGCAATGGGACGGTGTTTTTATTTAAATGCAAATTTAGTAAACTTTGTCCTATATCTTTGTGGTTAATAAGAAACCGGAGCCAACGTCAACTTGCTGATCTTCCCAGACTCGCCCTGTTTTCCCACTGAGATCAGAAGGTAAGGCCACATGACTAAACAGAAACCAAAGGCTTCATAAGCTTTGGGCTCAAACCAGACAATCATCGGGCTTTGGCCAGAGGAGACAAAAGAATCAACAGGGGAAACAAAATCCCATCAGGTATAAATTAGGGAAGGTTGGCTTTAAGCTTCAAAACCAAGAAAATCAGAGTCAGAGTCCAAGATACATATGTATATGTATATGTATATGTATATGTATATGTATATGTATATGTATATGTATATGTATATGTATATGTATATGTATATGTATATACTGAGTTTATTAAAATGACAAAATGTTACCGGAACTATGCTCAATTGTAACAATTAGATTTTATTCTGCATTTCCTTGCAGTTCCTCTGGTGAGTTCCTTACAAGTTCAGGAGTTCCTAGGTCCCAGTTAGGACATGTGCCGAATTTTAAAGTTCTTGTCAGGGAGCAGAGGCACGCAGTACCAATCTGTAGATGTTGGCAATTTAAATGGGGAGACTTGGGGGCTTTGGACATTACAGAATTATCTGGAAGCTTTACCTTCCCCCATTTCCCTTCGCTAGTCCCTAAAGCTGTATTCTACGCCCTGGCCTGACCCACACAACAGAGAATGCCTGTGGCTTAAGGCCAAGGGCAGGAGCTTCTCTCCAGACAAGGAGAAACACCAAACAGGCTGGCCAAGGCTGAGACTAACGCCCTGGCTTTATTATAAGGAAGTCACTTCTGTGCCACATGCTTTTTTTGGCAAATATTGTAACTCCCTCCCCACCCTCACCCTTGGGAACAAAGAAGGAGGGGCCTATACTATTTCAGGATTCCCTAACCCTGACCCTTTTGCTCAAAAAAAAGACAGTGAGCCAGAGATCAGCTTCACACGGTTGAACACAAACCGGCCCAGGAGCAAACCATTCCGAGGCTCCTGTTTTCAAAAAGGGGCAGTTATGGTAAGCGGCCAGGAAGCCCGGTGTCCCTAATTTGTTGCAAATCATCCTGTGGCCGCAGCAGTCCAATGTCATGGTGTTGAGTCACTTCATCTGCCCCGTGGAGACAGACGTGCTGACAACGAGGAGAGGCTGGAGTTTTCTAAAGATGTTCATTTATGACCCTGAATCCTACCCAGGCAAGTCCGGCTCCTTCAGAATCGCCGTGTTTCGGCTTTACATTGAGTGGCAAAGTAAGGCTTGGGAAACTGGGTTTCAGAGAGGAGGCAACAAAATACGACTCTTTGTACAGAATAACTTGGAGAGAGTTCACACTAGGGGGCCTGTAGGTAAATTCGCTGCACAGGAAAAAGCACTTTCCATTTCGGGGAGAAAATGGGAGGTGAGGATAATCTGGCTGTGATTTGGGGGATGCTACCGATCACCTGGGATCAATCCTGGGCCCGTGGGTATCCAGGCGTGCTCTGCCCTCACCCACCGTGCACTTGAGCAGGATCAGAGAAGCCCCTCACCCTGCCCCAGCCCCCTTGGGAGCCTACAAGGGTCTAGATGCCCCTGTGGAACCCAAACCACCTCCCATGATCTGTTTGCAGGAAATGGGAAACAAGGGGACAGTCTTCTTCTTTTTTTTTTTAAATATTTTTTTATTTATTTCTAGGACAGAGAGAGAGAGAGACAGACACAGCGTGAGCAGAGGAGGGTCAGAGAGAGAGGGAGATACAGAATCTGAAACAGGCTCTAGGCTCTGAGCTAGCTGTCAGCACAGAGCCCGACGTGGGGCTCGAACCCACGAACCGCGAGATCATGACCTAAGCGAAAGTCGGACGCTTAACCGACTAAGCCACCCAGGCGCCCCAAGGGGACAGTCTTCTGAAGGAAGAAGGAAGCAGAAACTTGTCTCACCCCACGACCGCAGAGCCAGAGGCAGGAAGGCTGGATAAAGGGGACGTGGGCATCTGTTCAGAGGGTCGAGGGACAGCAAGGAGCACCATTTTACGCTGTGTTGAAGGCAAATCAAAAATCAAAATGCACCAGGGAAACGTCAGAGTCGACAAATGGAACCGTCTGAAAGCTCTTACCAAACCTAGGTAAGTGAACCCAAAAGAAAATTCTCCAGGGGCCACCAAGAAGGCCACGGGGCACGACAGCCTTGGACACACTTGTGCTGCAGTCCACGCTGGGGGTCTCGTGGAGTGGTGCCGAGCAACTCTGAGGAACACCGACATCAACCCCCCTCCGGACGGTTCTCAGAAAAAGGAAGAACTTCACACCCCTTAATGCACCCAGTGAGAACCTTGCTACAGCACTTTCCATAGAAGAAAATGAACCGGAAATGACCAATAGGAGAAAATGATCATAACAAATGGTACTCGGAATGGATGGCAGCATGCAAGGAACGTGCCCTGAAGCATGAAGACCTAGAAAGCTCTCCCCGGTTTTCCTTGCACCCACCTCCCAATCTCCAAAGGAAAAACACCAAGATGGTTGAGGAAAATCTCTGCTAACACCAGTTAACCTGGCCTTCTCTGAGGACAGCCACCTTGCAACACACCTGTGTTGGGTTGGGTTGAATATCGACAACTTCTTCCCAACAGTGGATCTGACCACAACCACCAGAGGTGGGGAAACCAAAGCAGAAGTGGAGAATCCAGAACTCGAGACTCTTCTCTCTGCTCTCACATGGAAGAGGCAAGGACAGGCCTTTAGAGATGGGAATGTGGGGAAAATTCTCCCTCGGGCAAGGGAGGGACAGCAGAGTGAGCCCTTTGCTCTCCCTCTGAACCACCCGCCAGGTGTCCCACCCACCCCCCACACCCCCTGCACTGAAGGCAACTTTATAAAAGTGCCCCGAGTTATGGGGAAGAAAGGTCCTATGGGAATGAAAGCAGGTGCCCAATATTCAGGCTTCTGTGAGGGCTCTCACTTGTTGCTGAAATAAAGGCATCTACACAGGTACAAAAAGAAGGGCATTTGGGAGATTAAAGGGTTGGGTCTTAGGTAT
Organism: Hyaena hyaena; assembly: GCF_003009895.1. NCBI lineage: Eukaryota > Metazoa > Chordata > Mammalia > Carnivora > Hyaenidae > Hyaena > Hyaena hyaena. The sequence continues at coordinate 4,042,099 of NW_024080634.1, read as the reverse complement.
GGGACCTAAGTGGGCTATGTCCCTCAGCTTGTCCAGTCCACCCTTAGGCACCATCTAAACCAGACCTGCTCCCGTCCCCTGGATTCCATTCCTGTTCCAAACCACACTAACCGCCCCAGAACCGTGGTCATAAGGACCCTCTGACTAATGCCGAGAGAAGAGGTTGCTAAGAACAGATTGGTTTAACACTGTCCCATCCATTCTTTTCAATAAAGGAAAGATCTTCTCAACAAAATAAGGCGCAAGGGTAAAAATGGCAGAAAACACTGGGTGCCCTTATCCAGAAAACCCAAAATCCCATTCCAAAAGACAAACAAAAGAAATAATAAAATGAAATTTGGGATGCTTAATAATGCTTGCCGAGCCAACGAATGAACACAGGAGTCAATCCATGGATCGGTGATCCCCAAAATACACTGATGGTCAGCACTCTACCACATTGTGTATAGAAGCATCCAGTGTTTTTGACTTGTCAACACATCCTCAAGGCCTAGGGGACAGTGTGACCTTGGGGCCAGAAGAGAAGCCCAACCAGAGTAGAGTTAGCTTCTGGAGTTTTGCTTGCTGTACTCTACTCCTGACCTAGTGTTGGTACCCATTGTGTCGAGAACGTTCTGAAATCCCGTCTACAGTGGATAGTGTTGGAGAAATACAGAACCATAAACCCACTTCACACAGTATCCTCCATGAATAAGTTGAATAATTTCAGGGGATTTTTTTAACTCTTTCCATTTGTATTCAGATGCTATGGGTGCAGGAAGTAAGAACTTAATAACAGTCTACAAACTTGAATAGCTAATTCACCTAAGTCCTCAGAGTAAGGTATGCCATAGGCTTGTAGTTCTCAAAATCTGGACTACAGGTTTGAAAAAAATATTCATTCCTGAAATAGGACTCACTGATACCTTTTAGGGGAAGGACATTCTTAATAAGGAAACTTCATTCCTGGGAAAGATGATGTGAGTTGAATTGATATATTGACTGATTTTTCCCACGGAAACGATACAACAAAAGGTTATTTTCTTTGCCAAGAACTAATGGAGCACCTTTTATAGAACCAAACCACCACCAAATTGGGGAAGGAGGAGCCTATGAAGGAAACAGTGTTCTAAAAGATATATAAACCCCTTAAGCAGGTGACAGAGACAAGGTGAGGAAGAACCAGTAGAAATGGAACAGAGAGTTCCAGTCCCCAAGGCACTAAATTCTTGGCTAATTTCCCAATTTCTGTAAGGTGCAAGAAAAGCAGGAAAGCTTCTTTCTTTGGGAGAGATTCTGCTGTGGCAGCCACAGCGGTCGACACCCCTGCTCAGATGGTGGAATCCCTATTTTGGGGTCTCCCTGAGAACCGAGGGAAGCCAGTCTTACTGCATCTCAGGTACAAGACAAGCCATTTGCTGAGATCTGATCATTTTTCTGCCCGCACCCTCTGCACAAGCTTTTCTCAGCTCAGCATCGCCCTCTCCCGTCTTCCTCTGTGGTGTATGCTGGCAAAGTAGAATCCTCACGGGCTCTCCCCCCCACCTCTCGGTTAGGTGCAGGATGGAGCCTCGCAGTGTGGGGCGGGGGAGCAGGCCACCTGCAGTTGGGAGGTAACAAGGCCGGTGGGCAGCTGAGCCGAGAGTCGTGTCATGGCCTGCTGGGCGCCTGTTATCACCACCGATTATAGTGCCAAGGTAGCCGCCAAGGTCAATGGGAAGGGCTGTATCGGCTGCTTGCAGGCAAAGAGCCAAAGATTCCAATGATTCCAGCTGTACTATCGCCTTGAACACTGTGAGATACGGACCATCCATAAGGCTTCTGGTTTTTTAAGTTTTCTGCAAGGCAGAGGGAAATGCTCCTTGGATGGAAAACCACCCGTTGGGCCCCTTGTCTTGTCTCTTGCTTTCTCTCTTCTGCCATCTAGTGGTGCAACAGGCTAGCCAGCAACAACAATCAACAAACTCTAAATGTTTATTTATTTTTGAGAGAGAGAGAGAGAGAGAGACAGAGTGAGAGCAGGCGAGGGGCAGAGAGAAGGAGACACAGAATCCGAAGCAGGCTCCAGGCCCCGAGCTGTCAGCACAGAGCCCGACTCGAGGCTGGAACCCACGAACCTGTGAGATCATGACCTGAGAGCCGAGGTCTGGACTGAGCCACCCAGGCACCCCTAACAAACTCTAGAGCGGAAGGAAGGGTCCTTGCAGAATGGGAGTCAAACAGATAGACCCTCTCTTTCACCACACTCATGAGGAATGAAAAGTCTTTAAGCCCCCTCCCCCCAACCCTGCTTTCTTAGCTTTGTCGGTATAGTGTATTGTTACACTAGCGTATCCTGTGGCACAAATCTTCGGCGTCCCACTTCTTGTAAGCCTATAAAGGAAAAATGTATCATCGGTGCAGCAAAGCTTATTTTAGAAAAGAAAAATTGAGGTTTTTTTTTTCTTAAATAAATACAAGCCTGGACTCTTGGTAACAGTTTTCAAGACTGATTTTGTTTGCACATCCAGCCAATGGGTTAGGCTGTCTGTCCCCAGTGGAGTGGGGAGATGGGTCCATTGGCCGCACCATATTAATATATTATGTTTATTAAGTGTCTTCATCCAGGCCACACATGCAAAAATATGCTCTATTTTGAAATGTACTTCTCATTCTTCCATACGTTTAGAACGTTAAGAACAATTTAATTCATCATTATACTAGACCCTAAGAAATATGTTTTTGGTCTTAAAACTTTTTGAAACATAGATCTGAACGTTTCAAAAAGCCTACTAATCCTAAATACATTCCCAGGTATGTATAGTATTTATTTTTTTTCAACCACCATAACAATCGATGTATTATTAGATGGATTAGGTGGTTGGCCACCCTTAACCCACACAGCTTAATCACCGAATCAAATTGCTCTTAGCTTTAAATTCTGGCCAAAGGCTTAGCCGTGTTCAGATTCATTGTCACAGTAGGTGGAATCAAGTCATAAGAAGTACACGGACGAACAAAATGGAACTTACTATTTATCCTTGTATACGAATTATGCTTTAAAAACTCCAGGGCTATTTTTAATCCTTATTTAATAATATGGCCTGATACCAACTGAAGCTTTTACATGGACATGAAAAGCTTATTTCCTTGTAAAATTCTCACACGGAATTATTACAACAAAGGAATATCTTGTTCTGGAAAGCCTGCTTAATAAGGCAGCCTGTTTTTATATACCCTGGTGGTTTGCGTTCTTGAATGGATGAGAATATTCCAGTCCCTGCAGTGCCCGCAGAGGGAAAAAAATTGCACGCAGCAGACGGAAGACGTGGCCACACGGAACCTTCCTTTGTCTCCTGGACTTGCCTGAAACTCTTCAGTATCTCCCACCATGGTCCTATCTTTTGCCTCATCCAGATTTCACCAGCTTAGAAGGCACATAAGCCACACGTCCCAGTTACCTATTGGCAATGAACGAATGACCCCAAATCTAGCAGGGAGTGCTGCTTTTTTTTTTTTTTTAATCTCCCATGATTTCATAAGTCAGGAATCTGGATGGGCAAGGCTTTGAATTACATGATCCTTCCTTTCCATGTGGCTTTGACAAAGGTCATTCAACGGTGTTCCTCTGGTGGAGGGGCCGATCTGAGGGATCCAAGGCAGCTTCACACACGTGTCTACTGTCTAGGCAGCGTGGCTGGAAAGCTGGGCTCACCCGGGATTGTCAAATGGAGCCCTTTCAGGTAGTGCCCCCAGCTGGTGGCCTCAAGACAGACAGCGAACAAGGCAGAAGGCGCACAGCCTTTTATAGTGAAAGCCACACAGCGTCACTCCCACCATAGTCTACTGGTGACCAGGCAGTCCCCAGGGGCTGACCAGCTTCAGAGGGAGGAGAATCAGACCCCACTTCTCAACGGAAGGAGGGTCAAAGAATTTGCAGCCATCTTTAACCCACCACCTGAAGATGTGATTACAGGATGTGTGGAAACGCTCAAATCATTTATTTATGGATCCAGCTCTTTACTAACTTGAACTGGTTCAAGAAAATTTTAGCAGAGCCTAACAGCAATGGAGTTATTTACTTATTTATTGTTTTTTAAAAATATTCAGTGATGGACAGAGCAACCTGTCTGCAGGGTTTACTACAGCAAATGTCTAGTCCATATAATTACTATAACTATAATACATGGACAAGGAGGGCCTCGAGCTGAGACCTAGGCCACTCCAGGTGCCCTTTGACAGTCATTTCTTTGTCATCTCTGCAGATCAGCCATTTATTCTTATGAAGGAGAAGGGAGACCATGCCAATTACATAGACTTGCCCCCACACCTCCTTTTGCTTCTGAGAACGTGAGTCCCGAGCAGTCCTCGCGTAGCAAGAGGCTTGGGTCCCCTTTCAGAAGGCCGTGCGATCCTGCCTTCCGGCCAGCAAGACTGTCCCCTAGAGGGTGTGGCCAGCCTCTGTGAGAGGAGAAAATCCGGACCCATTCTGCCCAAGGCTTTATATATATTTTTTTAATTTTTAATGTTTATTTATTTTTGAGAGAGCGCGTGAGCAAGAGCGAGAGGGAGAGAGAGAGAGAGCTAGCGCAAGCAGGGGAGGGACAGAGAGAGACAGAGACACAGAATCTGAAGACAGGCTCCAGGCTCTGAGCTGTCAGGACAGAGCCCAATGCGGGGCTTGAACTCACACCGCGAGATCATGACCTGAGCCCAAGCTGGATGCTTAACTGACTGAGCCACCCACGCTTCCCATCTCTCTTTTTTTAATGTTTATTTTATTTTTAAGAGAAAGAGAGGGAGAGAGAGCTAGTGAGGGAGGGGCAGGGAGGGGTCAGAGGATCTCAAGCAGGCTCTGCGCTGACAGCAGAGAGCCTAATGAGGGGCTCGAACTCCTGAACCATGGGCTCATGGCCTGAGCTGAAGTCAGATGCTCAAGCGACGGAGCCCCCCAGGCGCTCCCAAGGCTTTATCTTTGTGTTTTGCTAATTTTCCTGGGGGATTAAGATGCTGCAGTACAGTAGGAAGACCCTCATATGCACCCCAGCAGCACCCCTTGGGTGCCCCAGGCCCACTTCTACCCATGGCAAGTGGAGGGAAAGAGGAATCCTGGCAGGAAGTCATTGTTCTTTTCCCTGAGTGGGGGCACGCAAGGGGTGTGATGAGGCCCTTAGGACAACAGCCACAGGCATGTGTAAGACACTCTGGGCATCACAGGCGTCACATGCTTTGAAGCCGCGTAGAATAAAAGCATTATTGGTCTGGAGATCCAGGGTCATGGGGCTTTCTTCCTAAATGTGAGGGAAATCAATACCTTTTTGGTGCCTTTGGTGTCAGGGAGGCGTTGAGTTTGAAGAATCTTGGACTGACTTAAATCTCTACCCCAAGTTTGTTCCTTTGTTTGAGCCCTGGGCTGGCTGCCTTAGACGCTATTCCCATAAAAGGTCAGACAGGATGAAGTTTTGGGTTGCAACTCAATGGTTTCTTTGTGTCGTTTAACTTTACAGAGAATTTAATGCTTAAGAAAACTCAGAGGTATTAACACATCAGATATGAGAGGGGCATTTTTTTGTTGTTGCTAATTGCCGCTTTAACCAATATATTATGACTCTGAGTCATAAGCAGCAGCAATAAGGTAAGATTGCTGTGTCACGCTCCAGATATTGACATTTGCTGCTGTAAATTCTGCACAGATGCTGCTCTGCTCATCACTGAATATAAAAAAATAACTCCGCTACTGTTAGGCACTGCTAAAATTTTCTTGAACCAGTTCAAGTTAGTAAAGATCTGGATCCATAAATAAATGATTTGAGCGTTTCCTCACATCCTGTAATCACATCTTCAGGTGGTGGGTTAAAGATGGCTGCAAATTCTTTGACCCTCCTTCCGTTGAGAAGTGGGGTCTGATTCTCCTCCCTCTGAAGCTGGTCAGCCCCTGGGGACTGCCTGGTCACCAGTAGACTATGGTGGGAGTGACGCTGTGTGGCTTTCACTATAAAAGGCTGTGCGCCTTCTGCCTTGTTCGCTGTCTGTCTTGAGGCCACCAGCTGGGGGCACTACCTGCAAGGGCTCCATTTGACAATCCCAGGTGAGCCCAGCTTTCCAGCCACGCTGCCTAGACAGTAGACACGTGTGTGAAGCTGCCTTGGATCCCTCAGATCGGCCCCTCCACCAGCGGAACACCACTGAGTGACCTCTATCTCCCCGCTTCTGTTCTTTAACTGTACTGTTTCCTATAGTCTCCTGCCATAGAAATAGCCAAGGATGATTTGCAACATGCACACAGCTTGAACAGCTGTTCAATTACTGTGCTCAGACACAAGCCAGTGTCTGCGAATGCGAAGTGACACGTGAGGCATTCACTGCTAGCTTAGAATGGGGGAGATGATCAAATTTACATTCTGCAAAATATATCACTGAGAACGGACACCCAATTCTTCTTACTGATGCGGTAGCCATGCTTGTACATTACCATCGTTCACTTACCCATCCGTTACACACAGCACAATCTTCAAATGCAAGAGACTGCAGCCGAAGGGCAGAGCCCCGGCTGTCGGAGATCTAGAAGCCAAATCCGCCCCCCCCCCCCCCCCCCCCGCCCGCCGCCGGAATCACTGCCCAGCCTGCCATCTTCTTCCTCCCACCTGTTCCAGAGACACCCTCCCCCCTCAACCCACACACTCCCCTTCCTCACACTGCACTCTAGCCATTGCCTCCGGATCACTCTCTAGGCTGAAAGCTCTAGAAAAGCAGGGGCTGTGTTCAGCACTGTTTGTTACTGTTGTACCCCAGCCCCAAGCACTGATACGTGGCGGGCACTCAGTCAACATTTCCTTTAAATAGCCACCTGAGTCCAAAACACCCCTCAGGAGTTTGGAAGACTGAAAGACAGCTTTTACTTCTCCCTGCAGCAAAAGACTCAACTTTCATGTGGCCGACCAAGCACAGAAGGGGGAGAAACAGTGAGTTGGGGTAGAGCCCATAAACCTAGTAAAAACCTGAAATTGGAGAATATTTTTAATCTGATGATTTCTTACACAAACACGTAAGATTAGACTTCCCTTGCTGTGTGAATAAGTATATAGCCACTGTTCTCCATAGAGCTACCCCCCACCGAAGCTTCAAAAGTATCTCCCTGAATGATCTTTGATATTTGAGTATTTCAACTCCCCCTCCCACTAATTAAATGTATGCTCTGAGCAGTCGTTCACAATTCACAGGATCTCTACAAATAGGCTGTGTCATCATTCGCTATAAATTTCTGTCAATTCTTTGAACAGATGGAGGCGGAAACAGAACATCTGGCTAGGATACAATATTTTCGTATCACTGCATCACAGATGATTACTTTTCACGACGGTTTTTATGTGTGGGACTCAAATTCATTCCGGTAGACGGCATGCCATGATCAAAGTGATATATCTTACGTGTTCAGATGGAGCAGTGTGGCATGAAATGATCCACACTATCTATATATTTTAAACTTTGTTTTGAACAGGAATTCTTACCACGGAAGAAGGAATTTAATTCATGTGCAGAGGGCATATGCATGATAAAATGTAATGTGCTAATTAAAAAGAAAGGGAGAAAGGCAAGACCTGAAATACCTAATCCCTCAGGACTTAAGAAGTTATAGAATATAAAGTAAAAGAGAACATTTAAAGATTCCAGTAAATTTGGGGTGCCTGGGTGGCTCAGTCAGTTAAGCGTCCAACTTCAGCTCAGGTTATGATCTCACAATTCATGAGATCGAGCCCCACGTCGGGATCTGTGCTGACAGCTCAGAGCCTGAAGCTTACTTTCTACTTTGGATTCTGTGTCTCTCTCTCTCTTTCTCTGCCCCTCCTTCAATCTCCCTCTCCCACTCTCTCAAAAATAAATAAACATTTTTTTAAAAGATTACAATAAATTAAGTTGGAGACATCATTTTATTTCTCGTCTTTATTTATTTATTTTTGAGAGCGGGGAGGGGAAGAGAGACAGAGAGACAAAGAATCCCAAGCAGGCTCTGCGCTGTCAATGCAGAGCCCAATAAAGGGCTCAATCCCACAAACGGTGAGGTCATGACCTCAGCCAAAATCAAGAGTCAGACGCTTAATCACCTGAGCCACCCAGGCACCTCCGAAGTTGGAGATTTTAAGAGCGCTGCCACAGCTTATCCTTTGTTTTCCTGTGCATCAATTCCACCAAGTTACTAAGACTAAAAGGATAAATTACTCCAGTACAAATAGGCAAAACAGTCCAATTAAAATATATGCAACCCACATGGCAGACAATGGTCTAATTTCCTTAATATAAAAATTAGGAAAACTAAGGTCAAACATTCATTTGAAAAATGGGCAAAGGACATAAGCAAGCTGCTCACAGAAAAAAAGGTATCAATAGTTGTTAAATATATAAAAGTATACTCAATCACACATACACTAAAAGAGATATAAATTAAATGACAATGGGCATCCTTTTTCACCCCTGACATTCCAAAAGTTTGATAAAACTCTGGAGGGGAAGGCTGGAGAAATAAATATGGTGCCCATATACTGTCGGGGGAGCATTCTGTGATGGAACTTCTCAGAAGAAATCTGGTAAAGGTTATCAAATCTTAAACAGGCATATCCTTTTCCATAGCAATACCATTGCTAGAAAGTGAGCTTCCATATGTGATTGTGATTACATATGTGCAGAGGGATATTCCCTACAAGGTGGTTTAATATCCAAAAGAGGAAACTTCAGGCACCTGGGTGGCTTAGTAGGCTAAGTGTTGGATTTTGGCTCAGGTCATGATCTCACTGCTCATGAGTTCAAGCCCCACATCAGGCTCTCTGCTATGAGCATGGAGCCCACTTGGGTTCCTGTCTCCCTCTACCCATCCCCACTCATGCTTCTCTCTGTTAAAAAAAATAATACCAAAATAGGAAACTACCTAAATATCCACCCATGGGAGACTAACCACAGAATACATCTATCACTAGAAAACTATGAAATTTTTTACAAGGATTTAATAGAGCTACAGGTACAACATGGAATGATTTCTAAGATATACCATTAAGTAAAGAAAGCAAGATGTACCCCAATGTATTTCTGGTGTACTACATTTTATGAAAAAAAATTGGGTGAGGTATTTTTTAAAAAAAATATGTCTGTGAGGGATGCCTGGGTGGCTCTGTTGGTTAAGTGTCCAACTTTGGTTCAGGTTATGATCTCACAGTTTGTGAGTTCAACCCTCATGATGGGCTCTCTGCTGTCAGCACAGAGCCTGCTTCAGATTCTCTGTCACCCCCTCTCTTTGCCCCTCCCCCACTCCCACTCTCTCTGCCCCTATGCACATGTGTGGTCTCTCTCTCTCTCTCAAAAATAAACACTAAACATTTAAAAAATAAAAATAAAATAAAAGACCGATCTCACAGTGTGCAACTTCTGAGACTTGGTCATAAAAGGCATTGTGGCTTCTCTCTTGGATCCCTGCTCTGAGGAAAGCCAGATGCCATGTTGTGAGGACATGAAAGCAGCCCACGAAGAAAGCCCTAAGTGGTGAGGAATTGAACCACTTGCCAACAGTCATGTGAGTCAGCCACATTGACAGTAGATCCTCCCCTGCCCCAACCAATCCTTCAGATGAGACCACAGCCCTAAAAAAAAAAAAAAAAAGAGAAAGAGAGAGACCACAGCCCTGCCAATATAACATCTAGCCATCTCATGAGCTAGAACTACCCAACCAACATGATCCCAAATTCCTAACACAGTGAAGCTGTGAATAACAAATGTTTGCGGTTTTAGGGTGCTAAGTCTTAGAGTAATTTATTACATGGTAAAAGGTAACTAATACAGTGAGGATATTTGCATGTAAACTTGAACATGCACAGAATACCCCTGGAAAGAGATTCAGTGGCTGTCTTGGGGAAGAAAAACTGAGACACTGGACCTCAGTGGTGGAAAAAGACTTACTTTTTATTGTATTGTATTTCATTGTATCTTTTTTTAATGTTTATTTTTTTTGACAGAGCACAAGCAGGGGAGGGTCAGAGAGAGGGGGACAGAGGATCCAAAGCAGGCTTTGCACTGACAAGAGTGAGCCCGATGTGAGGCCTGAACTCATGAACGATGAGATCACAACCTAAGCCAAAGTTAGATGCTAAACTGACTGAACCACCCAGGTGTCCTCATAGTATCTTTTTATATTTATAATCTCTGTTTTATTTTTTTATATTTATTTATTTTTGGAGACAGTGAGACAGAGTGCAAGCAGGGGAGGGGCAGAGAGACAGGGAGACACGGAATTCGAAGCAGGCTCCAGGCTCTGTGCTGACAGCTCAGATGCAGGGCTAGAACCCACGAAATGCAGGATCATGACCTAGGCCGAAGTTGGACACTTAATCAACTGAGCCACCCAGGTGCCCCTATAATCTCTATTTTATTTCAACCTCACCTAAACCAAGATTAGGGACTTCACAGAAAAATAACATTTCTAAAAATACATATAAGATATTTAGTGTCTTAATATTTTTCACTGTGATAAACACTGCTGATTCTTTACTCAACATTCCTCTTCCTCCTTGCTAAATAAAACTCCAATTTTGTGGCAAAGGCAATGTGTCTAGTCCCAGGTCACAAATCAAAGGAGGTTTAAGATATGGATTACCAAACCTTTTCTTAAAGGACCCGATTGTAAATATTTTAGGCTTTGCAGAATCCAGCTGAAAATGGAATTGGATACCATCTCCCTGTGAGAAGGAGAATGATTTGCCAGAAAACATGGTGATGTCTATATTGTGGATAAAGTCTCTCCCCTTGGCCCCCACTATGCCCAAATACAAACCCCAGTTTGTGAATCAGAACTCTGTCAGAAAAAAAAAAAAATAGAAGACATTAATGATGGAAAAGGAGTCTGGGAGATTGAAACATTCACCTCCCCAACTCTGGGAGAAAACTCTGTATTTGCTGAATGTCAAAGGAGCTCAGAGAATAGCGACAGTGAAGGCAGCCTATTTTCAACAATCTTAAAGAATTGGTATTAGGGATCATCAGAGGGTCCTAGTCTGTGTCTCCCCAAATACAATCAAGTCAATAACACTGACTTAGTGACTACTGCTATGTCTGCGGGTCCTTCTGCTATGTATTCCTAGGCCTCCTTCTCATCTTTGCTGGCTCTTCCCCTTCCTGCCAGCATTAACTAGGTGCCTACTGTGTGCCAGACCCTGTGCTGGGGGGTGAGAGGACAACGGTGAGCCAATCAGTGTAGTCCCTGCCACCACAGGCATTCAGTGCTCGGTGTCTGTCCTCTGTGCTCGCTGGTAAACTCCATGAGGGCAGGGACCCTGTCCGTCTTGCTTGACATTGGGTCCTCAAACTCTAGCACAGTGTCTGACTGTGATAAATTCACATGTGCTAAGTTAACAGATTAATCTATAGCACAGTGGCCTACCTGAACCTAAACCATGGCTCAGAGCTTTGTACTCTATACATTCCTTCAAAGTCTGGGTTTTATTTTCTACATACATGACACTAAAGGGTAAATTTGCATGCCTAAAGGACCCAGTATGGTGTTTCTGAAGGTATCTTACGGGGTCTTCGGGTATCTGTTTCTGAAAGTATCTACAGATAGATATCTGTAGGCTATCTGAGTGGCCGAACGAAGAACAGGTGACCATGTGAAACCAAGGCCGTAAAGGAGACCCCCTGTGAGGAGGAGGAGGGGCCCACACTGAGGGTGAGGCGTGACTGCTCACTTACTTCCCTGGCTCCACAGCACAGGGCCCATGAGCCCAGTGAGGGACTGGAGCTGTGGCACGTGTGCAGCAAGCAAAGCAGAGCCACAAATTCCCAGAGCTCTCATGGGATTCCAGCATCTTGCAGCCAGGCTGTCAAGATGTCTTCATTGAGGAGAATGGCTCTGGCCCTTTCAGAAGAGACGCTGGCCTGGGACAGTGGGAAACAGATCTGTATCCAGCTTCTCACTAGCTGGGTCACCTTGAACTGATTAGGCATCCACCTGGCCATGTGCCTATCATTACCAAAAGGCACTGACTGAGAGCTTACCATGAGCCCACTGCCGTGCCAGGCAGGGAGGGCATGAGGTGGGGAAGCAATTACAACACGGACCTCACTCAGTGTGGTGAGAGGGACCACCCCCACCACCATGTGCATGTGCGTGCACAGGCGTGTCAGAGGTTAGCATAACACGGTGCTCGACCTCAGTTTCCACCCCAACCACCTCTACTGATTTCATAAATGTATTTGTAAGCAAGTTGTATCAGACACTCAGAACACAAGTAACAAAAACGTCATTTTGCAGGGAGACGTAAAGTCCTAAAAGTGCATCTTTGCCCATTTCCCTTCAGAGCGCACAGTCATAGCCCCCACACTACTATGAAAATACCACCTCCCTCTCAAGCTCCTCGGCGACCAAGCCCCAGAGAACAGGTCTCGACATGTTCTCTCTTGGTGAAAGGTGTGTGGATTGCTGCAGCCAACTGGTCTACCAGGAGTCAATCCGCTATTGCTCTGGACACATACCTACCCCTCTTTATTTTTTTTTTTATTTTTTTTAATGTTTTTAATTTTTTTTTATTTTACAAATAGTTTATTGTCAAATTGGTTTCCATATAACTCCCAGTGCTCATCCCCACAAGTGCCCTCCTCCATGCCCATCTCCCCCCTCCCCCCCACATCCATCAGTCCTCAGTTTGTTTCTCAGCATTCAAGAGTCTCTCATGGTTTGCCTCTCTCCCTTTCCCCCACCATTTCCCCCCTTCTTCTCCCCCATGGTCCTCAGTTAAGTTCCTCCTAATCCTCCTATACGTGCAAACATATGATATTTGTCCTTCTCTGCCTGACTTATTTCGCTCAGCATAACACCCTCAAGGTCCATCCATGTTGCTACACATGGCCAGATTTCATTGTTTCTCATTGCCATGTAGTATTCCATGGTATAGATAAACCACATCTTCTTGATCCATTCGTCCGCTGATGGGCACTTAGGCTCTTTCCATGTTTTAGCTATTGTTGAGAGTGCTGCTATGAACATTGGGCCTACCCCTCCTTTCTTACCACAGTCATGTGGTGTGGTGCTGCTTGGCTGCCTCCATTTATTTATGTATTTATGTATGTATTTATTTACGTTGGGGGGGGGCAGTTCTCAACAACAACGCTTCTTCAAAGGTCACAACTTTCTTGAGTTGTACTTTGTTCTACCAAATCCACCTCTCTAGAGACCCAAATGCGACGAAAAATGCAAGCTTTTGAGTTCCGCAGCACCTGCATGTTAATAGTTAAATAGATGGTGTCCAAAAACCTAATTTCAGAAATTCTTAGACTCTGGCCCAGGATTATTCATTGGTCACATTGCGGTTTTTTTAAGTCATGTGACAATTGCCAAGAAATCTATATCACAGATTGTCCCACGCCTAGACCCTGCCTCAAAGCACATATACTGGGTTAGAAGCCCCAAAGCTGTAAGCAAGACTTCCTCAGTGACTAAGTCCCCACAGCTGGTGAAGTCCCTACTTTATCCTTTGTTGTCAGTATTTTGTTTTGTTGTTTGTTATTGTCATGTTGGTACATTATTATGTTGTTTCCCTTTGCTATGAGTAAAGAAGAAAAGACTCTCTCTTACTAAATATTCTGCAGGGCTACTCTATAATTTGATGACAAATAATTAATACTCCTTTGTAAAAAATAAAAGTATGAATTAGCATGATCAGCAATTAATTTACCATACGATAATTCAAGGAAGCTTCCTGGGCCTGTTCTATACGTTCTTGGCTTTTTTACAAGAATACATTCTTGCATACTTACTGAATAAAATGAAATGGCAAATGAGTAAGATGAGAATTTTCACAAAGATGGGGACTATAAACTACCAGGTGGCAAAAAGTAGAAGCAGATTTTATTAGCACATGTTACTGGGTCATGTGTCCTTACTCTGTGGTACGTTTGCAACCAGTATATGTATTTTTAAAACACAGAGAGAAAACGCAAACGTTAAAAATTCACAAATAAAATATGGGCCAATTAATTAAAACTGTGTTTGCCAGACTGTCATATGAAGGCAAAGGGAATGTTTGAAATGCTTGCGGCGCTCTCCCTGAAAGAACAAACCTGTGAATTCTGGACTCCAGTAATGGCATTGGAAAACTTGACATGTTTACAAAACCCAGAAGGTCAGATGTCTACTATGGAGTAGAGCCCAAAGAAGGAACCTAAAGAAAGCGAAAGCTGGCAGAGAAATCCTATTTTGAACTCACTTAAGGATTTTAAATCAAAAGTAGGAATTTGCCAACTCAAAAGATACAAGTATCTAAAAGGTTTCTGCTTGGGACGCCTTGGGTGGCTCCGTTGGTTAAGCATCGGACTCTTGGTTTCAGCTTAGGTCATGATCTGGTTCGTGGGATCAAGCCCCGGGCCAGGCTCTGTGCTGACAATGTGGAGCCTACTTGGAATTTTCTCTCTCCCTCTCTCTCTCTCTCTGCCCTCCTCTGCTAGTGTGCACACTCTCTAAATAAACAAACAAACAAATATTTTTTAAAAATAAATAAATGAAAGGTTTTTGCTTGATTTCTACCCTGGAGTCTTTTTTGTTTTTAACTAGAATGATTTGTAGGATGAAAAAAACAAGGGGGTGCTTTAACAATCGTATGAGGCACAACTGAAGTGACCCTCAGAAGTTATATCAAACAGTAGTGTTTAAAAACCAATCTCCCTGATTGGAGATCTGGTTTTTCACTCTTTGTTTTTTTTTAAAGTAGGCTTCACAGCCAGCACAGAGCCCAATGTGGGGCTTGAACTCACGACCCTGAGATCAAGACCCAAGCTGAGATCAAGAGCCACATGCTTAGCCACTTATCCAACTAAGCCACTCAGGTGCCCCTGGAGATCTGTTTCTTTAAGAAAACAAGAGCGGGAGCAGGCACAAATGATCACCAAGCTGATCATGTCAGAATAAAACAGTCCGGACGGGGGATCCCGGGTGGCTCAGTCAGTTAAGCATCTGACTTCGGCGCAGGTCATGATCTCACAGTTTGTGGGTTCAAGCCTCCTATTGGGCTCTGTCCCTCCCCTGCTCACATGCTTGTTCTCTCTCTCAAAAATAAATAAACATAAAAAAAGAAAAAGTAAGTTATTAACGACAAGCCCCTTGCCTCTGCTATGCAAAATCTCCCCAGCAGAATCTGAGAAGAAAAATTTATTTTTTCTTTCCAAAACATTCCTATCCCCAGAGAATGGAGGTAATTAGATAGCTAGAGAGATTTTCCCTTAAAAAATAGTTGGGGGCAGGGGGAGGGATGAAATGGACAGGGGACCATTTCTGTGCAAAATCAATAGAAGTTTGTGGGAGCTAAGCAGATGTAACAATAAGAACACAGGGTTGGGGTTTTTTAAAAATTTTTTAATGTCTTTATTTATTTTGGGGAGAGACAGAGAGACAGAGCCTGAGCAGGGGAGGGACAGAGAGAGAGGGAGACACAGAATCCGAAGCAGGCTCCAGGCTCTGGGCTGTCAGCACAGAGCCCAATGCGGGGCTCAAACCCACAAATCATGAGATCATGACCTGAGACGAAGTTGGACGTTTAACCAACTGAGCCACCCAGGCGCCCCAAGAACACAGGATGCACTATGCTTAGCCCAGGCCGTGGTACTATTCTAAGTGCTTTACATAATCTAATTCTTGAATCCCCACAACAACCTCACCAGTAGGTACTATTATTATCCACACTTTATCCATAAGCAATAAAGACATAGAAAGGTTAAGTAGGATGCCCAAGGTCACACTGCAAGAGAGCAGCAGAGCCAGGATTTGATCCCCCTGGCTGTGGTGTCCACACTATTGGCCACCATGGTATATACCACCCTGTGTAGACAGCCCCCCATCCGAACCTCCATCTTGTTCCAAATCTGTGCTCACATGGAGGGAAGAATTTCGCACAGTCAAGGGAAGAGATGAAACACACAGGATGTGAATGGACCTTCAGCAGAAGGACACCCAACCCAGAATGGGGTTGGAAAAGGCTCCCCAGAGGAGATGACTCCCCCATGATGAATCTAGACACCCCAATGATAGAGGGGCAGGGGACAAGGAGAGAGTCGAGATGGGGAAAAACTTGATTCAGGCAGAAAACACAGCCCCTGCAAAATCTCCAGGCAGGAAAGAACGTGTTTCGCTCAAGGAATGGTAAGTCGTTCGATATGGCTCGCATAGTGGGTAACGGGCGGGGGGCATTCAAACAATACCAAAGAAGCAAGACTAACACCACGAGGGGCCTTGTGGCGGGGCTAAGGAGTGCAGATGTCTCTGAAATTCTGTAATAAACTGAAGAATTTTACAGGTTCAAACAAAGTGATCAGATATTATTTCCTAGCTCACCCGCCATCACCAAGGGCCTAGGTCAGAGAGAGGGGAGAATGGAAACAGGCAGACAGGTAGGAAGGTGTTACTGTATGTCAAAACTGTAACAAGAGGTTGGAAAGATGTTCTGGAATCAGGTGGCCATGAGACCAGAGCAATGGGAATTCCTTAAATCAAGAGCGGATCTGGGGCACAAGACCAAGGGCATTCAGCTCTTCCCCCTTCCCCCTCCTCCCTCCTCTTCCCTGCAGACTTCTGGCTCCCACAGGCCCTTCCGAGGGGCTGTGCCCTTAGGTTCGACGCCAATGCATACTCTTAAAAGGCCCCAGGGTCTTCAAAAACGCTCTGTAGCAGCCCCTTCCCCTAGTGAAGAAACACATGCCCTCTCCTCCTTCACCCGCTCGTCACCCAAGCAATTCCTGAAATTCTGATGTTAATCACTTTGGAAACATTTCTCTTTTTGCTTATTAGAATTTGCTTACATTCCCGTCAAGGAGCTTTAGGTCCTAACTGGCTTCTATAAGCCTGGAGGTATTTTGGAAGGATTACGATTCAACATGCAACGCACATTCTTGGCCTTATTATCTGCTGCTTTCCTGGTCTGGCCGAAGGTCTTCAGAAAGGGCTTTTTTAAACAAGATCCCCATGGAGGACGAGGAGGCGGCTACCACTGGACATCGCCTCTCCTTTTTGATGCCGTGTAGAAATGCCTATTTAAACTCAAAACTTCCTCAGTCGTACCCTACAGCTTCTTTAACAAAAGCGTTGCTCTCTTTCCATGGGAAGTTTGAAATATGACATAAAGGCAGATGATGTTCAAGTCATCACATCTTGTAAACTTCCAGAATGAATGTGAAAACGCTCAAAAAATATTCTAATATTTAAATAAATTTCCCTTTTCCTTCCAAACAGACCTCGTCGATTCTACCTACCAAAGAGAGATACCTTTTTTTGGAGCTGAGAACACTGGCCGGCTCAGGGCGGCTGAAATTTGAGCCCTGGGGCTACTTCTCACATTACAACCTGTTTACCCCTCGCCCCCCCCCCCCCGCAAGTAGTAGAGCTTCTTTTGGTGTGAATTGCTTTGAACATCAATAGGGTGTGTTGCTTTTTTTTTTTTTTTAAGTTAATTCTTCAATAACCTCCGGAGGAGAAGGGCCTGTTAGGATTTTCAAAACAAAAGACGGTGGGTTGCTCGATGCGCATCACCATTTCCCCAGCTACCTCCACCCAACCTCTCCGTTTGCAAGCCACCGAGTCTCACTGAAACGCTCCTTAAATCTCTCCAAGACGCCCAGGATGTCCGGCCTCCCTCCTGTGAATGGATGTGACACTCTTGACACTCGGGACACCTGGAAGACGGAGACTACAAATGGGAGGGGGTTGTGCTAAGAGTTGGGGGAAGCTCAGTTTACCTTCACGAAGAGCGTGATGTCGTGTTCCCGGCCCGAGGCCCCTTCCTCGGACGCCTCGCCGTCCTCCCCGCGGCCGTTCACGCGCGCGGTCTCCTCCCCGCCCTCCACGCTGCGCTCCTCCGCCAGGTGGTTGCTGAGCTCGGCCTCCGGCTCCGCGGCCCCAGGTGGCGCGGCCGCCCCCGGATGCGCGCTGCTGTCGGGGGGCCCCTCGTCGGCCCGCGCTGCGACCTTCTCGCCTGGCCCCTCCGGGCTGCGCTCTCGCCTCTCCTCCTCCGCCTCCCCCACCTCCTCCTGGGGTTCACCCGGGTCCCCTCCCTCGACAGCGTCCGCCCTCGCGTCCCCGGGGGCCACTTCCTCCGATTGCTCTGTCCCCGGGACCCCCGCCTCGTCGGCTGCACCCCGAGGCTCCCCTGCAAGCTCCCCGGGGCCGCCCCCGCCAGTCTCCGCCGCTGCGGCCTCAGTGGCCTCGGCCTGGGGCTGCGGGCCGCGGTCCCCTCCGTCCTGGGCTTCACTCTCGGTCCCGCGCGTCCCTCCCGCCGGCCCCGCTGCGTCCATGCTGGGCCCCGGCGCCCCCGGCGCGCTGCCTCCCTGTTCCTCCGGCCCTTGCTCCGCTTTCTCTTTCGCCCCGGGGGCCTCAGGCTCCCAGGGGCCCCCCTGAACCTCGCTCGCGGCCTCGCCCTGCGCGCCGCGCCCCGGGCTCGCCTCCTCCACCTGCTCCGCGCCAATCTCCCCCTCCTCTCCCTGGGGGGCGTCTGCGCCCCCCGGGGCGCCCTCCTCGGCCTCCGCGTCGCCCTGCGCCGCCCTCGCGCCCCGCGTCTCGGCCGCCGGGCCACCGTCGGCGCCGGGCTCCGGCTCGCGCTTTCCTCCGCCCGGGTCGGCGCTTTCCGCCGGGTTCACCGCGGCCGCGCCCGCCCCCTCGCCCCTCGGCGCCTCCGCGGCGCCCTCGCCGGCCTCCTCCCGGCCCGCGGCCCCCGACTCGCCAGGTTCCTCCGCCACAGGCGCTGGGGCCTCAGGCGGCCCCTGGGGACCCGGGGGGCCCCCCTCCAGCTCCACGGCCTCGGCCATGGCCGCAGATCCCTGTCCTCCACCGGGGACCCTAACTTGACACTGCGGATGGGTCAAGTGGCCCTGGGCGTGGAGGCCACTGCACCCCTTCCAACAGGACGCCTCGCTCCGGGCTCTGGTGGCGCCCGGCGGGGCCGTACGCTGGACCCCAAGACCCTGCGCCCCTTCTCCCAGATTTAAGCTTTCTGCTATCTTCCTCCACCGCAACTGTTTCGCCCAGGTTCCAACCCAGCCTCTAATTCCGACCCGAGTTCGCTGGAGTGCTGGAGTTCGCTGCACCGGGGTGCGGAGCCCGGCTGCGAGGGCCTCTTAGCTCCTGCCCCCTGTGAAATGCCTGGCCTGCCGTCCAGGGACTGACCAGCAGTCATCCGTGCCAACTCCGTCCCCCCCCCCCCGGGGCTTGGGCGGGGCTTGCACCCCATCCTCTCCCCCTGTTCAGGTGGCCTGGGAGCCTGGCCAATGACAGCCTTTCCCATGGCCCTTGTGAATTTCAGTGAAAAGATCCCGCTTCTCCTGGCAGCTTGGGTGTTTTCTGTAATAGCATCATGTTCCAGAGCCATTTCAACCCCACACGCCCCCAACACCACACGCTGGGCACCCAAATATGAAACTCCGCTCTCCCCCCGGGGAGCCAAGGGTTAAGTTCCTCAGCTGATATCCAGCGCAGATGCCCACATCCTGCCTCAGTGTCCATGAGCAAAGGTGGTAAATCCAGGAAGAAGAAAGGGAGATACCCTTCCAATTTTTGGAGGGCCCTCCTGAGAAGCCCCTATAGTGAAGCAAGAGCCAGTTGAGCTGCTCTGATCAGCGATGGGTTCTGCTGTGCATGAGGGCGTCCCCCCTCTCAGGTCTGACAAGTCGGGGGCCCTTGCACTGGGGAAATGCTAGGTGCTTTACCTCTCTGGTCCCTGAAGACTCTAAGAATCTGTCTTGCAGATTCTCCTAGATTTCCTAAGCCCCTGGCCAGTGCTTTAGCCTGAGTTGTGTGTTAGAGGTTTGGGGAGCTGTGGGTGGGGAGATGAAAATATAAGATTTGAAGGATGTGAGTTGTAGAATTCCCTGGGTTAGGAACCCCCTGGAATCACAGACTGGGTGGACACCTTTTCCCTAAGAAAAGGAAGCTAGGAAGAAAATGACATGGTAAGTTCATTATGAGCTCGGCTGAATCATGTGAGTTAGAGAGAGGAGCTTCTTGCCCAGGATGGCCCAGGATGGCCCCGTCCAAATGCGGTGGAGCGGAGAGCCCAACTCAACACTGATCTGAGTCATCGGGCTCTTGACGGCTTTGACGCTGCCTGCGACACAGTAGTCCATCCTGTCCACAGAGGGCTCTGTTATCACTAAAAGATAAGAGGATGTCTTTGGTAGGTCTCGGAGTCACACATCTGGCCAATCACTGGGATGTCTCCATCTAATACCCACTGACAGGTGACAAGACAGGAGCCCAGTGTCACCCAGATCCATGCCGCCTTTCCACAAGGTTGTTTCCTATCCAGAAAGGAAGGGACCGGAAGCTTCATCACCACAAAGCGCGGCACTTCTACTCAAAGCTCCACGCTCACACGTGTGAGCTAGACAGACACGTCAGATACAGGTGGTGCTCTGCAAATGCTCCTGTCACCTAGAGAAAGGAACCCCGCCTTGTGGTACTCACAAGGCCAGGAGACAACCATTAGCCTTATTTCTTAAGGAAGGATAAAACCAGCAGAGGCAGCCCCAGAACAAGCCCAGTACAGGACTGCAGTCCCTTTACGCAAACGCTGTGAGGCCAGATGTGTTTCAGAAAACAGAATTCTTAGAACGATGGCTGAGTGTTTATAGCGTGTATTATGTAACACCGCGCACCACCCTGTGGTCAGACACATTAATATTCTGCAGTGGCACCAGCGAACATGAGATGGAATATGTCAAAAACCACACAGCTTCAGGGCCCCCAGTTCAAGTTCACTACACATGAGCTGTGGTCAGTCTGGCTGTACTTCCGGATGAGTTCCCCCCACAGCTTACAGTTTTCAGAGCATTTTGGATCTGAGAATGTGTAAAATGTACTGCAGCCTTGTGACCCATGGAAGGGGCTCCAGGGTTATTTGCTCTACTCGGAAACATCCAAGATTAGTTATGTCTATACATTTCTTCTCAATAACAAACAACTGTCTCCAATGCTCTGTTTTCTCTCATTCTCTCTCTCTCTTTCTCACACACACACACACACACACACACACGCACAAATTAAAGGCACATACATATGTGAATCAATATTCCATGAGCCTTAACTCAAGCAAAATTTATACAAATATCCTGATTATAGGAAGTTTGGCATCTCTAAAAAAAATCTCCTTTTGAATCAAGTCAAGAGATGATTAATGAATGGAAACTCAGTACAGTTGACTGGCTGGCCCCAGGTAGTGTACTTAAAGTCTTTTCTGTCCTCACAACTGACCCTACATATCAAACGAGGCCATTTTATTCTGTAGTATTGGGATTTAATTTTTTATAGTGTTTGGATTCATTACTCATATGAACACTGGCTTTCAAAATAACACCATGCTTTCTGTAGAATGTGGAAGCTTTCACTTTTTAATAATAGTCTTAGTAAGCAATTTTTAAATGTTTATATCACATAATTCTGCAGGGTTTTTTTGTTTTCTATAAATTAAACACATGTATTATTTTTACATGAATACAGGCTCACAGCTGAAAATAGAGAAGATAGAAAATAAGAAGGCTCTTTACAATTTTTTCTGAAATCACATTTCTCACGATAACCACTTTCTTCATTTTTGAGAAAGAGGCTATTCTAGACACTAGGCATGCAGCAATGAACAAAACTGTATGCCTTCCATTGCAGGGCTTTGGGGTGAGCAAAAATAAGTAAGTAATTAAGCCAGAGGCCTTCGGATAATGCTAAGCTTTATATAGACTTTGCAGTCATGCCCATGCACATACTGAAAACCTTAACTCCTTTCTCTCACACCCTACATCCAACCTGCCAATAAATCTTCTTGCCCACTTTTTAAAACATATCCAGGGTGCACCTGGGTGGCTCAGTCGGTTAAGCATCCAACTCTTGATTTCAGCTCAGATCGTGATCTCGTGGTTCATGAGTTCGAGCCCCACATCTGGCTCTGAACTGACAGTGCAGAGCCTGCTTAAGACCTCCTATCTCCCTCTCTCCGCCTCTCCTGCTCACACACACACACACACACACACACACACACACACACATACACACTCTCAAAATAATAAGTAAATAAATACTTAAAAAAATAAATAAATAAAACATATCCAGAATCCAACCTCTTCTCTCTACCCCCAACTGCTACCCCACCAGGCCAACCCACCATTAACCTCCCAGTTGGTCCCCTTGGTTTTCCCTCAGTCTGTTCTCCACCGCACAGCCAGATGACCCCCACTGAAATCACGAGTCCACCAGTCCACTTGTATGCGTGAAACCTGTCAAAGGCCTCCTGTCTCACACCAAGAAGAAGTCAAGTCCCTACACATCAAGTATGACTCCTATAATATCAGGCATCCCGATCTCTTTCTGGCCTCACTGGCTTCTGACATAGCGGCCTTCCTGATGTTGCCAGAATTTGCTGGACATTCGTCTACCTGGATGTTCCCTACATCCGTGTAGCTCACCCCTTACCTTGTTTAGGTTTTTCAATAAGCTTTTTTCTCTAAGCACCCTATTTGTGTGTGTGTGTCTGTGTGTGTGTCTGTGTGTGTGGTGTTAACACTTATGATCTGCCCTCTTAGCAATATACAATACTATATTGTTAACTATAGTCACGTGTGGTACATTAGATCTGCAGTATTCATGTTGCATCACTGTAACTTAGTACCCTTGACCTATGGCTCTTTACCTCCCCCTCCCCCAACCTCTGCTAAGCACTCTTCTAACTCTTATTTACATGAGCTTGACTATGTAGATTCCACATGTAAGTGAGATCAGGCAGTATTTGCCTTTCTGCGTGTGGCTTATTTCACTTACCAGGATGCCATCTAGATTTGTCCATGTCACAAGTGGCAGGTTTCCCTCCTTTTAAAGACTAAATAATATTCCATTGTGTGCATAGACCACATTTTTTAATCCATTCATCCATCAAAGGTTGTTTCTGTATCTTGACTGTTGTAAGAATGCAGTGAACATGGATGCCCAGCCTATTTTAAAACACAATTCCTGGGCACCTGGGCGGCTCAGTCAGTTAAGCATCTGACTCTTGGTTCCGTATCAGGTCATGATCTCATGGTTTGTGGGTCTGAGCCCCGCACTAGGCTCTGCGCAGACAGCTTGGGGCCTGCTTGGGATTCTTTCTCTCCTTCTCTCTCTGCCCCTCCTCCTCTCTCTCTCAAAATAAATTTTTAAAAATTAAAGTAACTAAAACACAATTCCTACTCTCTGCCAGCCTTTTCTTTTGTATCTTTCCCCCATAGCAGTTATCTCCGTATGACATAGAATGTGCTTTTCTTCCTTATTGTCTGTCTCTCTGCCCCTCACCCACTAGGATGGTGATACCATGAAGCCAAAGATTTTGTTTGTCACTGCCTAGAACAAAACTGGGCGCATGGTAGAAACTCAGTAAATCCTGAGTGAGTGAATGCATGTATGCTTTCAAATACATACGTATCGATCAGAACCTGTTTTCAAACTGCTTTTCTCAGTTGGTTTTATACTTCAGGGGACAAGCCAATGTCACAAGACACACTGTTCACAGAAATTCTTATCTACAGACTTCGATAAATACTTCAGCAAATACTTTTAATCATTAGCAAAGGCCAAGTCAGCTCGTGAACAGAAACACAAAAGGAAATGCCAAATAAACAGAATTGTGAAGGTCGAGATGAAGTTGCTTAAGAGGTTTGCACATTGTTAACTCGGCAACCAGCACCAGATTAGCTGTTTAAATACCAAGGAGGGTTAAACAGAGGTGACGGATTCAAGGCTGGGAGGCAAGAGGCAAAAGTACTGGTAATTAAGTAGCTTTTAGAAATTACTAGTAACTGCAAAGCTTTCTTACCATGTATTATGAGGACTCATGAAACAGGATAGCTCAGGGATTACCAAGGAGGCATTGCACTGTCATCACAGAACCTGACGTGGGGCTCGAACTCATGAACTGTGAGATCATGACCTGAGCTGAAATCAAGAGTCGGATGTTTAACCAACTGAGCCATCCAGGTGTTGCATAAATAAACAACTTAAGGATTTGTTTTGCTGTTTTTCCAGAACAGATAGACTCATTTTCACAGAGATCTTTTTCTCTAGTGAGTGTCTGGTCCTTTTAGAAGGGCCCCTGGGATTTCGATGTATATGTAACATTCAGATCCTGGGCTCTGCTATGCCTGAACCAAAGTCCCCCCAGCACTGATTTCTCTTCCAAGAGCTGGTCCTCCTTGCCTAAGACTGGCCCCAAACCTGTTTTAATTTTCCTGGCTTTGCCCAGTTAACTGTAAATGTGTATTTCAGTTTAAAAGAAGCCTATTGCTGAAGAATAGACCTAAATCGGAAGGCAAGGATTGAAGCAGATACTCCATCTTGCAATAAGGACATTGCGCAAACCAGCATGAGGAACGCCATGGTGAAATCAATGGGTTCTCAGGGCACATTGTTGCCTGATTTAAATCCCACGTTATCTCATATTAACTTTGCGATCTTCACTAAGTTTTTCATCTAGAACAGAAGTTATAACGGGACCGTGGCCATTGTAAGTCAGAGAATGTACGTATCCTATTCAGCACAGCCATTGCTATTGTTGGCATGGTGACCTCATGGTTAGAATTGTCCCAGAAGACACATCTTGACAGAACAGTGTGTTAAAGTGTTGGAAAAGCCGTGACACTTCGTCCCACTTAGCCATGACAGTCCTGACTTATTCTGTTGTCCCAGGAACATAAGCATAAGGGCACTCCCTGTCACTCTCATAAGTGTCTCGGTTGAGACAATGACTCATATGGCCACCCTCCCATGAACTCACCTAGTTAGTGAGAGTTTTTTCTGTTTTCTTTGCACATGATCTTGCACTGTCCTCAAAACAAACTAGATTTGGAACAAATACCTGTTGGACGAGAGAAGAAATTTTTGAAAACAAAGAGGAAGAAAGAGAGGGGAAGGAGAAAGGGGGGGGAGGCGGAGAAGCCTCCAACATTTGATTACGAACCACTTGCTGAAAGCCCTTCTGGAAAGGTAGCCTGCCATCTGGAAGGGAAAGGCGAAGTCATGTTGCAGGCTTCGGGTGTGCCTCTGTCAGTCTGGGGAGAAGGGGAGGCGTGGAAGTGTGTGGACCCCCATCCCGTGCCACACTGGCCCCTGGGCTCTTCTAGACACTAGTTCCAGGCTCTTATTCTCCCATTCCTCACCTCTGACCCCAGGAGCTGCTGTCACAATCCTGCTGAAGATAAAAGCAATATTAAACCTCAAGCCTGAGAGCCTATTTTAAGCCTTTTTCTATCTGTAAAGTTTTTTTCTAAGCATTTTGTTATTTTTCCCAAATGGTCCAATCTTCTGTATTTGCTCTCTACATGTTGTAGAAACCCAACTTCCTTTAAACTCTATTTTTTTTTTTAGTGTTTTATTTATTTTTGAGAGAGAGAGAGACAATGTGAGCACAGGAGGGTCAGAGAGAGAGGGAAACACAGAATCTGAAACATGCTCCAGGCTCTGAGCTAGCTGTCAACACAGAGCCCGACATGGGGTTCGAACCCACGAACCGTGAGATCGTGACCTGAGCCAAAGTTGGACGCTCAACTGACTGAGCCACCCAGGCGCCCCTCCTTTAAACTCTTTAAACTCCCAAGTTTTGGGGCACCAGGGTGCCTCGGTTAGTTAAGTATCCTATTCTTGATTTGGGCTCAGGTCATGATCTCAGGGTTTGTGGGTTCGAGCCCCATGTCAGGCTCTGTGCTGCCAGTGCAGGGCCTACTTGGCATTCTCTCTCTCCCTTCTCTGTCTCTTTCTGTCTCTCTGTCTCTCCCTCTCTCTCTCTCAAAATAAATAAACTTAAAAAAACTAAACTTCCAAGTTTTTTCCCTCCTCCCTTCAGTCCTCCAGAACCCTAGAATCTACAGCGATAGAGGGAGGTGTGTATGAGCCCTCGGCCTCACATACATATGACAATTTTGCCCCTCATGGGACATCTGGCAATGTGTGGAGACATTTTTTGGCTGTCATGATAGGAGGCTGCTACTGGCATCTAGTGAGTAGAGGCCAGGAATGCCACCGAACCTCCTCCCATGCACAGGACAGCCCCCCCCCCCCAGGAATTAACCAGCCCATAATGTGAATTGTTGCATGAGAGGAAGGCCAGTCTCCCTCCAGCCCCCTAATTACAGGGTTTTCCATAGAAAATGTCTTCATCTGATATATTGACTCTACCAGGAGCTTAGAGTAGTAGATGAAGGGATCCGTGTTGGGTTGGGGTAGGGAGGAGGGCGTTGTCACTCCTTAAAAAATCTCCTGCAGATTACTAATGAATTCTGATGAGAAGGATTTTCGAAATGATAGAGCGATTGTGAGATCTGCATCTACAAGTCTAGGCTCAACTCCTAATTGGGCTGCTTACTGGCCGTGTTATATTGCAGAAACCACTTCTTGGTGATGAACCTACCGCACTGAGGTCCTCCGAGCCCTGAAAGAGATCATGTGTAAAGCATTTTGTAAACTTGGATGCTTCCGCACAATCACCAGGTGATACTGGATTTGCCTTTGGGTGGTGGGCCAATGGCTGGTCCTATTGTTTTTCACTGTCCAGATATTGGAACGGATCTCGCTCCTCTATAACACAGCACATTTATCTAAAACATTAATTAATCCTTTGATACTTGTCAGAAAAAAAAAAAACAGCTTCCATGTCTCTAGGCATCCGTTGACACATAAGGGTCTAGAAAACTCAATTTCCTAAACCTCTATTCCTTATAGGAAACACTGGCGGGGCAGGGGTGGCAGGGGGAGAGTTATCTGTCAGAATGAAAAAGATGGAGCTAAAGAGAGAGAATGATACCAGAGCATGCCTTGTCCCCATATATCCAGAAAAGATTTCTCATCTGCCAGGAGTTAGGTAAGCCTGTAGTGGCCATCAGAAGCACAAGCTGGCCACTGTGAGACTTTGCAATCTTTTGCTTTTATCATTTTACTTGTAACTACGGTTTATGAAAAAGTGAGCACCACATCACAAAATTAAGTTATCATCCCTTTGTAATCTAGTCATGAAATTGTCCTTTAGAAAAGCCATTTCCATTCTACTCACAGAATTGAGAAGGCCTACCCATCCATCCATCATCCAATCCATCTATCAATGTAGCCATCATCCACCCATCATTCATCCATTCATCCACCACACCACAAACTCTTTCTGAGGACCTTTCTTGTGACACAGACTCGGCTAGTGTTGGAGAAATAAACATAAATGGGACAAGGGTCCCACCCTGTTATGTAATTCTGCAGAGTGGAAAAAACCTTACTAAACTATAAATGTTCTGATGTTCATACCAGTTCATGGCTGGTATTTCATGCCATGCTTCATCAATAACTTTGATTACACATTTTTTTAAAGATCTTTAACCACACTCTATAAACTCGAATATGCCAGGGCCCTGTTTTGTAAAAATATTTTTGCTGCTCATATTTTGAAATACGTTTCTTAAAAACTTGGAGTCAAGTGTTTGAAATGTATTTTTGTTTATTTATTCAGCACACTTAGAATGAAATCATTTAGCTCCTGACGTTTACACCCCCAAATCTTACTAACATTTGAGCTTTCTTTTTTAATTTGGTTGAGTTTAATCTGACTGGACCAGAAAGAGATAAAAGTTGTGAAAGAGGGTCTATCTATCTGAGTGACAGCCTCAGCTCTGTGGACACATTCTCCCCAGAGATCTATGTGTTTGATCAGGTAAGTGGTGAACTCAGTGACCTTGGGAAGTCCCTTTCATTTGATGGGACATTGCCCTGAATGAGGACCTTGGATCAGATGATTATAGGGTTCCTTCAGCACTGGAATTCAATAACCTATGATCTAACACCTCACATATTTGGAAATCAGTAACCAGAGCGGAACAAAGCTCAGAATCAGGAAGTAAGCAGAAAAGGTCTCCCCAAGCCAAAAACAATATAACTGAGTTTGCCTCTTAAAGTGTGAATGTTTTCCCCAAGGATGAGCAGCTGAGCCCTCATTCCAAGCCCATGACTCTATTCTAAATTCAACCTAACCTATTTTCTGGTGTCTTGATCCAGAACACATTAGAAACAGCAAAACAGAAAGCTCAAACAGTATTCATGAAAATGAAATGTTTAAATTAAAAGCAAAGAACGCTTACAGTTTTTAAGTTTTAGTTAAGCGACAAGGTTTATTTTCTTGTTTCAAATGAATGAAGAAAATGACGTATTTGATTGAAAGAAAGAGCGGAAGAACCCAGGGGAGGGGAGGGGGAAGAGGGAGAGAGGAAAGTAGGGGAAGAAAGAAGGAAGAGAGGGAAGGAGGCAGGGAGGGAGGGAAGAGAGAAAGGAGGAAAAGAAGAAAGAAAAAGCCCTATATGCCTGGCACATAGTACAGAATAATGAACCAAAATATCAAAAACAGACTGATAGTTGTGTATGTTGGGGGAAAAAACCATATATAGAGGCATTTGGTTATATTTTATCACATTTGTATATCAGGTACAGTGATTTAATATAAATTATATATATAACTACTTACTATATATTATCATTATCCATCTTACAAATAAAGCATTAGAGTATCAATTAGAAATTTAAGGGCACCTGGGTGGCTCAGCTGGTTAAGTGTCCAACTTTGGCTCAGGTCATGATCTCACAGTTCATGGGTTTGAGCCCCACATTGGGTTCTGTGCTGACAGCTCAGAGCCTGGAGCCTGCTTCGGATTCTGTGTCTCCCTCTCTCTCTGCTCTTCCTCTGCTCATGCTCTCTCTCTCTCTCTTTCTCAAAAATAAATAATAAACATTAAAAAAAAAGAAATGCAATCAGAAATTTTCATGGCATGGTCATTTCTTCTCATTATACTTCCTTTATGACAGTCTAAATTAGGTTTAAAATTCTGCCATAATTCTATTGCAGGTATGGTTACTGAGAACAAAATCAAAGTTTTGTAAAACTAGTTTCTCAAGGAACAGCAAGGAGCAGAATCTTTGTCAGTGGAGTTGAATGGAAATAAAAGACAACAAATTGATCCCAACACTGATACAAAAAGGAAGAAGAGAGAACAATAGATCCTTTAGCCCTGGATAAAGGTTGGGGGGAGGGTTAGACTTGGCCTTGCCACTTTCCAAGCAGATGTGTGCTGTCATACATACAGCAAGTCTTCAATAAATATCACATTCTCTTAGAGTATTAAAACTTGATAGGACCTTAAAGATTGTTCTGTCTGGTTCCCCCTTAGAAATAGAATTTACACATCTTGCCGCTACACAGACCACTCTTTATACCCAATATATTATTTTAAATCACTTAGTGATCTCAACAACCTGGGATGTTGTCACCGTCCTGGAGTAGAAATGGGGGGGGGGGTGCCACAGCGTGAAATGACATGCAACTGAACTGAATTCAATTATGAGTTGTGAAAATTTGAATACAATTATTCCCCCTGAAATATTACGCCTAAGGATAGTTTGGTCACTTTCAGGCTTTCTATAAAAATAACAATCATAATTATAATCCTTGACAATCATGAAATAAGATTTTGTGCTCTGCTTTTTTCCCCAGCTTTAATGAGATATAATTGACATATAACATTGTGTAAGATTTAAGATGCACGACAAGACGATTCGATATACACAGATACTGCAAAATGATTACCATGATAAGGTTACTTAATCGCCTCACATAATTACCATTTTTTGGTGTGGTGACAACATTTAAGATCTACTCTCTTAGCAACTTTCAAGTATACTTTAAGTATATTTTCAAGTATATTTCAGGGGCACCTGGTGGCTTAGTCAGTTGAAGCTTCCGACTCCTGATTTCAGCTCAGGTCACGATCTCATGGTTCATGAGCTTGAGTCCCACATCAGGCTCTGTGCTGGCAGTGCAGAGCCTGCTTGGGATTCTCTCTTTCTCTTTCTCTCTTTCTCTACCCCTCCCCTGCTCGCTCTCTCTCTAAATAAATAAATAAATAAATAAGCTTGTTAAAAATTATATATTAAAAAAAAGACTGTATCAAGTATATTTCAGTATTATTAACTGTAATCACCTGGCTGTACATTAGCTCCCAGAACTTACTCGTCTTATCCCTGGAGGTTTGTACCCTTTGATCACTATCTCCCATTTCCCCAGCCCCAGCCCCTGGCAAACACCAGTGTACCCTCTGTTTCTAGGAGTCCGCCTTTTGTGGATTCCACATACAAGTGAGTAGCGCTCCGCGTTTACGTACAACTCTACTTTGGGAACCTAGCTTCTTTTCTGTCCAGGTGGCTGGCTTTGGGCTTAGCCTCCACCTTGCAGACTCACCAGGAAGTCTGATACCCAAATCCCACCCCTACCCCTGCCCGCTTTCCAATCTCTGCTGCTAAGTGGTGTTCTCTTTTCTCGTGTTTATTTATTTCTTCTTGAAAACAGGGCCAATTATTGCCTTAGAATCTTAGGTCTTTACTATCCTTTAGCTTGTAAACAACTGTCCTACCAGAAGCGATGATGAGAGGCCCTTCCCAGATCTTGTAGTGTAGCCCTCAAAACAATAAAACATTCTGGAAAGATCCCAATGCCAAAGGTGTTCTTGGCAGAGGAATTTGAAAAACACCAAGTAATATGGAAGTCTCTATTGCACCTGGCATTCTTAACATGTCCAAAAGCAGGAGGTGGCGGGGGGGGGGGCAGGTAGGTAGGAGATAGGGGGGCTGGGAGGAGGGCGGCTCTGAGGAGAACTATTACCGGGTACATAGTCCTGGCTTCTTTCTTACTAGCTGTATGACTTAGGGCAAGTTACTTAACCCCTATGTGCCTAGGTCTCTTCCATGGATTGAGTCCATAACATACCAGGGAAGTTATGAGCCAATGTGTACAAAGTATAGTTGATCTTCATTATTTGAAGATTCAAATACCTGGTAAAACCTTTTTTCTTTATTTGTATACATTTGCAACCCCATTTTCACTTGTAAATATTTGTAGCCCCCAAATCAAAATAGTCCAAGTCCAAGACCAGCCCTTCCTCTGCTGAGACAGGGAGGGATGACAACTTTCTCACCAAGAAAAAAGAAAAAAAATTACGTCTTTACCATCCAACTGGAAGATTCCTTCTGGAAGGCTCCTGACGTTTGCAAATGGAAGCCAACTTTGATAAAACCTCATTTCATATTTAAGTCCCTGATTTCACAGATGTCACTCACGGCATTCAGTAACATCCAAGATTACCTTTAAGTGAAATTTCACAATAAACCAAGGGCAGACCCAGCCCTTCCTTCTCCCTGTTTTACTTGCACTTGGTTGCTGGGGTGTCACAACGTTTCCATCTTTACCATCAGGAAGTGCTCCCTGCCCTCCTCTTACAAGGTTGTTTGGGATCAAATAAGAAGTCTGTTGAACAAAACCCAGAAACTATGGACATACAAAGGTAAGATGTCTACATCAGATCGTCAATGCTCAAAGGCAGCAATGTCTAACCCCAGCTGTGCATCAGAGTGACAGGGATGCCGGGGAAGTGGGTCAGTACGGGAGTCCCTAGGCCCTGTCTCCAGAAAGGATTTATCCATCAGTCGGACTAAAAGCCCTGGTGTCTATTCCATTCATTCTGCAGGAATATCTCATGTTCTTCCAGGTTTGGGAAGATCATGTTGAAGATCACAAGTCTACACCTTTGGGTGAACTTGGGTCAACGAGCTACCATTCCAAAGAGGATTTGCACTTTATTTTTTATAAATAGTTTATTGTCAAGTTGGTTTCCAACAACACCTAGTGCTCATCCCCACAAGTGCCCTCCTCCATGCCCCCCTCCCCCCTCCCCCCCACATCCATCAGTCCTCAGCTTGTTCTCAGCATTCNCTATCTGGTGTACTCATACCCTCCTTCTGTCTGTCCTTATTGGATAATTTTCTAGAATAGATTTCTTCTTATGCCATTAACTGTAAACCATGATGGATGCTGAGTGTGGCTTCCCCCTTTCTAGGATTCCCTGTCTCTGCAGGAAAAAGGAGGGAGCTATGTTCATGCAAATGTTGCAGGAGGTGGATGTTCAGATTTCAGTTCAATCTTTACTCCAGTGAGGGATGTAGCCAATCCTCCCTCCCTGCCTCAAGTTACCTAGGGGCACCTACAACTGCCCCTGCTTCTCCCATTGTCCAGAACTGTCATATTCCTCTGATTAACATGACTTCTATTCTGTGAAGTAATAGTGCTAGCCTATTGTGTTAAGGAGCATTTGATTCTTTCCTGAGCTTATTTACAATAGAAGGACCTATGCATCAGCACTCCTATATCCCTTGGGTAAATTCCTAGCAGTGCTATTGCTGGGCCATAGGGGAGTTCTAGTGTTAATTTTTTGAGGAACCTCCACACTGTTTTCCAGAGGGCCTGCACCTGTTTACATTCCCACCAACAGTGTAGGAGGGGGCCCGTTTCTCCACATTCTCACCAGTATCTAGAGTTCTCTGAGTTGCTCATCTTAGCCACTCTGACTGGCGTGAGGTGGTATCTCAGTGTGGTTTTGATTTGTATTTCCCTGATGAGGAGGGATGCTGAGCATCGTTTCATGTGTCTGTTGGCCACCTGGATGTCCTCTTTGGAGAATAGGATTTGCACTTTAAGTCCCTACCTCTATTTGGGAAATAAAAGCTTTATATCCATGAAAATGTTAAGGCAGCCAAGAGCGAGTGAGAAACTATTTTTTTTTAATTTTTTTCTGAGAGAGAGACAGCGTGAGCAGGGGAGGGTCAGAGAAAGAGGGAGATACAGAATCTGAAGCAGGCTCCAGGCTTTGAGCTAGCTGTCAACACAGAGCCCAACACGGGGCTCGAACCCACATACTGTGGGATCATGACCAGAGCCGAAGTCGGACACTTAACCGACTGAGCCACCCAGGTGCCCCAGTGAGAAACTAATTTTAAGAGAGTCTTTGACAGTTCCCTGAGGGCAACCCACCTGGACCCTGGAGGAAAGAATAAAAGGAAGGATTGTTTTGGCCATATGGATGTTGATAGTGAAGGAGCGAATAAGGAATATGGTGGGTGTGAAAGCTATGTCAATACATGGCAGTTGGTGGTAGGGGACAGTTCTAGAATGTTTGGAGGAGTGAGAAAAAAGGGTGAACAGATTTCAGATTTTATTTGGAGAAGATTCTGTGTTTTTTGGATATACTGATTCTTCCTTGTAAATCGTTTATAAGGTATTACTGGTCTGCATGTCTTTGGTGCGCTCGTATGCATTACGTCTGAAAAAATCCTGTTGGGTGAGTTCAGGAGCATTCGATATACCCAAAACTTGAAAGCTGTTTTATAAGCCTGTCTTTAAACCAGGAAGGTGAATTTTCCCAGAATCACTCTGGCTCATGTTTCAATAGAAACTCCGAGCTCCCAAAATACAGATTATAGGTTGTATTTTTCTACCTCTAGCTAAACAGTTTGATGGTTTGTTTGTTTGTTTTGTGTTTTTATGTTTTTGTTTTGTTTTGTTTTTTACTTTTCCTTTAAGTGTGTGGATATTGCTATAAGTTCAGGTAGCAGGTCTCTTAGGTCAGGGTAAGGAGATGTTTCACCTTCCCAAGGACCTTGGGGGCTTTGTTCAGGTTTTCTTGCATGAAATTTGAAGGGATAATTGTTACATCGCTGTAAGCTGAGCAGCCTCTGAAGTCACAGAAGCGACTCAGGACCAGGCACCTGCCTGAAATAGGTGCTTTATGCACTCATCAACAGCTGTAAGCCAGCAGAGAAAAAGGCTCAGACTCTGTCTCTGTGAATATGGAAGTCAGCAAAAATAAGTTGATCCCCTCCCCCCTCTTAAGGTTGTAGCAACAAAATTAGCTGAATATTCTAATCACAACAACGCACCATTGTTGAAGTCCCCAAAGGGCACGGGGATAGAATTCAGGAGGTTCCTAGGGAAAAATCATATTTTTACATTCACAAAACTCAAATTTAGCAGTTCCTTCAATTATGGACGTAAGGAACAAACGACTACTGCAATAATTATACCTGTGGCTTTATCCCCAGTAAAAATCAGAGGTACTTTTGTATCTCATCCCAGATGCAAGTTATCTTAAAGTGTCATTTTCATTCATCACTACTTTGAAATTTCAGTAGCTATCAGACCTGCCTCTGGGTTTTATGAAGTGGGTTCACAAAGAAATAAATATATTATTACTTAATGTCTTCTTATATTTCTTCCTAATCAGATATTTCTTCTTATTTTTTGATAATTGTATTTCAGTATAATTTGCTTCCTTGGGCACATTTTTTCTTGGGCACTAAAAGCATTCAGAGATCAGCTCACCAGGCAAGTAAACGGATCCACAATTCAGAAGAGGTCAAGAACTCTTGAGCCTCTTTTTCTGTTGGTCATCAGTTCCTTCTTTTTTTACATTTATTTATTTTTGAGAGAAAGAAACAGAACACAAGTGGGGGAGGGGCAGAGAGAGAGGGAGACACAGAATCCAAAGCAGGCCCCAAGCTCTGAGCTGTCAGCACAGAACCTGAGTTGAGGCTCGAACTCACAAACCGTGAGATCATGACCTGAACTGAAGTCGGATGATTAACCAACTGAGCCACCCAGGCACCCCTTTCATTGGTACTTTAAATGAAGCCTATATGTATATCTGAAGATACCAGTTACACAGGTATATTGATTTGTCAACATTATATGGTTAATGAAAACAACCTAAGGTCCTCAAACTAAGAAACGGATAAATAAACTGTGCTACATCCATACAAAGGAACACTTCTCAGTAATGAAAAGGTCCAGCTATTGATATGCATAATAACATAGATGAATCTCAAATGCGTTATGAAAAAGACACCAGACTCAAAAAGCTACATTAAAGGGGCGCCTGGGTGGCTTAGTCAGTTAGGCGTCCGATTTTCGCTTAGGTCATGATCTCGCAGTTCGTGGGTTCGAGCCCCGCATCGGGCTCTGTGCTGACTGCCAGCTCAGAGCCTGGAGCCTATTTCAGAGTCTGTGTCTCCCTCTCTCTCTGACCCTCCCCTACTCACGCTGCCTCTCTCTCTTTCGTAGAAATAAATAAAAATATTTTTAAAAAAAGCTACATTATGTATCATTTCAGTCCTATGACAGTATTTGCAAGCCAAAACTAAGCAGACAGAAAACAAACCAGTGGTTGGCTGGGGGTAGGGAGTGGGGGCATTGCTGGCACAGGGGTGAGGGGGTTTCTGGGGGTGGATGGGACTTTTGTATTTCAATGTATGGAAATGTACCTTTAAAATGCTATAAATATGACCCATCTGCTAGTTGCCTGACTATCTCCCATCTTCCAGCTGCACCTAAAGATGCAAGTTGCTGGGAGCCTCATCCTGGGCATGGAGGGTAGCCCCAAATCCCTCGCACCCCTCATTCTGTGGCTGGCCCACCTGGTCCCCTCTGGCCCCAGTGCCCACATGTGCCCCGACCCCAGCCCGCTCTACCTGCTGGTCTCCTCTCCTCAACCCCGTCTTTTCCTCTGCTTTCCTAACACACCACCTCACAGAAGGTAGTTGGCGTTGTTGGGATAGAATTTATAGCCAAACTTGCACACTTTTAAAAGCACAGGTAATGGGAGCACCTGGGTGGCTTGGTCGGTTGAGCATCCAACTCTTGATCTTGGCTCAGATCGTGATCCCATGGTTTGTGAGTTCAAGCCCCACACTGGGCTCTTTGCTGACAGTGCAGAGCCTACTTGGGATTCCCTCTCTCTGTCTCTCTCTCTCTCTCTCTCTCTGTCCCTCCTTCTCTCTCTCAAAATAAATAAATGAATAAACACATAAATACATAAATAAATAAAAATAAGTAAAACTTTAAAAGTGAACGTAATTATGCTGGGATGACAAATGTAGATCTCAAGACTGTCCCAGAGAACAACGACCCATGGCTTCATGGCACAGGAAATGTTTACGTAAGAAGCAGGGCTAGGGAACCCTGGGGGGCTCAGTGGGTTAAGGTCGACTTCGGCTCAGGTCATGATCTTGCAAGTTTGAGAGTTCGAGTCCCGCATCAGGTTTTGTGCTGCCAGTGTGGAATCCACTTTGGATCCTCCGTCTCCTTTTCTCTTTGCCGGTCCCTTGCTCATTCTCATTCTCTCTCTCTCTCTCTCTCTCTCTCTCTCTCTCACTCACTCACACACACACACACACACACACACAAATAAAGAAACATGAAAAAAAAGAGAGAGAGAATCAGGGCTAGAGACACTTGGGTGGTTCTGCTGGTTAAGCGTCTGATCTTTATTTTAGCTCAGACCATGATCCCAGGGTCATAGGATAGAGCCCGGTATCTGGCTCCTTGCTGAGCATGGAGCTTGCTTGAGATTCTCTCTCTCTCTCAAAAAAAAAAAAAAAAAATAGAATCACGGCTAACAATGGGCACTGGGTTGGGGAGTTGGTTATATCAGAGCCACACAGGACAAAAAAATGCCCAAAAATTGCCATATAGATTCTTAAGGGCTTTCAGTCATTCCTGGCCCCAGAAGGTTTCACTGAGTGCACCTGCTATTTGTAGCAGATCTGCCACTCTCCCTTTCCACCCCGTTCTGAATTCTCCACCTTAGCTTGCTCACACTCATCCCCAAAAGACCCAGCAACAGGCTCCTGCTAATCAGTTCTCTCTCCTGATTCGATCCTTCTATCTGCTCACGAGCTCCAAAACAGAGGCAGTCACATTAATGCCTGGCACACAATTCAAATGGACCGTCTCGTTTCAACCTTTCAGAACTCTATGAGGTAACTGAAATTACTACCCCTGTTTTTTTTTTTAAATTAAGCTTATTTATATATTTGTTTATTTTGAGAGAGAAAGAGAGAGAGCACGAGCAGGGGAGAGACAGAGAGAGAGAGAGAGAGAGAGAGAGAGAGAGAGACTCCCAAGCAGGCTTCAATCTTTCAGCACAGGGCTGGGCTCAGGGCTCAAACCTGAACCCTCACAGCTATGAGATCATGACCTGAGCCAAAATGAAGAGTTGGGTGCCTAGCTGACTGAGCCAGCCAGGTGCTACTACCCCCATTTTAGAGATGGGCAAATTGAGATTCAGAGGTGTCAAATATCCCTGGTCAGTGGTAGAGCCAGGAGCCCATGGGTGATGTGCAAACTCCCACATCCAGCCACTGCTACGTTTGTCTCGTCCAAGGGCACCCGGTGCCATTGTCAGGTGCATGTTTACTGTGTATCTGCCTACCCACCTGCTTGATTTAACTGTTTAAAAAACCAAATTAACTCAGCAGTGGACAAATAACCCTGTTATTTCTATTGCATTCAAATCTCATGAACTTAAATAATCAGTAAAGGTCAGAATGAGCTTATGAGAGCAAGCTGAGGAGTCAAGAAAACATTCCTATTCTTGGCTTCTCCTCAAGTCATGATAACCTTGTTCTGAAATTCAAAGTCATTTCCCTTCTAGACTTTAAAACCCAGACCTGACACCACATCAAGTTATTTCTCTATGACTCCAGACTCATGAACGCAAACTGAAGGCTTAGACGGAGGATTCAGGTTTTCCATTTCTATCCAATGGGCATAGATCAGAGAGTTAGAAATTCCTCCAAGGCAGGTTTAAATTTTTCCATTTTATCCAAATGCCGGAGAATAAGAAGAAACCATCGTGGCTTCATATAACTGGCAGTCTCCTATTTTCTAGTGGGCGTGTTGACCAGCCAGAAGATGGGAAAGCGAAATGCATTTGTCCCATGAAAAAGAGGCAATCAAGGGAGGATAGATAAGTGTCCAGAGAAGTTTCTTCATGTGAGCGCCTGGGGTAAAGGGCCAAGTAAGGGAGGAAGGAAGAAAGGGCATTCTATTCTCCTTTCCTGGACCCAGAATTAACCTACCACAAATTCTAATCAAATGAACGAGTTTCTAGAATCTTCCACACTCTTCTGCACTCTTCTCCAAGGTCCTAAGGTTATTCTCAGGAAGTCCAGGTTTTCTCTTCACCAGCATGGGGACTCCCAGCCCACCCTGTCTCCCTCTTCACCCCAACCACCTACCATCCCTCTCAAACCCAAACTCTTAACCTCTTAGTGTGAGTAAGTTCTATGAAGTGTTAGGAGGCACTGATGGCAAACTCATATCATACTGGCAGAATACCAGGCACCATTTTAAGCACCTATCATATATGAATCCATATGATTCTTACGGTAATCTTCCAGGTAAATACTGTTGTTACCCCCTCCCCACTAAAGATGAAGAGATCGGAACAGAGAGGGTAAGTAATTTGCCCAAGGGCACCCAGGTCCAAAGCAGCAGAGCTCAGCAACATACCTAGACAGACTGACTCCAGAGTCTGTGAACTTAATTCTATTAACTTAACTCTTCCTAATATTTGAGAAGCACGTGCCTAGTGCCAGGCGCCTTTTTAGCCCTGAGATCTGCTGCTGTGCCAGTCCCTCCTCTAGAGCTGGGAACACAGCGAGGCAAGGCCTCATAGCCCACGCCCGATGGAGCCATGCTCCTGGAGGGCCTCAGACAGTTAGCCAAACAATTACAGCACTGAGGATGTAAATGTACCATTAGGAACGCGCAGGAGGGGTGTTCAACCTTGACCGGGGGCTGGGTAGGTATGGAGTCAGGTTTGGTCAGGTCCAGGCCACACCTGAAGGATGAATCGAAATTTAACTGGCTAAAAAAAGGTAAGAGATAGCATTCCAGGCAGAGGAGTGAGCATGGGGAAACCCAGAGCAAGAAGTACACCAGGGGCAAAAAGTTCGTCTCAGTGAGGACGGAGCAGAGCGTGGCTGGGCTGAGGTGGGCGGCTGGCTCGGCGAAGGGCAGAGAGCCCTCCAGAAGCAGGCAAAGATCAGGCATTGATTACATGTGACCTTGTAATCCCCATCAGAAAGTCTGGGTTTTATCTCCCGAGTGGCCAAATTCAAAAAGCAAAAGAAGTAAAACAATTCTCTACAAATATTCCAAGCAGAAAAAATAAACAAAATAAAATAAATCAGCATGACCCTGTGCTGGCCCCCAAGCCCATTCCACAGCTTCTTGAACTCCTGGAGCAGGCGAGCCATGGAGTCCCATCTGCTTCTGCCCATAGGGGCTGCATGGCTGGTCGCCCACCAGGGAGCCCCGGGTGCCGGGCCTGACAAATGCCGCCAGGGCAAAATGAGTATCCATCTCCTTCCCTCTCCTTCTCCTCCCTCTGAGCCTGGGGCACGAGCTGAAGGAATGTCTAGGAAGGTGAACTTTCAGCCAATCTAGAACTCACTTCACCTCAAGGGTGAAGGAAGCAAAAACAAGCACATATTGAGACGTTTGGAAAAAAAGTTGTTTAAATGTCTATTTATTTTTGAGACAGAGAGAGAGAGTGTAAGCAAGGGAGGGGCAGAGAGAGGTGGAGACACAGAATCCAAAGTAGATTCCAGACTCCAAGCTGTCAGCACAGAGCCCGATGCGGGCCTCAAACCCATGAGTTGTAAGATCATGACCTGAGGTGACGTTGGACACTTAACCGACTGAGCCACCCAGGTGCCCTGAGACATATTTTAATATCAACCCTTTTTAATACATATTTTTTTACATATGTTATATAGTATAACATCCTCTTACTAATGTATGAAATTTATGAATAAAAAATATATATACATAAATATATGGTTTAAATTTATGAATGAGTATATTTACATATCTTGGGATATTGGAAGTATATGTTCAAATTTTTTTTTTTTTTTTTTGCTAATAGGGTGCTCAGCCAAAACCTGCTGGCAGTGACTATAGACTGTGGGCTAGCATGAGCTCTGGATTGGGGTGATTTGAGGAGAAATAGACCTTGGGGATTGTTCCTATTTATTGCAATGCTTTAAACAGTATTTTTAGACTAAAGGTTTTCCAACCTCCCAAAATTCAACTCCTTCTCTTAGGGAACTTTCTCAGCTTCTGACAAATGGAGACTTGAAATAATTGTGCTGATGATTCAGATTTTCAGTGGTAAGCCTGGTCCGTTTCTAGCACAATCCCGGGGCCTCACTCTCCTTTGCCAGGGGAATGGCTCCACCTTTCCTTGCAAGGAGGTTGACCCCTCTGTCCCCTCGGATGGAAAGAGGCCTGGATTAAAGATGCTGCCTCCTGGCCAGAGCTGGAGAGGAGTGTTGTGTTACCAAGGCTTTCTCTCCCTTTCCCCAAGATCCCAAAGAGGCAGCAGGTCCTAACTGCAGGGGCCGCGGCCTCATGGCTCCACACAGAGAAAATAGCGATACCCCGTTCCAGCGAAGGTGGGGGTGAGGGTGGAGTGTATCATCTCTGCAAATACATTTTTAGTATGGCTTTGACTTTTGAAACATATAATTCAATTTATTATATTAACACTTTTAAAGTTTATTTTTGAGAGAAAGAGAGAATAAGGGAGGGGCAGAGAGCGAGACAGAGAATCCCAAGCAGGTTCCGCCCTGCCAGTGCAGAGCTTGACCTGGGGCTCGAACCCCCCAACAATGAGATCATGACTTGAGCCGAAATCAAGAGTCAGACGCTTAACTGATGGAGCCACCCAGGTGCTCCTATATTAAAAAATTCTTAATATTAAAATGTAAAAATTGTTTTGCTGGCACAAAAATAATTATTAATTTTTAAAAAAGAGGTTAGCCATTCAGACTTCCAC
Source organism: Hyaena hyaena (assembly GCF_003009895.1). Lineage (NCBI taxonomy): Eukaryota > Metazoa > Chordata > Mammalia > Carnivora > Hyaenidae > Hyaena > Hyaena hyaena. Next base: position 4,001,590 of record NW_024080634.1, on the reverse strand, counting down.
ATTTCTTTCCCTTCTGGACTTTATTTGTAAACTCTGGATTTTTCTGATGGCCTTTCTGCCTAATAAACCAGTGGCATCTTGCTCACAATACTGGCTGGTATCCCCTTCCTGTGAAATTAACACAGCTGAGGTGCACCCCATTTCTTTAAAAAGGCTCAGGCTTCCCTTTAATCTTTCCTGAAGCCAGCAGCGATCTGGTTTCGGTGCACCTTGCTTTGTTCCAGAATTCACCTGTGAAATGCATTTATTCTACAGGGAAACTTTTGAATGAACCCACCACCTGATCCCTCCCAGGTATCCATAGGCTCTGAGAGGTCAGAATCCTGTTTTCTTCCACTGTGGCTACTATCCCTTCAGAAGTCTGTTCAAAGGCCGGCTGGCTCATTAGGAGAGCGGATCATGTATCCGAGACGTGTAAGTCCTCCTTTCAGGACATGCTCACCTGCAACATGGTTTTTGGCAGGTAACCAACTTCCAGGAATTTGCTACCGAAAGCCCTAGCTCATTGGGCCCAAGCTCCCCAGCCTTGGGGTCAGCCCATGGAATTTATGACGCACCTATCTGTGTCAGGCGGGCTGGCATGACTCCACTGTGCCCACATAAATGGAATCAAAGCCCTCCTGTATTTCCAGGGACTGGCCTTCAGCCGCCTCTCTTTGGAGGTGATATGAGGCAAAGAGGATCCAGAGTCCTCTTGGGATCTGTGGGAATAAGCCAGAAAGGACTCAATGCAGAAGGAAACTCAACGTCCTCTGTGGGAGGGAGCTTCCCTTTTCTATAGGACTCAAGTGACATGCAATGTCATCACGGGACACTCTAGCCACACAATCTTCCCCCTAGGGAGAGCATGATTTTTTTTTTCATGGAAATAATGTCAAAGTGCAATCGTTTTAATGATGTTGAAGCAGCCAGCCGTTACCACAGGAAATATGGTGTGAGGACCTGATAATTAAATGGCCAAATTGGCTTGTTTTCATGCACGAATAAAGATCGTTTTCTGGACACATTGAATAAACCTTGTAAGGGGACCAAAATTTTAGTCTGTCAACGTGTTTTTCTCTTGAGTGGTTGTGAGATTACAGAAAAATCCATGCTGGCCTCAGCCCCCGTTCCTAAAGCTCCTAAAACCTTGGTAATTCCCTAAGTGAAAAGGGCACTGGGAGCATCTTTTGTTCTAATATTTGGTCTTGGACCTCAGTTCCTCACACAGGGCTCCTGAAACACCTGTAATTTCCTGGGTAATCAGAGTGTCTTTTGTTCCCATGAGGTGATGCTGCCTGGGCTCCTGGATGAGGGCTGGTCACCAGAAAGAACAAGCCATGATTGCGAGCTTGGAAGTTTCAACTTGCCCCCCATTCTCTTAAGAAAGGAGAAGGGCTGAAAATGGAGTTAACGATTCACCATATCTCCATGAGGAAGCCTCCATAAAGCTCTCAATGGTATGGGGTTCAGAGAGCTTCTGGGTTGGTGAACATGTAACACATCTAGAGAGGGCGTGGAAACTCTTTCCCTTCCAACATTCCTTGCCTCATGCATCCGTCCACATGCTCACCTGTATCCCTTATTGTATCCCTTTACATATATCCCTTGTTTACTTGTATACACAAGTCAGCTGTTTTGTATGAGTCACCCCAGCAAGTTAGTCAAACCTAAAGAGGGGACTATGGGAACCTCTGATTTATAGCCCATGGGTCAGAAGCGCAGGTGACAACTTGGATTTACAATTGCCATCTGGAATGATGGGACTTATTCTCATAGGACCGAGCCCTTCACCTGTGGGATCAGATGCTATCTCCATGTAGACAGTGTCAGAATTGAGTTACATTGTAAGACACCCAGCTGGTGTTGCAGAATTGCTTGGTGTGGGGAAAACCCTCACAGATGTGGTGACTAGAAGTGTCAGAAGTGAAGGGTTCTGTGTGAAAGTAAAGCAGACACACATTGGGGAAAAATAAGGGATTTTTTTCCCCCTAACTCAGTAAGACACTGTGCCAGTAAGTTAAACATAAAGTTTCTGGTTTAACAGCATAAGAGAGAGAGAGAGAGATAGAGAGAGAAACTTGTGACTCAAATGGTATAATGCTATAGATGAGGATTTGACATTATCGAGCAAATTTATCTATGCATTTGCCCTTTGACCCAGCAACCCCACTTCTAGAAATCTCTCCCAAAGATCCGTGGAGACCAAGGGACTCTGGAGAGAGGCCGTTATCAGCCAAAAGCCCATTGGAGTAAACTGGGAGTTTGAAGTGTAGTGACTTCTCATTGGCTGAACTGTGACTGTCTCTCATTGGCTGGGCTGTTGCCAGGGCAGAAGGAGAAAACCTTCCTTCCTCCCCGTGGTGGATGAAGTAGTATCTCTGCAACCAGGAACCTCTCTTCTGGTTGGAGTCCATTAAATACAAGTGATAGGGTGTGAGTGCTCCCCCTGCTGGCGTCACAACTCCACTGTAGTGCGGTTTCCCTTCATTAATTTTCACAGTAGATATCTGTCCCTCACACAGGGTTGGGAGTTGCAGGTGAGGAGTTCTAAGATTCCCTGAAAGGTTCCTCTTTCCTAGACTGATCCTAAACCCCGGAGTCCCTCAGTGGTAGTCTACTCCGACCATCATCTCCAGGATCTGGTCCTTAGGGCAACCATCTAGTTATTTATATCATGGTGACATGATGCTTTCTTCTGAGTATTATTGAACTATCCAGAGAGCTCTTCAGAGGAAAGGTTATAAAGAGACTGATGGCATCTTGTTACCCAGGCTTGTTCACTTGGGGCGTTTTATAAGATTCTAAATGGTAATGGGATCAGAAGATGAAATAAATGAATATGTGTACAATTCTTTTGCTATAACGTCGGCAACCTAAAATCTATCTGATGCATCTGGAAGGAAGTGTGGTGCCCTAACAGATATTTCAGTAAATTTCCAGGGTGACAGTCATTCCTTTGGCTATGGTGGCCCCCACTCAGGTCTGAGTCTCTTCAATCTGAACTGGTCACATCTCCCCCCACCCCCACCCCCACCCCCAGTCAGGCTAGATTCTAGAACTCAAACCTGAGTCACTCAACAGATGGTATCTTCCACCAGAGATTAGTTCAGCAATGGACCCATTGGGTGATGGGTGGGAAAGGAAGTTGGGAAGGAGTGGTTCTGTGGGAAAAAATGATGCTTTTTAGATAAAACGACAGAAGGAAATGCTCTCCTCTTCCTTAGGATTTTGTCCTGCCTGGAGGCAAGGTCTTGAACACTGTTCCCATCCCGTTAAAGGACAGAACAAAGAAAACCATGGACGTGGAGCTGAAGTCTACACTGTTCCCATCCCGTTAAAGGACAGAACAAAGAAAACCATGGACGTGGAGCTGAAGTCTGACCTGTCCCAAGACTTATAGCTAAGTGAGTCAGTAACTACGTTACTTGTTTGAGATAGTCTGAGTCGGGTTTTCTGTAATTTATGGCCAACTGTGGCCATACAGAGACCTTGTATTCTTGTCCCTCCTGAAGTCTTGAACTTATCCATATCTCACCATTGGCAGCTCTTCTCCATTGCCCCATATGAGGTAGGCGTGGAGCACACCTCCCAGCACCCTTCATCCCAACCAAGTGAGTCCATGGACTGTAGGCACGGCCCATGCAGCTATGTTGCATTACTGCCAGCAAAAAAGCCCAAAAGGAAGGGCTGGGTGGCTCAGTCAGTTCAGCATCCGACTCTTGATGTCGGCTCAGGTTATGATCTCACGGTTCATGAGTTTGAGCCCCGCATCAGGCTGTGCACTGACATTGTGGAGCCTGCTTGAGATTCTCTCTCTTCTTCTCTCTCTCTGCCCCTCCTGCACTTACTCTCTATCTCTCTCCCAAAATAAATTAAAAAATAAAAATAAAAACTTTTTTTAAAAGCCCGAAAGGAAAGCTCTAGTTGTTTCTTTCCTGCGAAGTCCTTCATCTATGTTTGCTCTTGCCTTCCACCATATTATCCAGTCCCCTACTCCTTCCCAATGCCATCCGAACAATGATTAACTCTGGGATGGAGAAGTGGGTGTGAGCCGGGAGGGCACACTGGAGCCTCTAAGTTTCTGGAAAGATCTATTTCTTAATTTGGGTAGTAAATGCATAGACATTGATTCTATTACTCATGAACTCATATGTATATACTTTATAGTCTTGTATCTAATATGTATTTCACAAGAAAAAGAATTTAAGGGGCAGCTGGGGGATAAGGCAGGGAGAAAGTGGCAGCTCACCCTTCTTAAAACCATCAGAGCAAAACACTGTGGTTCACAGATGGTTGGATCACAGTCAGCCCTGCCCGGCCAGGGATGCCACACAGCTCCTCTCTGGCTGCAGGACAAATCTCAACATCCTCAGCCTCAGACCTCCTGTTGTCCAGCCCACCGATGCTTCTCAGCCTTCTTCTTCCATTACTGGTGCTTTTCCTGAACCTCCTTTAACCCCACACACTGCGAGTCTCAGCCCAGAATGGGTGTGAGAGGCCCGTGCTCTCTATCCACCTTCCTGTTCTCTGAACTTTGGTTGGGATACCGTTGCACTCTTTGTGTCCCCATACGCTACAAAAATGCTCATTTCCCACTGGGTGCCAGCACCCAGCACCAGGCAGGTCTCACCCCTGGGGCTCTCCCTCTCCCGCAGCTGAGGATCAATCCAGGAGGCAGTAGGTTTGAGAACCCCTTCCAGTTTACCAAAGACCATGCACTCATGTGCATGGCGGCCATGGCTGGGGAGTGGGGGGGGGAGGAGGGAGTGAGAACAGAGACAGATCCAAGGCCAGCAACCCACCCCATGAGGTGGCTCTAGTGACCATGGTGGATTCCTAGGACTTAAAGTTGAGACAGATTTTTATTTTTTGACTCGTTGGCTTTAATATGAAGCTCAGTTTTGCAGGTCATTGGATTCAGTCCCGATTCAGGCCAAGGTTGTGAGACACTTGGACATTGTGAGACATAATAAGATGACCAAATGCAGGGCAAGTGGGACTCAAGTCTGTGATTCGGGGGAAGGAAGTCTTCCCTGAGTGGCATCACCATGTGTGTAACTCTGGCTGAGCAGGCAGGTAGCTGATGACTTTGGGTTCACATCAAGAGCTCTGCCCATGGTGGGCAGACTGTGCTCTGTTGTGAGCCCTCATTTCTAACAGTGATCCAGCAAAGGGCTTTTGTCACAAGGCCCTGGGGGGCTCCGGGCAGCCATCCAAGGCACTGCTTTTCTGTCACGAAGCTATTCGGGATGCCAGTCACTAATCAGTAGCTTCCTTGTTGAACATGGACTCGGGACAGAGAAGCATTTGTCATGGGTTGTGAGAAATATCTGGCGACACAGCATTGGCCGCAAAGCCCTGCGTGTTAGTATGCTTGCACTTGCCACTTTCTGACCTTCTCCTCCCTTTCTCCACCATCTTCTGCCAGTCATGTTGTTTAAATATTTCTAACTAACTATACCTTTCTCTTACATTCAGGTCTCCCGAGACTGCCTCAGAAGCCCTGAGGTTTCATTGGTCACAAGAAGGCAGTGATCCTGTCCCCTTACAGGACCTACCGAAAGCCCATCTCTTCTGTTCTGTGGTGAGTTTACAAACATAGACCTCCCTCCCGGAATGCATTCTCATCTCCGCATCCAGGCTCCCGGTGGTAATCACCTCCCACAGACTTAGATAATGAGAGCTCTCAGTGGGAGTGAATCAGACAGAAGAAAAACTCTCTGCCAGGGAGAGTCGGTGGGCAGACAGTGAACGGGATATGAAGGTCAAGGAAGAAGGAAGGATCAAACGTGATGGAAAATCTGAGTCTCTGTGACAGTAAATTTTATGTCATGGGGTGCCCACATTCTTTCTGGGTGTGTCTGGGAGGGGGGTTAGGGAGGAGATTAACATTTGAATCAGGGGACTCAGCCAAGTCAATCCCCTCCCCCAAGAAGACCAGCATCCAAGCCACTGAGAGTCTGAATAGACAAAAAGCACAGGAAGGGGTGATCTGGCCAATTGCATCAGTGGGGACATCAATCTCCTCCTGCCCTTGGCTCCACCCAGACTGAGTTTCACCACTAGCTTCCCTGAGTCTCTAGCCTCCTGACCTCAGGAGGTCTCATCAGCCTCCATGAGCCTGTGAGTCAAATCCTCTTTTATAACAAATCCCCTTTTATATATTTCCTACTGGTTCTCTTTGTCTGAGGATCCCAAGTGATAGAGTCCCTGCCCACCAGAGGAATGGTAATCTCCACTTGCAAACCTAGTGCTGGGGTGTGAGGGGCTGCCTTTTCCCCAAGCTGGGGGCCAATTTACCAAATGGGAAAAGCATGGTCACAACTGCTATCTTGGCCTTCCAGAAGCCAGTCACCCTCTGGTAAGTCAGAACCCTAAAGTTTCTCCGATGAGCTCACAGAGTCAATGAGATGGACTTGGACATGGCTGGATTGGATGCAGGCACTGCTGCGGACATCTTGCCCTCATGTAGAGCCTGAGGGTGACATGAAGGTAGAGGCAGGCAGGTGGGACACATGGAGCAAGATCAAGTTCAGAGGCATCAAGTGAGTCCCTGAAGCACACCATGTGGGTTCCACCTCAAACCTTCCTGTTACACAAGCCAAGCGAATTTCCATTTTTGATAGGAAAAAAAAAGAAAAAAAGGAAGGAAGGAAGGAAGGAAGGAAGGAAGGAAGGAAGGAAGGAAGGAAGGAAGAAAGAAAGAAAGAAAGAAAGAAAGAAAGAAAGAAAGAAAGAAAGAAAGAAAGGAAAGAAAAGAGAATGTAAAATGGTGCAGTCACTATGGAAAACAGTTGAGTGGTTCCTCAAGAAATTAAACATAGAATTGCCACATGATGCGGGCACCTGGGTGGCTCAGTCGGTGAAGCATCAGACTGTGGCTCAGGTCATAACCTCAGTTTGTGAGATTGAGCCCCACATCAGGCTCTGACAGCACAGAGCCTTCTTGAGACTTTCTGACCCTCCCCTGCTTGCTCTCTCTCTCTCTCTCTCTCTCAGTCTCTCTCTCTCCCTCTCTCCTTCTCTCTCTCTCTGTCAAAATAAATAAACTTAAAAAAAAAATAATTACCCCATGACCCAGCAAATCCATTTCTCGGTGTAAACCCCAAAGAACTGAAAGTAGGGACTTGAACAAATACTGTGTACCAGTGTTCACCTGCAGCATTGATTGCAATAGTCAAAAGGTAAAATGACCCAAGTGTCCGTCCACCAGTAGATGAGAAAAACCAAACGTAGTCTCTACATACGATGGAACAGTTGTTTGGCCTTAATGAGGAATGAAGTTCTGACACATGATACAACATGAATGGGTCTTGAAAACCTGTGCTCAGTGAAACAATCCATACGGGGAAGGGCAAATGTTGTATGATTCCACTTATATCCATACCTACAACTGTCCAATTCACAGAGACCAGGTAAAATGAGATTACCGGGGCCTGGGGGGAGGAGCTCTATTGTGTAACAGATACCGACTTTATTTGGCGGCTGATAAAGTTTTAGGTGAAGACAGTGCTTATGGCTATACAACATGGTGGAAATATTTAGTGCCACTGAGTTGTACACTTCCACCTGGTTAAAATGATAAATATTTGGGGGATGCCTGGGTGGCTCAGTCGGTTAAGCATCAGAGTTTGGCTCAGGTCATGATCTCACAGCTTGTGAGTTCAAGCCCCGCATCGGGCTCTGTGCCGACAGCTCAGAGCCTGGAGCCTGCTTTGCATTCTGTGTCTCCCTCTCTCTCTGCCCACCCCCCTCCCCCCGCTCACACTCTCTCTCTCTCTCTCTCAACAATAAATACATAATATAAAAGTTTTTAAAAAAGAATTAAAGGAAAATGATAAATATTTGGTTACGTATAATAGGGAAAGATAGGATAAAATAAACAGAGCGGGAAAAGATAGGACCTGAGGTTCCTGGGTGGGAAATACACAGATTTTGGAAGAATGCTGGGTGCTTCTGACCACAGCAAACCCCCTTGGGCATAAGGTTCCTCTTAAGAATGTGACAGACATTACCTACTCCCCTTCAGGTTTCTCTCAGGAATCTGACAAAAGACCTAACGAAAAATAAGCAGTAGACGGTGAAATGTATGACCCACAAGGAATGATATGGCCACAGAGCACCCCTCATACAATGGAATCCAGCCAATCAGGAATGGACAACCCAGCACCTAGAGTTATGTAGCCAATAAGGGTAGGACCTGAGGAGGGAGGAGGGTGGGGAGGACGACCAGAATCCTATAAAACAAAGACCTTGTCTATTGTCCCCGTCATTCACTTTCGAATGTCCCCTCCTTGTAAAGAGAGCTTTCCTTCTCTTCCTTTCTAATCTTACTCTAATAAACTGTTGCCTACTGCTCATTTAGTGCCCACCTCTTCATTCTTTGAACCCTGGGCATTGAGGTAAAAAAAAAAAAATCCCCAATTTACAATCCAAAATTATGCAATTTAAAACAATAGAAATCTATTCTCTCAGAATGCTGAAGTCTTGAAGGCCAAAACTCAAGGGGTTGGGGGAAAGAGGACCAGAATTTAGATTTTTTATGTATTTATTTGTTATGTTTATTTGCTTTTGAGAAACAGGGAGAGAGTTCTGGTGGGGAGAAGGGCAGAGAGAGAGAAAGCAAGGCAGAATTTGAGGCAGGCTCCAGACTCCCAACCTGTCAGCACAGAGCCGGACGCGGGGCTGGAACTCACAAACCGCAAGATCATAACCTGAGCCGAAGTTGGACGCTTAACCCACGGAGCCACCCAGGCGTCCCCAGAGTTTAGATCTTTTTAGTGAAGTTTACACAGTCTACTCTGGTAAACCAAACATCCGAAGTCCCATTGGAATCAGGTGGAGGATAAATACATGTGTAGATACTGACTCCAGGATCCGCGATAGCACAAGATGGACTAGGGCTCCTTCAAGCTTGTGGACAGGTGCGTGGCTGTAACACATGAGGTGGCCCCGACCCCAGGCGGCTGAGCCATCGGACAGCCGGGAGGAAAGAGCCAGAGGAACCTGCCCCTCTGAGCCTCCCACACTGAACCAAACATGCAGGACAAGAGCTCAAAGCCTGCGCCCTCTGCTCAGAGGCTGCCAGGCCCGTTCCTTCACTCCTCAGATTCCTTGGGAACTTCTGGTAGTCAGGGGCACCTGGGTGGCTCAGTCGGTTGAGCCTCTGACTTCAGCTCAGGTCATGATCTCATGGCTCGTGAGCTTGAGTCCCACATCAGGCTCTGTGCTGATAGCTCAGAGCCTGGAGCCTGCTTCTGATTCTGTCTCTTTCTCTCTACCTCTCCCCTGCTCCCTCTCCCCCCACCCCTAATACAAATAAACATTAAAAAAAAAGATCTGGTAGTCAGATTAGTCTGATGATGGGAGTGCCTAAGACCAGTGACTTCCAGATTTTTGTGTGACCTGACATCACTCAGGACTTTTATAAAGACACCATTTCCAGAAATTTCCAATTCGGCAAGTATATTGGGCCCAGAAATCAGAAATGTTTAGCACACGACCCCAGTAAATCAAAAGTATGTGGTCATTGGATCCATTGCAATAAATCCTACCTCAGATCCCAGTTTCCTGATGGAAAGCCCTTTTGCTCTGTCGAAAGCTATGAGTTCATTTTTTCAAACTTGTCATCACAGCATTTTTATCCATATCAGCACTATGATTACTAAAGCCTTGGAAATTTCATGGGGGCCTCACCAACTGTGGCAAACAAAATACAGTGTTGTGGGGGGTTACTTTCGCCAATTATCGACACACCGTACGTGGAGCCCCCTTCCTTCTTATGCTCAGGGCCATTTGAGTCCTGTCCCAAACATGAGTGAGGTATCTGGCCTGGGACTGTCTCCTGAACTTCACTGTCAGGGAAACAATCACATCCACCTGCTCTCAGGTGCTGTGACCTTCTATGTCAGCTCCTGTGGCTACTGGCGGGTTTGAATGTTCTGCGTCAGAATCCATACTCTGGGGGCACCTTGGTGGCTTAGTCGGTTAAGCATCAACTTCGGCTCAGGTCATGATCTCACGGTTTGTGGGATGGAGCCCTAAGTCGGGCTCTGTGTTGACGGCCCAGAGCCTGGAGCCTGCTTCAGATCCTGTGTCTTCCTCTCTCTTTGCCCCTCCTCAGCTCATCCCTCTGTCTCTCTCTTAAAATTAAATAAATAAACTTAAAAATCCATACTCTGTGTCCTTGAACCTGTGGGCTGAGTACTGTGAGTTCTTCCAAAATCTAGAGATGGGTTCGTGCTCTCCAACACACCTGCAGGGCTCTGGAAATGTCTAGGCTGTGCATCTCTGACAGAGGGTCACCAGTCACCAACTGCACCAGAGTCACGACATCCCTGTCCACCAGTTCCTGGGAATTTCAGAAACGCACAAAAACAGCTTTGCATCAATATCCCATCTGAAACCCAGCACTATGTCACCAGGCTTCTCGCTGAAACTCAAGGCCTCTGCCGGGTCCCCAGCTTCATTCTGAGCCCTCGCTCCTGTACCGCCATGGAGCTCACATTCCATTCCTACTAAGGTGCCCTTGTGGTTGTTTATTCTCTGACGTCTTCTCATCCTGTGCTGCTGTTTTCCGTCCACTGAGTTGTCCCCCGATTCTGACCCTCAGGCTACTGTGTCTGCAGGAACTGCCCTACTCTGCAGACACACACCCCTACGGTCTTGCCTCTTCTTCCCCAGGTCATCCCCGGTGGAGGCACTTGACCTCTACAACCTTGGGCAGCTGTTCATCTTCTCGAGTGTTACCTATGCCGCAGGTGTGAGAGACACCATCTGTTTCAGGCAGGGTCCACGTGCGGTTACAGGAACCAGTCTGGCTATTCGAAGCAGAAATAGATTTCGTAACAGATTTATGTGCTTATAAAATCTTCAGCAGGGCTGGAAAGGCCGGCTGTAGCTGAGGCTTCCGAGAATGACTCACAGAACCACACCTCAGAAATAAGCCACCAGGGGAATTGCCACTTTTTGTTTCTTTTTTACTTATTTAATTTTTGAGATGAGGAGAAAGAGCAGGGAAGAGCAGAGACAGAGGGAGAGAGAAGATTCCAAGAGGGCTCAGAGCCCGATGCAGGGCTTGAACTCACAAACCTGGAGCCTGTTTCAGTCTGTCACTCCCTCTCTCTCTCTGACCCTCCCCTGCTCACGCTGTCTCTCTCTCTCCTAGAAATAAATAAAACATTTAAAAAAAAAATTTTTTTTTTTTAGTTTACTTATTTTTTTAGAGAGAGAGAGCAGGGGAGAGGCAGAGAGAGAGGGAAGGGAGCTGTTACTTTTAACTAACTCCAGAGGAAGCTCTGAAATTAGGAAGCTGCACAGTCCTGGAGTCTCCAGTGACAGAAGTTTTGCCTCTGGGGCACCTGGGTGGCTCAGTCAGTTGAGCATCTGACTGTGGCTCAGGTCATGATCTTGAGTTCAAGCCTCACGTCAGGCTCTGTGTTGACAGCTCAGAGCTTGGAGCCTGCTTCAGATTCTGTGTCTCCCTCTCTCTCTCTGTCACTCCCCTGCTCAAGCTCTGTCTGTCTCTTAAAAATATATAAACATTAAAAATAATTTTTTAAAGAGGTAGGCATCTTCAGATCTGCCAGGCACCCCGAGCCAGTAGGCACCCCACCAAATCCGCCCACACTCACAAGCCATCGATGTCCTTGGGCAGGCACCTGAAGACTTCTCAGCCAGAAGTGCTGGGGAGTCAACACCTTCAGCAATCGTCTCTGCTGGCAGTCGGAAGACTCCCTCCGCTGCGTCCACACCCTTGGGCGAGCAACTGAGGGTATGCTCACGAGTCTGCGAGGAGCCACCGAGCCAACCATGATCACCTGCTTCACTGATGCACCTGGTGTAGACTCCTTCCCGCCTTGTTTCCGCACTCCTCTCAGTGTTTCCTGGAATTATTTCCCTTGCACTCGAATCCTTATCTTCAGGGCCCATTATGGAGGGAAACACAGGCAGACACCTGCTGCCAAGGAGGCCTGACTCCATAGGGAGGCCATGGGGTGAAGGAGGACAAAGAGAGAAATGACATCATCACATCTGTCCTTTAACAAGAACATAGACAAAAATTTCTGTTATTCCTGTAGAATAACGCCCCCCTCCAAGAGGTTCACACCCTAATTCCTGGAATCTATGAATATGTCATATCACGAAGGGGAATTAAGCTTGCAGATGACATGAAAGCCACAGATCAACCGACTTTAAGAAGATGGGGGCGCCTGGGTGGCTCAGTCAGTTGAGCGTCCAACTTCAGCTCAGGTCACGATCTCACAGTTCATGGGTTGGAGCCCCGCATGGGGCTCTGTGCTATCAGCGTGGGGCTGGCTTCGGATCTTCTGTCCCCCTCTCTTTGCCCCTCCCCCATGGCACGAGCACACAAACGCCTCTCTCCTTCTCTCTCTCTCTCAAAAATAAATAAACATTTAAAAACAAATAAGAAGATGATATAGGACTCTCCAGTAGGCCAGGGTCATGCATGTGTTCCTAAAAGATGGAGGAGAGGCGGCAGAGCAGCCCAGGGCAACAGAAAGAGATGGAATAATGGACATGAAGGCTGGTGGTGCGATCAGGGGCTCTGAAGACAGAACGGGGCCACAAGCCTGAACTGCAGATAGCTTCTAGAAGCTGGGAAGGCAAGAAAACAGGTGCTGCCTCTGGAAAGGAACGCAGCCCTGCCGACACCTCCACTTTGGTAAGACCGGTAACACGCACTGTGGTGTTGACCTCTAGAAAGAACTACAGGACAATAAATCTGTGTTGGTTTGAGCCACCGCGTTAGCAGTAATTTTTCTGCAGCAGCCGTAAGAAACTAATGCAGGAGCATAGGCAAAACAAAGTAATTGAAAATCCTGATAATGTTATAAGTAAAAAATCTACCGTATACGATGCCAAGCCTTATGGAGAAAACAATGCAGCCAGATAGGCTGATGGACTTGACCTGGTTTTAGCTAGAAATCTTTTTTTTTTTTTTTGATGTTTACTTATTTTTGAGAGAGAGAATGAGAGAGAGACAGCATGAGCAGGGGAGGGGCAGAGAGAGAGGGAGACACAGAATCTGAAGCAGGCTCCAGGCTCCGAGCTGTAAGCACAGAGCCTGACGTGGGGCTCAAACTCAGGAGTCAAAATATCATAACCTGAGCCAAAGTTGGAAGCTCAACTGACAGAGCCACCCTAGTTAGAAATCTTCTGTTTGTTTAGGGGCGCCTGGGTAGCTCAGTCGGTTAAGCATCCGACTTCGGCTCAGGTCATGATCTCGTGGTTTGTAGGTTCAAGCCCCGTGTCGGGTTCTGTGCTGACAGCTAGCTCAGAGCCTGGAGCCTGCTACAGATTCTGTGTCTCCCACTCTCTCTGACCCTCCCCTGCTCACGCTGTCTCTCTCTCTCAGAAATAAATAAAACATAAAAAGAAAAAGAAATCTTCTGTTTCAAGAAGATGTATGATGAAAACATCCCAAGGGCACGTGGGTGGCTCCATCGGTTAAATGCTTGACTCTTGATTTGGGCTCAGGTCATGATCGGTCAGTTGGTGGTTTGAGCCCTGCATTGGACTCCACACTGACAGCGTAGAGCCTGCTTGGGATTCTGTCTCTTTCTCTGCCTCTCTCTCTCTCTCTCAAAATAAATAAACTTAAAAGAAAAAACATCCCAATGTGGAACCCCCAGAAGCGATATGACCATCATCAAGTACTGCTCCCATTCCTGGAGGGAGAATGTGTTCAAATATGCTACCAGCAGTTAGGAGCCTCTCTGGGGCGGAAGGCCAGTCCCTTTCCTCCTGAAGGAATGCATGCAGCGTTTGGGAACAGAATGACACCGCCTGCAGATGTCTGTTCTAGAAGAACCGTTCTGGCTATCCGCAGCGTGTCAGGGTAGAGATGGAACAGGCCGCAGAAGAGCAGGCTCCCAACCCCCGGCCCTCTCTCCGCTGGGGCAGAAACATCCGAACAGAGACTCTCCTTAACTCAGAGGAGCTCCAAGTCACAGGCACGCCAAAGGACCGAAACACCGACACCGAAAACTGCTGTGTTTTCTGATGAGGCTTTTTGGGGTGACAGTGGGGTTCGCGGGGTCAGGAGCCAACGGCCAGGAAAGAATTCTTGAAGATGTCTTTGGTGCAAAAAGGTGGTTTTATTAAATCGCAGGGATGGGACCCGTGGGCAGGAAGAGCTGTCCCGGGACCATGAGGAGAGACTGGGTGTACACTGTGGATCTGGGGGAGGTAGAGTCTTGGGGAAGTTCAAGTGAGATTTTCATATGCTAAAGACGACTCCCAGGAGACTGGAGGCCTCGCTATTGTCAAGCTAAGGCTATTTTCCCCCTCTACCAATGCATTAGCATTAAGATAGCAGAGGTTTCTGGAAAAAACGTTTTACTGTGCCCACCTCAAATGTTTGTCTCCCATCCAAGTACTAACCAGGCCCGACCCTGCTCAGCTTCCGAGATCAGATGAGATCGGGCACGCTCAGGGTGGTATGGCCGTAGACACCTCAAGTGTTTGTCAATGGGCTGCAGGTTACAAGGAAAGTTAATTCTATCTGCCATTTCTTTCTGCCTTTGTTCCCCACATCATTTTCCTGATAGGATATCACACACCAAACCAAACACAGCTCTAGGGGGAAAGAACACGGCTCTTGGGAGATTTATCTACAACGCAGACTGGGCGGGTGCTGTGGGTGGAAAGCGCCCCCACAGTGGAATGCTGGAGTCTTCCCTCTCAGCACTGGTGAACGTGATGTTATTTGGAAACAGGGTCTTTGCAGATGTAATCAAGTTAATATCAGGTCACAGTGGGTTGGTGGGGACGGGGGTGCCTGGAATCCAGTGACTGGTGTCCTTATAGGAGAGGGGAATTTAGAGTCCGAGATGCCAGAGGGGAGGCCATGTGGCAATAGAGGCAGAGGCCAGAGCCGTGCGGCCACAGTCAAGGGGCAGTTCGAGCCACAAAAGCTGGAAGAGGCGAACAGGATCGTCCCCTGGAGCCTCAGAGCCGCCATGACCCTGCCGACACCCTGATTTCAGACTCCTGGCTTCCAGAACGGTGAGAAAGTACTTTTTGGTTGCTTTAAGCCTCCTGTGCAAGGTGCGCCACTTCCGCAGCCCTAGGAAATTGATACACTGGCTAATCTGGGAAAGAGCTGTGGGGCTCAGGCTCTGCCTGGAGCCCCTTCATAGGGAGTTTCCTCTGTGGAGACAAATCAGCAGCTCCATTAACCAGCTAAGTGTCACTGGAGGCTGCCGCATGGGCTTGTCCCTGCGGGTGGCTTGTCCCCGCCAGCCCGAAGCAGAGCCAGGGTGGGGTTAACTCCTTCTCACCTCTTCCCTGCCTCTACTCATTCGCACCTCCTCCCTGCCTCCTGCCCTGTGGGTCCCCCGTACACCTGGCAATACTCTCTCTAAACTACCCAGGGGTACCAGGTGGCTCAGTCGGTGATGCGTCCAACTTCGGCTCAGGTCATGATCTCACTGTTCATGGGTTCTAACCCCGCGTCGGGGTCTGTGCTGACAGCTCAGAGCCTGCAGCCTGCTTCGGATTCTGTGTCTCCGTCTCTCTCTCTCTCTGCCTGCCCCTCCCCCCGCCAACTTGTGCTCTATCTCTCTCAAAAATAAATAGACATTAAAAAAAGTTTAAAGATACCCTCTTGGCCAGGAGCCCTAAGCTCCCTCTCCTCCAGCTCCAGAGTCACGCTCCAAGGTGTCCATTCCTGTCCCCCTTTCCCAGTCAAGGTGTCCATCCCTTTGCACCCAGGAAGGAGAGCTAGAAAGCTGCTCATATTTCCAGCTGACACAGGCAGTCTTCCTCTCAAGCGCCTGTAAGAATGCCTGGCCCAGAATAGGCCACTAGGGACTCGTTGAATGAGGGTGTCCCTGCGCTTTGGCCTGTTGTATACAGTAGGAATCAACAACAAGCAGTGTATATGAGCAGGATTATGCGGCAGAGATGCCTTAAAGCAAGCAAATCCTTCAGTGCCTTTCAAATCAGTCTTATACCTGTTTAGCAGCCTTCTGGGCTCTCCTCATCTCCCCCTTCTGCCTTGGTGGGTCTTTCAGATGGAAAATGTTAGGTATGTGGCCACTTGGATGGCCAGGTTCTCCTTATACCTCCACTCTCCTCCCTCCTTCCCCCCCCACCTTCAACGCCACGCTGTTGAACATCTGCCTTCCACCACTAGGTGGTAGTGTTTCCACAGCTTGCTCTCCCGCTGCGATTTGCCAAGAATGGCTTCAACAGAGGGAGGGACTTCCCTTTCTCCATAGTTAAGCGAGGGGTGGCGGGGGACCCCTTTACAATGAGCCCCTCTAAAACCCAATCATACTTTTGACACGTTTTCACCAATGCTACCCCGGAGAGGTACAATTTGCAACTAGTTTGGTCTGGCAAATTTCTCTGACTTTCTTTGGTTTCCACCAGGTGTTCTGTGGTCATTGTATTAGACACTGTTTAAAAAATAATACTCTTTTTTTATGTTTATTTATATCGAGACAGAGAGAAGCAGGGCATGAATAGGGGAGGGGCAGAGAGAGAGGGAGACACAGCATCCGAAGCAGGCTCCAGGCTCCAAGCTGTCAGCAGAGAGCCTGACACGGGGCTCGAACCCACAAACTGTGAAATCATGATCTGAGCTGAAGTCGGATGCTTAACTGACTGAGCCACCCAGGCGCCCCTAAAAAATAATACTTTTTTTAGAGTGGTTTTATTGCTACCATCTTGCATTAGTGAGGACATCTCTGTTAAAGCCTGTATTGATACATTATTATGAACTAAAGTCTGTAGCTTACATTAGGCTTCACTCTTGGTGTTGTACATTCTATGGGTTTGGACAGATGTATAATGGCACATACCCCTCACTATAATGTCAGACAGTATTTCCATGGCCCAAAAAGTCCCCTGCGTGACCCCTATTCATCCCTCCTCAACACTCCCACCCCAGGCCCCGCCAGCCACTGACCTTCTCATGTCTCCCTAGTTTTGCCTTTTCCAGAATGCCACGTGGTTGGAATTACACCGCATGTAGCCTTTTCAGATTGGCTTCCTTCACTTAGCGATATGCACAGAAGATTCCTCCTTATCTTTTGTGGCTGGAAAGCTCTTTTTTTTTTTTTTTTTTTAGCTCGGAATAATATTCCATTCTCTGAATGTCCCAAGTTTGTTAATCTATTCACCTGCTCAAGGACATCTTGTTGGCTTCCAATTTAGGGTAATTATGGGTAAAGCTGCTATAAACACTCAGGCGCAAGTTTCTATGTGGACGTAAGTTTTCAACCATTGTAAATATTAAGGGGCACAGTTGGTGGATTGTACAGTAAGACTATGTTTTATTAGGTGATTTTTATCAAGAGGGTTGGCTGATGGTAAAGGCTGGTTGGAACATCTTCATTTCAACACATCTCTGACATTGGGGCCCTTGCTGTTTTCTAGGGGAAATCTTGATTCTTCCTGAAATAGAAAAGAAGAGTCTCAGTAGTCTAGGGAAGGGAGTTCCCACTGTGTTAAAGCAAACCCCCAACATACACACACACACACACACACACACACACACACAGAGGTGCACGTGCAACAGCCCCCCCCATCACTCAATCTGCCTTCAATTGATCTCAATCAATGGATCTGTCTTTTACGTACTAAATGGAATTCCACATTCAGAAGGAGAGTAAAAATAGCCTCTGACTCTCCTGCCTAAAACCAAATTCAAATACCCAGATGAAATGGTTTTGGTAGAAGGAAAAGCTTTATTACCTAAAACAAAATGGCAATGGTGCTTCCTTCAATTGTAGAGAGATGGCCTTGGTCTCACAGGTGACCCAGAAACACCTCGATGGGCCCTGAAGAGTACTTGGGGGTGAGAGACAGGAGACTCCCTCACCATGAGTACACCGGGGCTCAGCCTGCCCCGCCTCCACCCAATTTAAGAAAGGTAAGAAACCCAAACAACAAATGTGGCCTTGGAGGGAGTTTAGAATCTCTAAGGAGCTGTGTAGCCCCAAGAACAGAGATCCCAGGGCCAGGATCTGCAGAGGATGAGGGTGAAAATAGGGATTACTTGCAGCCTCTGTATAGGGAACAGCCTTACCAGTCAATGCACATAGGCGTGCACACACTCACATGGGCACATGGGCATGCACGCACACGTGCACACACAGACACACGTGCACACATACATTCAACACACTCTCACACGTATGCATATACACCTGCTCATATATGCATATACACATGCATAAGCACACACAAGCTATACAAAAACACATGTGCATAGCACACACAGACATGCACACACAACATGCATGTTACACACATGTGCACAAGACACACATATATGTGCACATGTACATGCAAGCATGCACGCGCACATACACACCCATAGAATTGCACACACATGTGTACAGGCACACACATACAGCGAACAGAATACAGCAAAAACCCAGATGCCTTTTCCAATAAATGGGACACACTGCCTGAAGGAAGCTAAACCTCGACTCGTTAATATTGGCATCACAGGTGAAGCCCTTTCCCTCCGACATTTTGGAGGTCCGCGGGCTGATAGCTGGCTCGAGCCTACATCACAGGCCGGCATTCAGCTCACCCGGAACCCAGTCCCTCTTCGCATAGAACTGCCACTCAGCAGCCCCACAGGATGAGAGACCTTCGGAAAATGCCTCATTCAAGAGAAGCAAGATAAATCATCAAAGTAAAATTGCTTTGGAGGCCACAAAGGTCACTCAGCAGATCAATGAGCTTTTTTAAAATTTATTTTTTGAGAGAAAGAGAGAGAGAGAGAGAACGAGTGGAATAGAGGAGAGGAAGAGAGAATTCCAAGCAGGCTCTGCACTGTCAGTGCAGACCCCAACTCAGGGCTCAAACACACAAACCATGAAAGCATGACCTGAGCCGAGATCAAGAGTCGGACACTGGATTAACTGAGCCACCCAAGCATACCCTCTCCCAGCAAACGTTTTTAATTTTAACTTAATTTAACATTCAATTAAAACTCTAGAGAGAGGGGCGCCTGGGTGGCGTAGTCGGTTAAGCGTCCGACTTTCGCTTG
This sequence comes from Hyaena hyaena, assembly GCF_003009895.1. Taxonomy (NCBI): domain Eukaryota; kingdom Metazoa; phylum Chordata; class Mammalia; order Carnivora; family Hyaenidae; genus Hyaena; species Hyaena hyaena. The sequence goes on along the minus strand of NW_024080634.1, from coordinate 3,982,572 downwards.
GGTCATGATCTCGCGGTTTTTGGGTTCGAGCCCCGCGTCGGGCTCTGTGCTGACTGCCAGCTCAGAGCCTGGAGCCTGTTTCAGTCTGTGACTCCCCCTCTCTCTCTGACCCTTCCCTGCTCACGCTGTCTCTCTCTCTCCTAGAAATAAATAAAAAATATTAAAAAAAAAACTAGAGAGATATCAGGTAATTAAGCAATAATTTCAGAACGGGGAAGGTATGGGGGGCACCTGGGTGGCTCAGTTGGCTAAACATCCAGCTTCGGCTCAGGTCATGATCTCACGATTCATGAGTTCGAGCCCCGTGTCGGACTCTGTACTGACAGCTCAGAGCCTGGAGCCTGCTTGGGTTTCTGTGACTCCTTCTCTCTGTCCCCACCCCATCCCCCACCTCATGCTCTGTCTCTCTGTCTCTCAATAAATAAATAAATAAACAAACATTACCAAAAAATTACAAACAAAAAACAAAAAAACAGGGAAGGTAAGTAAAGAGAAGACAGACCAAGGAAACCCTTTGATATTAAATACAGACTAGCTCAACTCAGGTACGGTGGCAGGAGGCAGATCAGGGGTGGCCTGGGAGTGCCTTGGAAAGGGGGGTTACCAAGAAGCTTGAGGAAACTCAAGCTCTGTAATGAGCAGAGTAGTGTACAGAATTGTTGAATCATTATATGGTAGACCCCAGACTGATACAACAGCGTATGTTAATTATACTTCAATTAAAAAAAAAAATGCTTGCTCCACAGAAAGCCACAAAAGCACGGGAAATGAAAGCAAATTGGAGGAAATGGATTGGAATGAAGAGCACACAGACCCCCTTTAGGATGGTCAGCTGCGCTCTAAGCTTGGGGAGGGTGGGGAGAGGCGAAGAGATTGTCTGAAACACACACACTCCAACCTAGAATAGCTTATTCTACAAGATAAATTTTAAAAACTGTGCTCCTGAATTGATCCAGACTGTTTGAGGGCAACGGTATCTGCTTCCTTACAGAATGCCTTTAGCGCACTAACCGTGCACACATTCGTGTACTTTGGTTTGTGTCCCCCAGCTCGCAAATTGATGGACACTCTCAGGAGCAGTCTGATAAAATGTGCTGTTTGGTTTGGTGGAGGGACATTGCTGACCATCCATTCATTCCTACGCCAGTCAGTTAGTCAGTGCTTGGGGTTGGGATTCACAGATGTTTACAGGAAGGTGCTGTAATTACCGAATATTGAATACCTGTGTGCGTGGCATCACTCAGCATACAAGGAGGACCCTCACTCTTCCTGTTGCTTGTAATACAAGGGGGAAGAAAGACAATGAAGTGTTGTAATGTAGTATGACCATTATATCTGATAAAGGTGATAACGAGATCAACATATAGGGATGGCCTAGGGGACACCAGATCTCATCTGAGGCAGGGGAGAAGAGGGAGGGAATTTGATGATCCGTTTTTGGATGCCTGATCCTTGGAAGTTCCTGGTGGGGTGAGCAGTTTTGATGGCAGAAGTGATGACTTTCCTTTTGGCCTTTTGATCCGAAGTGTCCTTTGAAAATTAGCCTGTGTCTTGGACCCCAGTAACGGGCCGGGCAGGTGAAAAGGACACAACTCGGTGAAGCCCGGTAAAGCCACATAGCCAGACATCAGTCCTGGGTCAGAGTGAGACAGTCTAGGTGGAAAGAGCTGTCGCTGATAGTGTTGTCCATACTGTGTACTTGCCCTACGAGGTCAAGGTCACTCAATGGATGGTTAAAAAACATGAGGACTTGGGGCATCTAGGTGGCTCAGTCGGTTAAGTGTCTGACTTCGGTTCAGGTCAGGATCTCAGGTTTATGAGTTGAAGCCCTGCCTCAGGCTCCGTGCTGACAACTCAAGCCTGGAGCCTGCTTCCCATTCTGTGTCTCCCTCTCTCTCTGCCCCTCCCCCGCTCATTCTCTGTCTCTCTCTGTCTCTCAATAATAAATAAACAAAAAACCCCTGAGGACTTTTGTTTACATTGGTTTCTATCTTTAAAAGAGGAGAAAAAGAAAGAAAAAAGAAGGGAGAGAGGGCAGCGAGGGAGGGAGGGTAGGGAGGAAGGAAGGAAGAAAGAAATTATACTCTGCTGCTTTGCCATGTGGGTTGACCCTGGTGTCCACTCTTGCGGCAAGAGCCAGACTGGCAGGTGTCAGGAGGATGCTCAAGGCACCCAGAAGGGACAGCTGTTGCTCCGGGTGGCATGGGGTGACACAGCCCCGCACACCTTCTTTGCTTTCAGAATTTTGCTGTTACTGCAGATCCCAAATTTCCAATTAGAGAATTTACAGATTATGTTATCTAGCTTTTAACCCAACGAATCCTCATGAAAATGGACAAGTGCCTCACAAAGATGCCTGATAAACAACAGTGTGAAGCTATTTCTAAGGAAGCAAGCAGAGGTGGACAGAGAGACGGGGACAGAGCCGTCACTTCACACTCAATGTGAGTGACTACCAGCCAACTTGTGAAATTGGCACCCTGTCTGTAGTTCAAAATAAACAAAGCAACTTAACCTGGCCCTTCAAGGTCAAGGCAACATTTACCAGTGAATGAGGAAGTTACCACTTTCTGCCAGAAGCGTGTACTACGGGGAGAACATTTTGAAAACAGTAGTTTGGAAAGGTTTCTATCATGAGCGATTTTACTGCCACCAAGCGATGTGTGACATCCATCAGAGCTCTCACAGCTCACACTTTAAGACTTGGAAACACCACTTCCCACCCTGTTAAAAAGCTTCCAAGGGATTTGGTGCATTTTAAAACCCATTTGTGAAACATATAAAAATGGGTAACTTCCAATTAATTTGCCAAAACAGCTCACTGACACCAAGGAGCATGGGAATTTACTGACTGTATCACAATAATAAATAATAACAACCCCTTGCATGTTCGGGATTGAAAAATGAATATCCTGAGCTAGTAAGCAGAGTGAGGGTGTAATACCCACCACGTGGCTCATCTGGATTTCCCAAAAGCATGAAGGCCGCGTAATCATATCACTCTCCATGACATTTCGTTAATAAGTAAGTGAGACTCACAGAAGGTTTTTGAGAAAACAGAATATTTTTGATGGTTGATAAAGCCTTTGACTTTTGGATCTTCCAAAAGATGAGGGTAAAAACATAATCCACACGGGGCTTCTGGCTGCCTCACTTGGTGGAGGATGCGACTACTGGACCGTGAGTTCAAGCCCCACGTTGGAGGTAGAGCTTACTTAAAAAAAAAAAAAAAAAAAAATTTAAAAATGTGTATTTGTTTCTCTTTTCTCACACTTTTAATATTTCTATTTCTATGTATGCTTTATAATAAGCATCCTATATATTATGAATAGAGTGAGGGAGAGAGACAATTTACAAATAAATGGGTTTTGAATTACATATAATATAGTTTAATATGTTACATATCTGCATATATTTCTATATTCATATGTGATGGATGAACATATATTCACATACTATTTTACATATAGTATGTATTAGATACTATTGATAGTAATTATTTTGCATTATTTTGCATATCATACGTATTATATATTACATGTATATGTGTGATTATAATGTATACATATGCATTAATATGCACCTCTCAACATAGAGGTATATGTTATAACCACACATATATTTACATATTGTATGCATATATTATGCTTCTACTACATTTGCATGCATATGTAATCATCCTGCCTTTCCCCGACTGGACTCACTCTCCCACATTCCTGGGAGATGACTTTGCGTTTTCTTTTCTTGCTTTAAACTCTCAATGCCACATTCCTCAACCTTAACCTCAGCTGACGGTGTTGCGTCCTGTATCACTGAGAAGGCGGGGGCGACCACAGAGAACCTTCGCCATCCCCACCCCCCATCACAGCACCCCACTCACTAGCACCCGTGTTGAGCTTGCTACCTGCTGTCCGTGGCAATAAATGTGCTCCATTCTTCCAGCTGGACCCGCCTCTCCACTCATGCACCAGGTGCCCTCCCCTCCTGCCTGCACAGAGATGGTTCCAGAAATCCTTGTGCCCCACCCGCTCCTCAACTGTTCGTTGTCTACTGGGTCCTCCCCATCAGCACACACACCTGGTAGCTCTTCTCCCACCTGTCAGCACCAACAAAGCCCTTCGCCTACCCTGACCCCTTCCAGCTGCCGAGCACCCCCCCCCCAAAGCCGATCTTTCGGCAGCGTTGGACACAGAAGCCCGCTCTGCCCTCTGGGAAGCCCTTCTGTCTCTGGTTTCCAGGATCCCTCACCTGCCCCGTGGTTCCCTGGCCTCTCAGCCCACCGCCACGAGCACCACGGCTGACCGGTGGCTGAGCTCCTCACTCAGAAGGGGATCTCGACAGCCTCCCACCTTCTCATTCCATCTAGAGCTTCAACCTACTTGTGTGCCCCCAACCTTCTCCCCTCAACTCCAGATTCTTTACTCAACTGCCTCCTGTTTACCCAACTGAGCCACACAGGCACCCCGACTCAGCTGCCTCCTGGATGGCTCTCCTTGCAGTCTCAGTGATCTCCCAAGACTAAACAGCCCCAATGTGAGCTCCTGACAATACCCTCTCCCCAACTTTCTCCTCTCAGAGACTTTATCTAGGTAAGAGATGGCTCTTTCCCTGCGGCTGTGTTGGCCAAAGTCTCAGAGTCAGCCTTGACCTCTCTCTTTCTTTAAGTATAGTAGGGGGACAGTAATGGTCCCCCACAGAGACTTCCACACGCTACAACCTGGACTCTGTGACTATGTTACCTTACAGGCAAAAAAAGGACTTTGCAGATGTGATCAAGGTCAGTCCCCTGACCTTAATCTCAGAGACGGGGGGATTCTCCTGTGTTATTCAGGTGGGTCCAATGTAATCATAAAGGTCTTTATAAGAGAGAGGCAGAAAGGTCAGAGTCAGAGAGAGAGATGTGATGGTGGAAGCAGAGGCTGGAAAGACGTGGGACCATGAGCCAAGGAATGCAGACGCTTCTAGAACCAGAAAGAAAACAAGGCAGCGATTTTTCTTCTAGAACCTACAAAAACTCTGCTGACCCATTCTAGACTTCTAACCTCCAGAACTATAAGTTAATTTTTTTTGTGAGATGCTGAGACTTTATTTTGCTGTTGAACCTTCTCAGTGGTGCTTTCCTTCAAGTGCAAGTATGTGCCGGGATAAAGTATCCACACCTTGCTTTTACAGTGCAACACAGAGATGTAGATACGCTATGCCATTCCAATGTCTTATTTTTCTCTATATACAGCTAATTACGTTTCCATGTCTCCCTTTTTTTTCTACCTATTGATAGTTTATTTTTTTTACAAATAGTTTATTGTCAAATTGGTTTCCATATAACACCCAGGGCTCATCCCCACGAATTATAAGTTAATTTTTGTGTGTCGTTTAGCCACTATGTTTGTGCTATTCTGTATCAATAGGAAAATTATACATGAAGGCAATCCCGTTGGTGAAACCTTCAAAATATAGAGGGCATCTTACCACTTTGTCGTCACATTCCGGTCTTCCATCCCAATCCAAGTTCCCATCACTTCTCACGTGGGTTATTGTAATGGGTTTCGGATTGGTTTCCAGCTTCCACTCTTGTCCCCACACGGTGTCCCATGGCGTCCCATGCACAAAGCTCCTGAGTGAGCCTTCCTGTCCGTCGTACGAAAGTCAGCTCGTGTAAGTTTGTCTCTGTTCAAATCCTCCCCTGGCTCCTGTCTCCAAGGGGGTGAAAAACCAAAATCCTCAGTGTGCCCTACAAAGCCCTGTATGACCTGACCTATCATCTCTCTGACCTCAGCACTACTCACCACCCTGATCCCCTGCTCCAGCCGCACTGGTCTTTGAACTATTCCTTCAACAGGCAAGGCAGCTCAGGGCTGCCTCAGGGCCATTGCACTTGCTCCTCTGCCTGGAATGGTCTTCCCTAGAAGTAGGCATGGCCCTCTCTCCCTTCCTCAGGTCTTTACTCATGGTCTTTCCTGGCTGACCTAGCTGAAATCCTTTTCCCATACACACACACACTCACACACACACACACATCCAATCCCTCTTCCCTGCTTTATTTTTTGCTCCTTAGCATTTATCATCACATATCTACATTTTACACTTATTTATGACCAACTTATAAACGTTGTGTTTATTTATCTTACTTATTGCCTCTCTCTCACCACTACCACAGAAAGTGTACCTCATGAGGACTGGAATTTTTGTTTACTTTGTGTATCACCACATCCCAACGAGAATGGAAATCCCCAGAGCAAGTCAGCGTGGGGTCAGGCCTGAACGAGTCTGGCCTGAACGAGTCTCTCAAGATGGCACTTGAGCCCTGCTTTTGACACCTTCATGAGCACTAAGCTATCATTTAATACACCAGGCACCACCAGGTCTGACAGGCAAATGAGATGTGGCTCCTATGCTATAGGGTAAAATCAAAGAAGGAACCCATCGCCGCGGTAAAAAAAAACAAACCCGTCCCTGAGGAAAGGCCCTGGGAGGTACCAGTGAAGTCCTACCTCACTCCCTAAGAGGCAATCTCTCCTGTTGGAATGATGACAGTGACTTCAGCTAGATCTCAGGACAGGCTGATGGAGTGCACACAGGTGCCTTCCACAGAGAGGCTGTCAGTAGACTGGGTGAGAGGGGCCACTCGTCACCAATGTTTCATCCATCCCGCAATCTGAAGAGAAGGGGCTCACCGGTCTATAGACCCTGTTGGTTGGTAATCTTCTTGGGAGCTTCCCACGTGTAATCTGAAACCCACCCCAATGCAGAGGGAGGGGAGGGATCAAAGAAAGACACAGGCTACCCCAGACCGGTAAGTGCCAGGTTTCATAAGCAAAGGAACTTAGATACAAGGCTTGTCTTGGGTGGCAGAGAGACAGACGGCTCGGGGACCCAGCCACCAGATCTTAAAAGTTGATAAAGAGGCCCTAACTGGGTTCAGTCACAGGTACCACACAACTATCCTCAACACCGCATCACCGTCTCAAGGTTGTGTCCTTGAAGCAGTCTCTGAGAGCAGGAAAAGCCAGGGGAACCCACATTCCAAGGAGGGGGGGGGGAGTGAGGAGCCTCCGAGTGTCCGGGGCCAGCCCACAGGTCAGTGGGCGGTCAGTTCTTTTCAGCGACCTTCCCCAACTGGTGCAGACCCCGCTCTGGTGCTTGTGCCCTAGAAGCCGGCCGGCGGGGCTCCTCCTGTCATCCTGCAGTTAAAAGACTTCGACACAGAAGAGAGAAGGGGGTCTTCAAGTGGGAGACCCAAGGCCAGAAGTATAATTATCATCTTCCACGCTGAGTTTCTCCTCTGTGCCAGGCAGAGGTCAGGCACCATCCTAGCTTCCCAAGACCTCTGACAGGAAGCTGTTTATATCACCTTTCTCTACAGGAGGATTTGGAGAGTGACTCCCCCAAGGCCACAGCGATGGAAGGGACAGCACTGAAACGTAGACCACACATCCTGGCTTGTGACACCACACTTCTTCTGCACCCATCGTCAGTCTCTGATGGCCCCAAGAGGGCCCAAGTGACAGCCTGTCTTCTTGGATAATCATTGAGGTCTGGTTTCTAGGACCTTCCTGAGGCTTGCCAGCATGGCTGCCCTTAGCTACTCTAAGGCACCCACATCCTTAGCTTAAATTCCCTCCTGTTTAAACTGGCTCCAGATGCTTCCGTTACTTGCACCCAGGAGAATCCCAACTCACATAAAACCCACACAGGTGAGGGGCACCTGGGTGGCTCAGTCAGTTGAGCGTCCAACTTCGGCTCAGGTCATGATCTCACGGTTCATGAGTTCAAGCCTCACGTCAGGCTCTGTGCTGACAGCTGAGAGCCTGGAGCCTGCTTTGGATTCTGTGTCTTTCTTTCTCTCTGCTCCTCCCCCACTTGTCCTCTGCCTCTTTCTCTCTAAAAAATAAATACACATTAAAAAAAAAAACCCACACGAACACAGGTGTCAGCTACCTTGAAAGAGGAGTTAGAATGATGTGGAAGCCAGGGAATTTTCTAAATCCGGAAAGGCAAAGGAACCAAATTCCAATATCTCTCTTAAAACCTAGTTTATAACTCTAGGTTTACTGGTTTAAGAAGCATCAGAAGATCTTAAAAGACAACAGGGAGGGGTGCCTGGGTGCCTCAGTCAATTAAATGTCTGACTTCAGTTCAGCTCATGACCTCACAGTTTGTAGGTTCAAGCCCCATGTCGGGCTCCGTGCTGACAGCTCAGAGCCTGAAGCCTGCTTCAGATCCTGTGTCTCCCTCTGTCTCTGCCTCTACCCCACTCATGCTCTACCCCACTCATGCTCTTTGATGTTTGAAATAATAAACATCAAAAAAAGTTTTTTAAATTGTTTAAAAAAAGAGTGGATTTTAGAATGAAACTTGATTATGTTTGATCAGAAAAAAAACCAAAACGAAAACAAAATAACAACGAAGCAACATATTTTTATTTGTTTTATGGGAGGTAACAAAACAGAAATTTTCGAGTGAGTTATTTAAGGGATTTACTCCTCTGAGCACCGTTTGGAAGAGTTCATTCTTTGTGACAGCAAACACTCAGAGGGACAGCTACTTGCCTTCTATCTTAAATAAAATGTTTAAATGTCTATAATTTCTCAACAGTGTGCAGAAATGCCATTGGTTCATTTAAGAAGCATTCAGCGAGAGCCTACTGCACACAGGCCCCTTCAATTTCCAGAACAGAATAGAAAGCAATCGAAAGTGTCATACAGTGAAATTTTCCCACCTGGCAAAGAATAGGCTGTCATCTCCACGCACAGGGATGTTTGCAGAGCTGGGCTGCTTTAAATGTAAGAGACAGATGCTCAGAACAAAAATAATCAAACATGGCTTTCTGCGTGCCTTTTCTTTTATATTTGGTGATTACAATGGCCGGCACGAAGGAAGGGTTAGGGGATGAGAATGAATAGGAAATGGTAGGATATATTAATGAAAATGAGTCCCTTCTCTCATTTGAAAAAAAAAAAAAAAGAATCTGTAAGAGCCACTCTTCTCCCTTGTTGATTCCTTTCCCTTTGGGAGCCAAGGAGAGGGGAAGGCTTCCTATTAGATGCCCCACTGGAGAGCAGGATGGGTATTAGATTCCATTGCCACAGTTAGAAAAAGAGAGACAGGTAACAGTTCCCAGAGCACGTGTTAGGACTTTTGTATATGTTTGATGGTAGACTGGCTCATAAGAGATTGCCCCCAAGTTTAATTGGCTTTGCCCCTAGAAACGTCTGGAAACTTCAGCAGCACGTTCTGCTTAGTTTCTACCTATGCCATTGACAGCACACTTTCCCTGTTTTTCGCCTCCCTGGGAGAGGCCACTGATCATTAGCATTAGTGTCTGCGAAAGCGTAAGACTCAGGCGTCTGCCTTTTTTAAATTATAAGGCATGACAAAGATGGCAGTTACTATAAAAGTTTATTTTCTTTTTTTAAATTTAATTATTTTTTTGTATTTATTTTTGAGAGAGAGAGACAGACAGAGAGACAAGAGCATGAGCAGGGCAGAGAGAGGGAGGCACAGAATCCAAAGCAGGCTCCAGGCTCTGAGCTGTCAGCACAGAGCCCCACGTAGGACTCGAACTCACGAACTGTGGATACAATGACCTGAGTCGAATTCAGATGCTTAACCGACTGACCCACACAGGCATCCCCTGAAAGTTTATTTTCTAAGTGGAAGAAAGAATCTGATATTTTATGACGAAGCGTGCGTGGAACCCCGCGCATGCCCCTTGATCCAGATCTTAACACTCTTCATTGAGAGAGTCCGTCTATCTCTCAAGCAGCAGGCCCAGGGCTCGCCCTGCATATGTGAGAGTGTGCCCTTCCTCAGGGTCGTCACCCTGCCTCCCATTGTGAACCACAAGCACCTTCTACCTTTGCTCTCAAATTCCTACCTCTCCCATCCCTTCGTTTCTTTTCCTCTGCTTTCCTTTCCCCTCCTCTCCTTTCCCCCCACTGTTTTTCTTTGGTTCCTTCCCATTTTTCTGTGTCCTGGAGTCCCACAGGGCAGAGGGAGCACAGGGTGAGAGCCGGGTTGGTGTTCTGCTGTGCCGTTTGCTGCCTGCTTGCTTGTGGGAAGGTCATTCAATCTCTTAGAGTCTCAGATCTAGGAATCGGGAGTAATAATACCTGTTTGTGGGGATTATGTCATCTAGTTTAGGGGTTCACCCATTAATTAAAAGCTACCTAAATGAAATCGGTATTATTATTGGAATTGCACAGACAACAAGGAGAAAAGGTCGCCGGCTTTACTTTGCTGCCGGAGACAGAGAGGAGAGATACAGTGGTGGGAATCCAGAGTCACTGAAGGAATGTATGACTTTGTCTGCTGAGTGTTCATAATGACTGAGTGCATCCCAAAGTCAATCACAGTAACTTTGTCTTTCCCACTTGCATGAGGTTGAACTTGTGCTTTTCTCTCTTAGTGCAGCACCTGGTCCGCTCTGGGTACATTTCAGGTTTCTTTTTCCTAGTGCGCTTTTTTTCATCCGCATTGTCCACAGGCGCCCTCTGATTGCTCTAAGGGCTTAGGGTAAGCCAGGATTGAAAGAGCATCCTGTCCTAAGGGTGATGACAACATGGACCCACCCAGCAACCGTTTGGCTGGGTGTTGTTTTTCCAAAACCGCTGTCTCCTCCCCTTTCTTATCCTTTTCAGAATGTCTGGCCAAGTTCACGGAGAGTTTTTGACTCTGCAGCGGCACCCACTCTGCCACAATCCATCTCACCCCTTGTGGCCTTTATCACATTCTCTTTTCTGTAAATTCTAGCTTTATCGAGATATAATTCACATACCATAAAATCCACTCTTGAAAGTACAATTCATTGACTTTTAGTATATTCACGGAGCTGTGCACACATCACTACAGTCCAATTTTAGACCGTTTTTTTCATCCCCTGTAGCGCTGTGCTGTGCCTTCTCTCCTCCCCCACCCCTGACCACCATTCATCTCCTTTCCATGTCTATGGATTTGCCTCTCTTGCACATTTCCTATAAATGGAATCATACAGTATGTGGCTTTTTGTGACTGGCTTCTTTCACTTTGCATAATGTTTTCAAGGTTCACGGTGTTGTAATATGCATCAGAATGTCTTCCCTTTTTTTTTTTTTAGTTAGTTAGCATATAGTGCAACAAAGATTTAGGGAGTAGATTCTTTACTGCCCCTCGCCCACTTAGCCCATCCCCTCTCCCACAGCCCCTCCAGTAACCCTCTGTCTATTCTCCATATTTAAGAGTCTGTTATGTTTTCTCCTCCTCCCTGTTTTTATATTATTTTTGCTTCCTTTCCCTTATGTTCATCTGCTTTGTATCTTAAAGTCCCCATATGAGTGAACTCATATGATATTTGTCTTTCTCTGGTTGACTAATTTCGCTCAGCATAATATCCTCTAGTTCCATCCACGTAGTTGCAAATGGCAAGATTTCATTCTTTTTGATTGCAGAGTAATACTCCATCGTATATATGTACCACATCTTCTTTATCCATTCATCCATCAGTGGACATTTGGGCTCTTCCCATACCTTGGCTATCGTTTATAGCTCTGCCATAAACATTGGAGTGCATGTGCCCCTTCAAAACAGCACACCTGTATCCCTTGGATAGATACCTAGTAGTGCAATTGCTGTGTCATAGGGTAGTTCTTTTTTTAATTTTTTGAGGAACCTCCATACTGTTTTCCAGAGTGACTGCACCAGTTTGCATTCCCAAGAACTTCATCCTTTCTTATGGTTGAATAATATTCCATTACATGGCTATCCATCTCCCTTACCCATTCATCTGCTGATGAATGAATATTCGGGGTTATTTCCACCTTGGGGCTCTTTTTAATAATGATGCTCCGAACCTTTGAATATTAGTTTTGTGTGGACATATGTTTTCATTTTTGTTGGGTTTGTACCTAGGAAAGGAATTGTTGAGTCCTGCAGTAACTGCGTTTAACTTTTCGAGGAACTTCCAAACTGTTTTTCCAAAGTGACCGCACCATTTTACATTCCCACCGGCAGTGTAGGATGGTTCCTATATTTCTCAAACCTCATATCGTATTCTATTTTATGAATTATCTCTGCATGCTTGTTACTACTCCACTTGGATTTAAGCTCCCCCTGACCACAAACATCTCTGTAAGACATGGCATGTTCTTAATAAATCTCAGCTGTTAGCTGGATAGATAGACTTTTTAATACAATCAGTTACAGTTCTTAACTACATCGTCAAGCGTTCCTTAGGAGAAAAGACAGGTCTAATTTCACACCTTCCAAAGAACTCTACACAGGAACAGTTACCAAGTATTGGGCCCTTACTGGATTCATAGCATATATGACCTCATTTTTCAGATGAAGAAACTGAAATTCAGGTTACTCGTCCAAGTAATTAAGAGCAAAGCTGAAATTCAGACCCAGGCTTTCACTGTACCACGCTGTCTTTCACAGTGCAGGAATTCTACCTATTTTGCAAGGGGAGAGAGAGAGGCTTATTTGAAAATTTGTGCTTGCCCTCTGTAATCTCCCCAAAGGTAGGGACCAATGTTTTGCATCTTTCATTATCTCCTCTTGTGCATAGCACATAGTGGTAACTCAGAAATTTACTTCTGATTATATAAACTTTGAACAATGATATTATGACTAATAAGCTGAAATATAACAGTAAGGTATTGTCACGATCTAGGTCAATCCTTATTGCGACTATATGTGATAATATACGGTAAGCATCTAACCACTTGCCAATGGCCACGGAGCCACAGCCAAAACTGGATCCCGCTGAAATCCCCCAAAGTTGGCCTTTGTGCCTCAAGGCGTCACCGCCTGGGAACCAGAGAAGCGCCGCCTCTCCAGCTACCATCCCGGCCCCCAAGACACAACCTTGCGCCATTCAGCTGACACCAGCTGTCGGAAAAGCGGAACTGGTTTATGAGGCCCTTGCCCCTAACCAGCATGGCCACCCTGAGGCTTCAGGGTGAGGGCAGCCGAATGAGGATCACGTGAGGAGAATCCGGTTCCTTTATTGGCTTTCCCTCCTGGAAGGGCGGGATACAATAACGCAGCGGGGGGGCCGGCTTAAAGGGCCCGCGGCTGAGTCCTCCCGACTCCGCCCCCGGGGCTGGGCGGGGCCGGCGCGCGGAGGCCGCGTCCGGGGGAGCCGTGGTGACCGCCGCCGGCTGAGACGCGAGCCCAAGGGGGTTAACCGCCGAGCCGGCGCGCGGGAGAGCGCGAGGATCGCGCGCGCGAGCCCGGCTCCGCCGACGGGGGCGCACAGGGGCGCGCGGGCTCGGGCGCGGGGATGGAGGACGCCGTGGCCGGGCCCCGGCTCCGGGCGGCGGCCGAGGCGGCCGAGGCGCGGGCGCAGCCGGGGGTGACGCTGCGGCCCTTCGCGCATTTCTCGGCGGCGGCGGAGGCCGACGAGGGCGGCGGCGACTGGAGCTTCATCGACTGCGAGATGGAGGAGGTGGACCTGCGAGACCTGCCCAGCGCCACCATCGCCTGCCACCTGGACCCGCGCGTGTTCGTGGACGGCCTGTGCCGGGTGAGGGCCGGGCCGGGCGGGCCGTCGGGTGGAGGGCGGACACTTGTTGCCCGGAGGAGGCGGCGCGGGTCCCGGCCGGCGCAGGGCAGCCTCTGCAGCCCGGGCCACCGGCGGGGCCGGGAGGAGACCCTCGGGGACGCGGCGACGCCCCCTGCCGCGGTCCACCCACGGCCCGGTGGGCGGGGGCGCGCTCCCGACGGGTCCCGGGTCCCCGGGCACCTGCGGGGCCGCGCGCGCATCCTGCATAGGTATTGCTTTGAGCGCCTCGCCTTTGACGGTGGCTGGTCACCGCCTCCCAGAGACACTCCTACCCCCGGTGTCCACTCGGGTGTCCAGCTGGGGTTGGGGGGAGTGAAGTACGAGATAATCACGGGATGAATTAGCACCCGGGGCGTCTGGGAGCTCGCATTGCCGTCCCTGGGGCATGTATGGTAGCTTGGCACTTGTTTGGGGAAGGGGCTCCCCTCATTCATACGGAGGATGAAACAGACGCGGAGCGGCGACGTGACTCACTGTTCATAAATAGGACAGCGTCTCTGCATTCTCAATCTGCACTATTGGAAGAAAAACCAATGTTTGGGTGAGGATCTGTGGTTGCTCATTATCCTGTGGCTGGCCAGTTTCGGTCGAACGGTGTTGGGGGGAAGGGACCCATTCTCTAGGCCTTTAGAACAGTCAGGAATCTTGCTCCCTGAAGGGGTGACACACCACCATAGGGACCCTCTGATACATGGGGCGTTGATTTTTTTTTTAAATCCACCCAGTTTAGAAACTTAGGAGGGTGAGGGGGCAGGTATGAGTAATCAATGGAGGTGGCAGGGAGGAGGAATTTATTTCCAATCTGCAGTTCGCCTGCAGGATGGAATTTGGACAACGCAGGTGTCGCAGAATAAAGGCTGTCTTTAAGAGATATGACTGGTGAGGGGAGCAGCTGTCAAAAAAGCGCGATGCTTTCCATGCTTGGCTCTGGGTCTGTGTATACTGTCTATGAACTTGTAGTTGGAGGCTGCTGCCAAGAGGTACACCACTGTGGAACCGGGAATGGTGTGCTTGCGTCCCATTTCTTTGTGATTTCTGTGCCCATCCACTTTCAGAAAGGATTACAAGGGCCGTGTGCTTAGGCGAGTCCCTGTGGCATGCTTTCTAAAGCAACAGTTGTCGTAAGTGCGGGGTCTCACTCGTCTTCCTCTAACACCTTTTCGCTTCCTGCAGCCAAGGTCTAGCTAGTACATCGAGCCTCTTTCCTAGGGGTCTGAGGCTGTCTTTCTAATGGAGCAAGGTCAGGTCATGTAAGACTGTGCTTATTTGCTTGGGCGTCCAGCAATTCGTAGTTTTCCAGTTTTCCCAGTAAGTGTGGGGGACATTCCTGAAGTTGCTTTGTATGATACTTTGTCCACTTGGCTAGCTATTCATTTTAATAAACCTCAGAGACCCTGCGTGGGCCAGGCACTGTTCTAGGCTCTTGAGGGCACAGCAGTGAATGGAACAGCAGCCGTGCCTTTCGGGGCTGACCTTTTTGTTGGCGGCGACAATGAACCAATATTAAATATGTCAGGAGGTGACAGTGCTATAGGGAAAAGTAAGACGGAGGAGATGGGGAGGAGGATTGATGTTTTAATCATGATGATCAGAGAAGAGCCTACTAACGAGGGGATATTTTGAACAGACATTGGCCAACATTCATTCATTCATTTATTCTTTTGCTGTTTATTGAATGCTTCCTATGTCCCAGGCACTGTTTTCGGCCCCGTGAGTAGAGTGGCGAACACAGCGAGCTTCCCACTGATGTTTTAGTGACCGGGGAGGGGTTAGATAACAGGGAAAGAAGGGAACAAGGTAATTTCGGATGGCATGGAGTGCAACGGAGAAATTAACAAAGAATAATATGCTAGAGAGTCACCAAGAAGCAGACAGGGGCCGAGTCAGAATCAGTCCTCACGGGGACACTGTGGTGGTTCAAGAGGTTTTAGTAAAGGGCTGATTAATTGGAGCGGGACCCAGAGGGTCAGCCCCAGGGTGTGGGATGGAGGGGAGGAAGTAGTGTTGCTGGAGCCTGAAGAGACACAGATGTGAAGGGTGGAACTTAGATGCTGTCGTGGGGACTGGCAGGGAGGAGGTACCCCCACTCGCCCTGGCTTTCTGATCTCATCGGCTGAACCCAGCTGGCAGCCAGGAGGCTGGGGGGCGGGGGGGGGTGCATAATACAGTCCATAGGTGGCACAACCTGCCAGAGCCCAGAGAAGGGTAGGGAGGGCAGAGGATGGCCCTGGGGACAGGGCCTGCAAAGCAGACGTGCAGAGAGGAGTCAGCATGGGGCCACTTTAGATCGAGTGGCCCCGAATGGTCTCTCTGCACAGCTCGGACTGGGCTGCCAGGAGAACTGCTCTCGTGTAGATTCTGCGTGGCTGGCATCCAGGCACAGGGAACAGCAGATATAGGAGTTTTAGGGCAGCAGTGAACTGAGTTCAGAAGGCATGCAGGGGCCCTCATGGCCGCGTGGGAGACGGTCGGGGGAGATCGAGGTTCGACACAGCCGGGGAAGGGTTCCATGCGGGGCCTTGGCGGCCATGGCAAGGAATCAGATGTAGTTCCGACAGCCAGGCTGCGTGGAGCAGGTCTCTTGGACGAGGACAGTGGGTGGTCAGGAGAGGAAGCAGGGAGACCCCTTGGGCGGCTCTTACCTTTCATTGTCTCGGGGAGCTTTGGAAGTGTTTGAACTCCGGTGGGGGTGTTGGACGCTGGAGATGGAGCAAAGGACAGAGCCTCGGCTTGAGCCTGTCTGGATGGGGGTGTTCAGAATGGGGGTGGGGGAGCTCTATGCGGTTTGCTGGTTTGGTTGCACATCCACAGGCTCCTGTAAGATGTCAAACAGTTGGTGAAGATGCAAAATTCTCTGGGCTCTCTGAGGCCCTGAAGGCAAATAGTTCTGAAAAACTAGGCAGCAGCGAGAGCAGAAATCCCTGTGTGGCCTTTGGTGAGCCTTCCAGCAAAAAAAATTTCTCCTTTAGCTAAAATCGGGCCTGTAGGTGGGAAGGTGTGGCTTCTGCCAGCCTTATTATTCTAAAGGCCATTCTCTCCCCCTGTGAGCCTGATCACCCAAGGGTGGTGTAATGAAAATGTCCTTCTACTTCGGGTCCGTGTGGTCTGACCCCTAGTGGTCATGCTGCTAACTGCATTGCTGACAGAAGGCACAGCTTTGTGGGTTGTGGGGGGGGGGGGGGGGGGGGGGGTGTTTGGTGGTCCCCTCTCCTTCATCAGTCTCTTGGAGGGTCACCTGGTTGTGTGATGGTGGCTTAGCCTGTTAGGGGCCGCAAGAACAAAATGCCACAGACTGGGTTGCTTATAAGCAACAAATATGGGGCGCCTGGGTGGCTCAGTCCATTGAGCGTCCGACTTCGGCTCAGGTCATGATCTCGCAGTTCTTGAGTTCGAGCCTTGCGTCAGGCTCTGCGCTGACAGCTCAGAGCCCGGAGCCTGCTTCAGATTCTGTGTCTCCTTCTTTCTCTGCCCCTCCCCTATCCTCAATCTGTCTCTCTCAAAAATAAAATAAACATAAAAAATTAAAAAATAAAATAAAAAAATAAACAACAGACATTTATTCCTCACGTTCTGGAGGCCAGCTTGGTCGGGTGACAGCCCTCTTCTGGGATGCAGACCTCTCGCTGTGTCCTGACGCAGTAAGCAGGGATGAGGGAGCTGGCGCGGGGGACTCTTTCATAAGGACACTGGTCCCAGCCAGAGGGCTCCACCCTCTACCTCAATACCCCCCTAAAGGCCTCATCTCCTAATACCGTCACCTTCAGGAATTCGGATGTCGGTGGTATGAACCTGGGTGGGACATAGGCACCCAGACCATGGCAGACGCTACCTGGGCTCATATTATTCTCTGACCTCAGTCCCGAAAGAAAGAAATCGACCCGAGGCCAGGATTCATTGGAGAATTTATATCAGAGGCCATTTTCTAACTCTTAACAGGCCTGATGTGTAAAACTTGTTTCCATTAGCTGGGTCATCCTCCATGCTGTAAATAACGTATAATGAACGTGTTCATTAAATGCTTATCTAAAACCCAAGTGAAGCTGTGTGGTCATTAATTTCAAGTAACATTACTAGAGGTTTGGCCCATTACAAATGAATGAAGACTTTTATGAAAGTAAGGTTAGCTCCTGTTGTGCAAATGTTAATGTAGCATATCCTGTGACCATTCTGTTTTTGCAAAACTGTTTTCTTCTTACTGAGAAAGCAAAGCAGTGCTTGGAACCAGTAAGTACAGGTGCTTTGGCTTGTAGGCAGCGGTCTGTTGGTTCCCTGGAATAAGAGACTTTATGCGGGCCTCATCAAGCTACCTAGAAACCTAGAGGAGGTCTCGCATAATAGTCTGTGAGTTTCCAGGCAGCAAATACAGTTCCATACGGTAATAGAAATGAGTACCGCTTTCTCTGTTGTCTGAAACATGAATGCATATTTGATTTTTTTTAATGTTTATTGATTTTTGAGAGAGAGAGGGAGAGCAGGGTAGGGGCAGAGAGGGGAGGACAGAGGGTCTGAAGCGGGCTCTGTGCTGACAGCAGACAGCCCGATGCGAGGCTTGAACTCACAAATCACGAGATCCTGACCTGAGCGGAAGCCAGATGCTCCACTGACTGAGCCACCCACCCAGGCGCCCCTGCATTTAGATTGATAGAGCTTTACCCTAAGGCTAAGTCAGAACATATCAATCATCAAAAAAAGTTCCTCTTCTCTAGTGAATAAACTCACCTTCCTTAAAATGGGTGCCCACTTAAGATTTGTGATACGGACATGACTTTCTTTTCATGACAGGAAATATTCTGAGAGCCATACGAGGGGTTTGAGTGGTGGCTTTGATTTCTCTGTATCAGTGAAGACCCCACGCAGATCGCATCCTAGCTACACGAGAGTCCCTAGGGAGCTCTGAACTTGTCCAGACGCACGCCACCCCGACCAGCTGCAGTCTCAGGGGCTGGGAACCCCTTGGAAAGAACTGCCTGGAAAGCTCCCCCCAGGTGATTCTAGTTGAGAGTCAAGGTTGAGGACCGTTGTCCTACCTGGATGGCGTTTTGCCTGACCAGAGGCGTCGTTCTGCCATGAGAAGATCATTGAGTAATTGGCCACTGGGTTCCCTTTGGAGCTGGCCCTGTGCCTTGATTTCCTCACGTCAGAACTAGGAGTCGGGCTCCCGGGCTGGCACCTCCCTTCTCTGACTGGTGTTTGACCTCGTAGCTGGAAGGCAGGCTGATTGGCTGTCCGCCCTGTAGCCCGAGCCTTTGGGAGGTGACACGGGATCCGGGCGTGTGCTTTAACATGGGGTTGCCTCCCCTGGCCTCCGTGCGCACCCCCTTCCGCTGCCACTCCGTCTCCAGCCTGAAGTCACGTGCTGGGCTTGTCTTCCCAGAACTGGGTTTTGTAGACAGGATAGCATTCAGTAGTGATTCGATGACGGAGACGGTTTGTGTGCCCCGGGGTCGCATGGCTGATGGGCATAGTTTCTGCTCCCAAGATTGCGGGCACTTGGCTGTGCCTCTGCCCGTTCCCAAGCCAGTCAGTGGCAGCGTGTCGTGAGATGGGCCGTGCCAGCTGGACAGTGGCAGTCGGGTTCCGCTGTTGTGTCAAGTCCAGGCGTTCTCAGGCCACTTTCAGCTTTCACCCCAGTGTCACAGGCATGTGGCTTCTCAAACTCAAACCATGCGTAAAACGGCTCCGACACCCCCCCCCCCAAAGAGTACAGAGACGGTAAACCAATATGGTATGGTTTAATTTCTTGGGAAATGTTCAGAACATTCTATGTTTAAAAAAAACATACACACCCAGCCATGTGTTTGATACGTGCCAAGTTTATTTTAGAATTTATTCACTATACCCCTAATTTTAGAATTTCTGACTCTTACATAAGTCAAATGATTTTTCATATCTGTGAGGTTCATTGGGTCCCTGCCCATCACTCCTGCGCGAGCCAGCGTGCGAGTCCCCATCAGTCGGGTCCCCTGCCAGCACGCGCTCCGCGGCCGTAACTTCCAGTGTCATTGCCCGCAGCCGGGGCTTTCCGAGCCCCGCAACGACAACGACAGAAGGGAACAAAAGACAAGTCGGCTTTGTGAGAGAACAGAGAAGCTAGAGCAGAGGCTGTTAGAGTCTGATTCCCGTGTGTCTGTCTCAGGCTGCGTTCGTTCTCTCTTCCCTTTTGAAAAAGGTCCTCAGACGATCGAGTCCACTCTTTTCATCCCTGCCGTCTGAGGGGGCCCATTTGCCCTGTTCTGTGACCGCATCACTCCTGGGAGGTGACAGCCAGCTGGGCACACACAGCAGTGTGCGTGTTGGTGGTGGCACCGATAGACACCACCCCCGCAACCCCGTACGCATTTTCTGTGCCGATTGTTAGGAGCCATTTCAAGGACTGGAGGGCCAGTGTCAGTCATTTGAAATACAATTCGGTTGTGATGGAGAATTTTTTTCTTTTCTCTTTTTCTTTTTTTTTTTTTAATGTGTATTTATTTTTGAGACAGACAGAGCATGAGCAGGGGAGGGGCAGAGACAGAGGAAGATGCAGGCTCCAGGCTCTGAGCTGTCAGCACAGAGCCCCACGCAGGTCTCGAACTCATGAATCTAGAGATCATGACCTCAGCTGAAGTCAGATGCTTAACCGACTGAGCCACCCAGGTGCCCCTATTTATTTTTTTTAACCTCAAAAGATTTCATTGGGCTTAGTATGCTCCCTTCCCCATTGACGTCTGCAAGAGAAGAGGCAGTGCAGCGTGATAGCAGTGGGCGTGGATCAGAAGCAAAACCTTCACCACATGCTTACATGGTGGGAGTCTGAGGAAGCTGTTTCTCCCACCGTGCCTCAGTTTCCCTGCCTGTAAAGTGGGAGTGGTGATAGTGAGCACATGTCATGATGTACATAAAAGGCTTGTCACTGACAGAGTAAACTTTTACTACTGCTTTGCAACAAACTAACTCAAAAGATGGTAGTTTGTTTATTTATTTATTTAGAGAGGCAGGGAGGGCAGAGAGAGTGAGGGAGACGGAATCCCATGCAGGCTCCACGTGGTCAGTGCAGAGCCCTACATGGGGCTCAAACTCACAAACCATAAGATCATGACCCGAGCCGAAATCAAGAGCTGAATGCTTAACTGACTGAGCCACCCAGGCACCCCTCTACTTTATTTTAAAGCTAATAAAGTAGTTCCCATTCATTAACGTGAACTACTTTCTGTGTAATATATTTCTTCTCCTCTTACAAGAACCCTGTGCAATAGGTGCAATAACATCCCCATTGCAAAGATGTGGAGACTGAGACTAGCCGAGGCCAAGTTGCCTGTCCCAGGTCACATAGCCAGGAAAGTGCCAGTCCTCTGATTCAGGCCTCGTTTTGGCAACCTCCAGAGCCCGGGCCCTAGTCATCTTACAGAGTGCGGCAGTGCACATGAATTTTTCGTATCTTTCACATCGTATGGAAACCCCAGGGCCGCTCTGTGAAGAAAGGATTTTTATCCACAGGAAACGGAGGTTCAGATGAGTTACAGCTCTGTTACCCCTTCAGCCCTTTGTTTACACTTGACAGATGTATCTGAGTGCTCTTGGTGCATCAGTGGCAGCCGTAGTGATGTTCTTGTGTTGAAGCAGAAGGCAGAGCCTGGGTGCTGGGGCCAGAAAGGCCTGGATTTGAATCTGGGCTACATCACTTCACTCATTCATTCATTATCTATTCCACAAATATTTCCCGGATGCCTATTTTGAGCGCTGTGCTGGTTTCAGGACCAACCAGGGGGCCCCAGGTGAGTCTGCCACCCTCCCCAAGGCCCGGCCTGCTCGGTTGCAGAGTGAAGACAGTCATCCCCACCCCATGGTAATGGTGAAGGCAGCATGGGGAGGGGGGAAGCAGCCCTCGACAGCCCTTGGTGAGTGACAGACACCAGCCATCCCTGCCTTATGGGGCTCACAGGGTAGCAGCGAAGACACCAAATTCACTTTTTATTCCTGTGTGTATGGTCAATATGACCAAAGTGCTTAGTAGGTCTACAAAAAAACCACATGTCATTGGCCAAGTTACTTAACCAAACCTCAGTGAGCAGGTTGAATTGGATAATCTCTGTGAGGCCAACTCTGGCCCTCGAAGTGATATGGCTGGCTTTATACTCTTCTATCAGCGGCACATGGCTGGAGCATGGCTCATTTGTCCCTTGCTCCTGAGCATGCCCACATGTTAATAAGTCAGACTTTTCCAAGCAGGAAGTTGCTCAAGAACGGAATTTCTCTCATGTGAATGTACATTTCTTCCATCTGACTTTCCCAGGTATCCACCTGGAGGGGAGGCAGAACCTGGCCTCTCCTCATCCCTGGTTTTCAGCTATGACCCTTTAACAAAAAGATTAATAAGAGAAAAAACAGACCATTATGCGTGCCGTGCGGATCACAAGGGAGAAGCCTCAGCGAAATGGAACTCGGCTTATCAATCCTCTTGAACAAAGAACAACATATTTGTAGAGGAGCGGCAGCGCAGGGCGGAGAAAGCCATTTCAGGATCCCAAGGGCAGCTGACTGGAAAGGTAAAGATGTGGGAGGAAGCTGATGGACTAAGTTTCCTCTTAAAGAGTCTGGAGTCCTTTCCAGTAAAAGGAGAATTTACATCCTGCCTTTAGGCAGAAAAAGAGGGAGAAGGCAGAGCTTTTTCTGCCTGTGCTCTTTATTGCCTTCAGCTCAAAATAACTTTTACGTCAAAGAGGGGTACTTGGGGGTGACATATTCTGGTTCCTTTACACCCATACCTGTGTCCTGCTTTGGTCAGTGAGAGGCCTGTCTGCTAGTTTGTGGCTGGAGAGAAGGTAAATTTCAGTCACTTGGAAATGTACATGGGGCTGATGTGAAAAAAGCCTGTGGCAGAGACGGTTTCACTGCCCCCAGTACTGATTCTGTCCAGCCAGCATTTGAGGGGCTGCCAAAGATAGCCTCCCAAAGCCTGGCTACTTGCGTGAAATGTTCGTTTTTATCGTCTCTTGTTTACTGGGCACTTTTCCAAATCTCCCAATGGCTATTACTAATTGTAGGTGACAGTGTGTCCTGTGTGCACATCTGATTTATGCTTATCGTCCTGGAAAAGTTACCAGTAGTACCCCTTTGACTCTTAAATTTGGACGATAAAGTATATTCTTAGTAGTTATACAATTAACGATAAGCACCCTATTTATGAAACACCATTTGTGCCAAATATTTTATGCACATCATTTAAAAAAATTTGTTTATTCTGGGGGGGTGGGGATCCTAAGAAGGCTCTGCACTGTCAGTGCAGAGCCTGATGCAGGGCTCGAGCTCACAAACCATGAGATCACGACCTGAGCCCAAGTCAGATGCTTCACCGCCTGAGCCTCCTGGGGGGCCCAGCACCTTATCTAATCCTTCTTACAACCTTCGAAGATAAATACTATATTGCCAATTTTACTGACGAAGCCTCCTCCCCCCTTTGCAAAACTGCTCAGCACACAGACTCCCATGGCAACGGGGCATCTGACCGTGGGCGCTCCCAGGGAACCAGGGCAGGAGGGGCCCCGGCCCACGCCCTGCTTTTCTCCCAAGAGGAATCAGGGCTCTGAGGGGGGACGATCTTTCCTCAGGGGTACCCCCCGGATGTTGGCTAGAACTAGAACAGGTCTTCTTGGCCCCACCCACCAGTTTGATACTGCCATGTGATTCCCCGGGAAGTAACACCCTCCGCTCTCCCTCCCCTGCCCCACCCAGAGAACCCAGAGCACGCAGATAAGGAGTACAGCTAGAGACAGGTCAGCCGGGACAGGCAGAGGTGTCCCAGGGCCACTGTTAGGGGGCTGCCGTGGAGCAGGGTATCCTAGCCGACAAGCAGAGAGCTTTGCCCCAGAGCTAGTCCCCTGCTGTTCAGAACACCAGCGCTGGCCACCAGGGGGAAGTAACTTCGCGTATGTTCTGCGGTGGAGCCTGGCTCTTGACTTAGACTTTAAATCAGGCATCAGGACAGAAAGTGCATTTTCAGCAGGAAGAAGTCACGCCTATGCTGCACAAGAGGTTATTTAAAGATGAGTTTGTAGTTGAAACTTTCAAGTGGAGAGACCACGTCCCCTCCCCACAGAAGACCGAGGGAGTGAGAGCCGCCTCCCGAGCCGCCCTTCCCCACGGCCGGACCACGGCACCACCACCTTTGCTGGGAACAGGAAGCACGGGGGGCGTGTGGTTCTCCTACCCCTGAGTGCCTCGTTGAGCCTGGGACTTCCTCTGCCCCAGGCTCCAGTTTGCAATTTGTCAGGACTATGACTCAAATGATCGGCATAGGGGCGCCTGGGTGGCTTAGTCAGTTAAGTGTCTGACTCTTGGTTTGGGCTCAGTTTATGATCTCATGATCCGTGGGATCAAGCCCCGCATAGGGCTCTGTGCTGACAGTATGGAGCCTGCTTGGGATTCTCTCTCTCTCTTCCTCTCTCTCTCCCTCCTGCACTCTCTCCCTCTCTCAAAATAAATAAATAAACTTAAAAAAAATAAATAACAATAATTTAAAAAATTATCAGCAAAGGGGCACCCAGATGGCTCAGTCGGTTGAGCGTCTGACTCTTGATTTCAGCTCAGGTCATGATATCAGGGTTGGTGGGATCGAGCCCTGCATCAGGCTCCTTGCTGACTGTATAGATAGAGCCTGCTTGGGATTCTCTCTCTCCCTTCCCTCTGGCCCTCCCTCACACACTCACACGCACGTTCTTGCACACATGTTCTCTTTTCTCTCAAAATAAACATTCAAGTTATCAGCATGAAGAAATACAAAGGGAACTCGTTCGGATTAAAGAGACACTATTTCAGAGATAATAGGAATTTTCTGAGCTGGCTTCAGATACTAGGTTACTGCATAGACTACTTATAAAATGCAAAGCTTGTGCTAGGAGACAGGTCCCCAGACCTGGGCAGTGGGAAGTGTTCTCTCGCATGGGAGCCCCTGTCCCAGGATGATTCCAGAATTCCCTACCGCTCAGGCCATGTGGAGACCGTAGTCTGGGCTGGAGCAGGGATTCTCGGGAGCTCAGACAGATCTCGGCTGTCCCTGCACAGCCTCCTTTGTGTCCTCAGCTGCAGATCTCGGAGGGTGATGGAGACCCCCTCAAGTCTGGGTCCGTAGTCTGTAAACTCCTTGGCAGCCCCTAAAACCAGACCAGCCACCAGAAAAACCCAGTAGGTTGCTGCCAGTTGATGAAACGGCTGGAAAACACTTACAGTTGTTTGGCAGCATCAGGGTGGTTTGTATCTGAATCTGTCTTTCTAGAACAGCCGAGCCTAAGATGTAGCCTTCCGACTCAAGCCCCTGTTTATCCCGACACAGGATTCCCAGAATGTTTTCATTTTTTATTTTTAAAATCCATTCTGAATTTGCGTATTTCTTTGAAGTGGCCAATAAATTTGCAGGGAACTAACACTTTGACCCTCATTTGCTCTGTTGTGTCAAATATTTATTCTTGACACATATTGGGAAATACTGTTCATGGGCGAGATACTTTATAGCCTCCACGTTTTGAGCATTTCAGTTATGTAGAGCAGGTTGGGGAAAGTGACCTGGTCCTTCACATGGTGAGCCTGCCCGAGACCGGCGTGTGTGAGGGAGTGAGGGAGTGAGGGAGTGAGTGAGGAGGGGTCGTATGTGGGGTGGGCGGTGAGGTGACTCCCTGCATTTGCTGGAGGGGTGCAGAGGACAGAATGGAGCAGCACATGCCACATCAGCAGCTTGGAATAAAGCAGTTCTGGTGGGCTGTGGCTGGGATTCCGAGCTTCATTTCAATCTGTAAAAGGACGCGAGGGGGGTGAATTCACCTGGATGCGGTGAGGTGTTAAGTACAGCACAGCAGTGTCTGTGATCATGTCTGCAGGCAGGAGATACTCCACAACTATTTGTTTAGCCTTTACCAAGGACCCCGCTTTAATGGCCATGATTGTATTACTAGGTGATGTTCTATGTTGGGGTGCCATTTAATTTCTGTCTGTTAATTTATTTCCTTTTCATTTATTTCCTTTCCCTCCTTCACTTTCTCTCCTAGATAGTTGCAGGTTCCCTTCCTGCTTATTATTAATCTTACTCTGGTGGCTCAGCTGAGGTGGAAGGGTGCAGGCGTGTGCGCCCCGGAGACCCTTCAGTGCCATTTGCTATGGGCAGACACCTACCTTGCTTTAGAGTCCTGCGTGCTTAAAGGTGTTATTATGTTGGGATTAGGAAGGTGGGTCCCAAAGCCCAACCAGCCTGCATTCAAATCCCAGTTCTGCCAGCACCTGGCTGTGACCTTGGCTGTGACTTTTCTGTGCTTTGGTCTCATACTCTCTCTCTTTTTTCTTTTTTTAAACACCCAGTCCAGAGCCCAGTGCGAGGCTTGAACTCATGACCCTGAGATCAAGACCTGAGCTGAGATCAAGAGTTGGACTCTTAACCCACTGAGCCACCCAGGCTCCCGGTCTCTTTGTTTTCAAAATGGGTAATCAAAGTACCCATCTCCCTGGGCTTGAATATAGGGAATAAGAGCAGGCCACCCCCAAAATGTGCCACTGTGGCATACTGATTATTTTAAATAAAGGTTACTTAAGAGATGGGCTGTGCAAAAAGACACTCAGACCCTCCTCTGCCCCCCTGAAGGCATGCACCTCCCATGCAGAAGGTCAGCTCCCTGTACCAAGAGGTGAAGAGACATCCTTATCACCAGAGAGAAATTGGGGGCCAAGAAAGCTATACAAATAACCCTGTTACTTTTTACTAACTTACGACCCTTGTCCAAATTCTAATCAGAATTCCTTACTAATTAGGGGCGCCTGGGTGGCTCAGTCGGTTGAGCATCTAACTTTAGCTCAGGTCCCGATCTTGTGGTTCATGAGTTCAAGCCCCGCGTCCAGCTCTGTGCTGACAGCTCCGAGCCTGGAGCCTGCCTCCAATTCTGTGTCTCCCTCTCTCTCTGCCCCTCCCCCACTCACATTCTGTCTCTTTCTCTCTCAAAAATAAATAAACATTAAAAATAATTTAAAAAAAAAAGAAGTCCTTACTCATTGAAGCCCCCAAAAGTTAACTTTTTCTTTGTCCTGTCAATTCCTTACAGATTTATTGTCTCTTTGTCTAAAAAGTATGAAAATTATATGCCTTGATCATTTCTTTGGGTCTCAATTTCATTATTGAGACTCCACGCACACATAATAAAACTTCTCCTGTTAATCTGTCTCATGTCAAAGTAATTTTCGGTCCAGCTGGAAAACCTTAAAGGGTAGAGGAAGAATTTTTCCTTCCCTAAATAAGGGTAAATATAAATTGTTAACCTTAAAAATAAAACTGTATTATATGTCAACTGTACTTCAATTAAAAAACTAAACAGTGGTGTCCAGATAACTGAAAATAATAACATTTAAAAAACTAATGTGAACAAAGTAAAATAAATGAAAATAAAGCTGTTAGTTACTTTACCAACAAAAATGGGTTTATTCAGGAATAGCAGAATTGCAATTCCAGAGAAGCACACTAAGGCAAAACCACAGGCAAGCCTGGAGAACAAGGGAGAACAATGGTCTTTTTTAAAGAAAGGGGAAGTTGGGAGGGCTGTGTAAACAAAAAAATCCATTGGCCTAATCTGGGAGTTCAAGTACACTGGCTTCTCATTGGCTGCGCTGCTGCGGGGGGGGGGGGGGGGGGGGGGGGGGGGGGGGGGGGGGGGGAGGAGAAAACCCTTCTTCTCCCTATTGGCGGTCATAAAGTAGTATTCTTGTGCAAGGTTCCTCCCTCGATGCAGTTGACCAGGGGGAGGGTTTTTGCCCTCTCCCTTCTGGCTTCCCATCTTAGTGAGGTTTCCCTTGATTAATTTTCACCAAATAAAGGGCTAAGAATAATACCAGGCTTAAAGTAAGTGTTAGCCATTTTATTAAAATTAGTATTAAAATGTAAACATTACAGTGTCTGTATTGTTCACTGCTATTTATCCGGTGCCTGAGCCAGTGCCTGCCACACAGTAGGCACTTAATAAATATTAAGTGCAGCGGTAGAAGTAAAACACTAACGTAAAAATGAAAGTATTGCGCAGTTAAATCCACTAAATATTAAGCCGTATTTTCCCAGGAGTCTCCCACACACGGAGCACGTGTATGAGATTAACAGGATGGGGTGTTGCTGAACGTTAGGAATAGATGTGTCATACCAGAAGACTAGCATGGCCTGTCATCACTTGTAAATGCTTACATAAAGTATGTTTTAACATGAAATGAACTCTGCTACAAAGTTGAAAACAACTTAAGAAACAAGACACTATGGGGGCATCTGGGTGGCTCAGTCGGTTAAGCCTCCGACTCTTGATTTCAGCTCAGCTCATGGTCTCACGGTTTGTGAGAACGAGCCCCACGTCCGGCTCTGCACTGACCGTGTCCAGCCTGCTTGGGATTCTCATTCTCTCTCACTCTCTCTGAAATAAACACTAAAACCCCCAAAACACTGTAAAAATAAGTCTCAAGTAAGACAATGGGTGTAAAAATTATGAACCCTAAAGCATCATTAATGCTGATGATAAGAAATACTAGGGGTGTCTGAGTGGCTCGGTCGATTAAGCGTGCAACTTCAGCTCCGGTCATGATCTCATGGTTTGTGGGTTCGAGCCATGCGTCCAGCTCTGTCCTGACAGCTCAGAGCCTGGAGCCTGCTTCAGATTCTTTGTCTCTTTATCTCTGCCCCTCTGCCACTCATGCTCTGTCTCTCTCTGTTCTCAAAAATAAATAAAGGTTAAAAAAATTAAATTTTTTAATGTTTATTAATAAATGTTCAGATTCAGAGTCACAGATTCCAAAGCAGGCTTCAGGCTCTGAGCTGTCCACACAGAGCCCGACGTGGGGCTCAAACTCCTGAACCGTGAGATCGTGACCTGAGCAGAAGTCAGACGCTCAACCTACTGAGCCACCCAGGTGCCCCTAATTAGTAAGGAATTCTGATCAGAATTTGGACTAGGGTCGTAAGAGGCTTTCACTCCCTCTCACCCTCTGTCTCTTCCCCTTGTCCTTTCTTTTCCTGCTTTTCCCGTCCCTCTTTTCTCTTTCATTGTTAGAACACCTTTTAGGAGAAACATCTTTTCAGAAATCCGCTGTCCTCTGCTAAATCTCCACTTACCCCACCAGCCAGACTCTAGCACCCTTCATAGAAGGTGGCTGGTCATTCTCTGCCAAATCTTGTCCCTAAGAGGGCAAAATTAACTTGTGATCTTATCTCTGAATGCCGCCCCGGTTTCCATTATTTCGAGCCAGGAAAGATGACCTTCCTTAATGAAATGCATGCTGTCTGCTTAGTACTCAGCAGCCTGCTGTGCTTTTAATTTAATGAACCAGTCTTTAAAAACTTTATTGTTAGCCGCGCAGCAGCCTGTCACTCCCATCCCCCCACCCCCAGTCTGTCCCCAGTTACAGTAATTCCAGATGGTTCCATCATTGGGTGGCACCAGTGGGGACTGAAGGTTGGGCTTTAGCACTGTATGATCTGGGCTCATACTTCTTAGAGCCACTTCTCTGTGCTTTTGGTCCAGGATAACTCACCCCTTATCCTTCTCTCCAGAGAGCACTGCCATGATAAGCTGGCTTTAGCGAAGAGTTCACGTACCGTTGCATTAGGTCCACAGTGTGCTGGTGTTAACAGTATTTAATGGCATTAGGGAGAACTTTCTTTTTATTTTTTTTATTTTTACAAATAGTTTATTGTCAAATTAGTTTCCACATAACACCCAGTGCTCATCCCCACGAGTGCCCTCCTCCATGCCCATCCCCCCTCCCCCCTACATCCATTAGTTCTCAGTTTTTGTCAGCATTCAAGAGTCTCTCATGGTTTGCCTCTCTCCCTTTCCCCCACCATTTCCCCCTTCTTCTCCCCCTTGGTCCTCTGTTAAGTTCCTCCTAATCCTCCTATATGTGCAAACATATGGTATTTGTCCTTCTCTGCCTGACTTATTTCGCTCAGCATAACACCCTCAAGGTCCATCCACGTTGCTACACATGGCCAGATGTCATTGTTTCTCATTGCCATGTAGTATTCCATCGTATTGATAAACCACATCTTCTTGATCCATTCGTCCGTTGATGGACACTTAGGCTCTTTCCATGTTTTGGCTATTGTTGAGAGTGCTGCTATGAACATTGGGGTCCATGTGCCCCTGTGCATCAGCACTCCTGTGTCCCTTGGGTAAATTCCTAGCAGTGCTATTGCTGGGTCCTAGGGGAGTTCTATTGTTGGTTTTTTGAGGAACCTCCACACTGTTTTCCAGAGGGGCTGTACCAGTTTACATTCCCACCAACAGTGCAAGAGGGTGCCCGTTTCTTAGGGAGAACTTTCTGAAGAGCACAATGCATAATACATTTCTGAGCGCCAAGCATGGGTTATTTCATTCGTCTAGATGGCTCTTTGAGTTGAAGAATAATTCATTATAAAAGTAATATTTGTCCGTAAAAATAAATAAAAGCATTTACTAAAAATTCCCCATCATCTTCTCTCAACCTGGTTCTTAGTGACAGCCTCTGTTAAGTTTTATATGTACTGTTTCCTGCATGTTCTTTGCATGTATAAACATGTATGTGGCGTATATAAAGAGATAAATGCAATTCAATATTTACCATGTATATATATTCACAGTGTCATACTATACACAGCCTTTTGCTACTTGCCTTTTTAAAATACTGTGGATATCTTTTCAGTAGACTGCATTTCTTTTGATGGCTACCCAGCATTTCATTAGAAGAATATACCATTAAAAAAAAGAGAGAATATAACAGTTAACCAGCAATTTCTACTGATAAATATTTAGGTTGTTTCTGGCGTTCCCCCCCACCATTATAAACAGTCTTGCAGCATCTCCTCATATATATCTTTGTTTACACATGTAAATGTGTACGTTACATTTCTAGATCCAGATTTCTGAGTCAGAGAGTTTAGTGATTTTGCGTATCAATAGATGCTCTCCAAAATGTTTATACTCCTGTGTATTAACCCCTGCACTCCCTAAAACTTCCTCTTTCCCCACATTCTTGCCAGCAGAAGGGATTCTAAAGCATTTTGGATCACTGCCAAGATCATTCGGAGGTGAAAAATAGCATCTCTTTCTTTGAACTGGTATTTCCTTAATTAGGCCCAGGGTTGATCAGCTTTTACGCTTCTCAGACTCTTGTTGCATTGTTGCTGCTGTTGTTGCTGAGTTGATTGTTTACATCTTTTGCTACTTTTCTAGTAAGTGTGTGGACTCAAGAATCTGTAAGAACTTCCTGTATATTAAAGGAATTGGTACTTTGTCACATATATTGCAGACATTTCCCCCAGTTTGCCATCTGAAGCTATGTGGTTTTTTATCCCACAGGAGTGTTTACTCTTTTTATTTGTAGTTCAGATATGGAAATTTTGGCTTCCAGTCTTCGGGGTTTGTCTCATATCCACAGAGTTCTTTCCTGGGCCAAGATGTATAGGAGTATGTATTTTCTACTACATATGTATATATAGTATATATACATGTATATACATATATATATATATATATACTGTATATATATAAATATATATATATAGATGTTTGCCATTAATTCATTGGATACTTTGGTGTAAGGAGTAAGGTAGGTTTCTGGTTTTCTCTTTGCATGTTACCTGTGAGTTCCAAATCCCACAGATCTGAAATACACATAGGTGGCTAAATATACTCAAATCAGCGTGTTAATCTTTTCTCCCATTTCTGAACTTATTTCATGTTATTTTAATGGCTGTGGCCTAAGATGTTAGCCTTCTTTAACAATTAATGGGTCTAATTCTCCCCAATTCTTCTCTCTCAGCAGTTAATTTTCCAGCCAGTTTCATTTCTTACTCTTTTCTTTTCCTTAATTTTTTATTTGAGAGAGAGAGAGAGCATGTGCAAGCAGGGGCAGGGGAGAGAGAATCTCAAGTGGGCTCCATCCCACAACCCTAGGGTCATGACCTGAGCCGAAATCAAGAGTCCAATGCTCGGGGCACCTGGGTGGCTCAGTCGGTTAAGCGTCCGACTTCGGCTCAGGTCACGATCTCACAGTTCGTGGGTTCTAGCCCCTCGTGGGGCTCTGTGCTGACAGCTAGCTCAGAGCCTGGAGCCTGTTTCAGATTCTGTATCTCCCTCTCTCCCTGACCCTCCCCTGCTCACACTGCCTCTCTCTCTGTCTCAGAAATAAAAACATTAAAAAAATTAAAAACAAACAAACACAAGACCCACATCTGAGCCCAAAGCCCACTTTAGATTCTGTGTTTCCCTCTTTCTCTGCCTCTCCCCAGCTCATGCTCTGTCTCTCTCTTTCAGAAATAAACATTGAAAATATTTTAAAAATACAAACAAATAAACATTAAAGCAAACAAACAAAAAAAGCAAGAAGAGAGCTAGATGTGTTTATTGTATACAACCAGGTTTAGACCAGGAAAATACTTTACTCCTCAGAGATACTTACAGGGGAGTTAAAATACCATACCGCCATCTCAAGGTTATGGTCCATGGTAAGACATGAGCACAGTCCCCTTAAAAGTTGGGTACGAGCTAAGGATGCCATCTGGCACCACTATAATTACTGTTAAAGCGCCATGTGGCTAAGAAATTAAAACACAAGTGTTGCAAAGAAGATGTCGAATCATCACTACTTGCAGGCGATATGACTTTGTAGCTGAAAAATGCAAAAGAATCAACTGAACCCCTATTAAAAGCAGTAAGAGGCGTTAGTACAGTGGTCAGTTACAAAGTTAATCCATAGAAACAATAATTTTCTTTATATGAAAGTAGAAGTAAGAATAATAGTAAAAGAGGGCTTGTATTTTGATACATTTCTTAAGTTTACATAAAAAATATTTATACCCAAGAATCTAAAACATGAATACAAACCATAAACAATAGAAAGGAAGTGTCAAACCTATATTGCCGGCATAAAGATGGCCCAAATAAGTAGAACATTATAGAAACAAAGTAGTCAGGATGCCAATATTCACCTAAATAACTATGAACCCAAAGCAATCTTACTCAAAATACTAACAGGTTTGGTTGTTGCATTCCGTCATTTGTAGGGCATGGAGGATAGTCTGAACGTGACAGAAGGAATGATTCTAAAGTTTACAAAGAAGAATAGGCAAATGAGGGGCACCTGGGTGGCTCAGCTGGTTGAGCAAAATGGGAAGTTTTGGGAGCTACATAAATAAGATACTGTCATTTAAAAAATGCTGAGAGGTGCCTGGGGGGCTCAGTCAGTTAAGTGTTTGACTTTGACTCAGGTCATGATCTGCAGTTCCTGAGTCTGAGCCCTGCATGGGGCTCTCTGTTTTCAGCAGCAGAACCCGCTTGGGATCCTCTGTACCACACCCCCCTCCCTCTCCCCCACTTGTGTGCATGCGCTCTCTCTCTCTCAAAAATAATAAAGATTTAAAAACAAAACAAAATAAAATAAATAATAAAAGTCCATTGTTTTATAAAAAATGCTGAGTTTGGGGCATCTGGGTGGTTCCATCAATTGAACATCAGACTCTTTTTTTTTATTGTTTATTTATTTTTGAGAGACAGAGAGAGAGAGAAAGAGTGCATATGCATGAGTGGGGGAGTGGCAGAGAGAGGGAGACCCAGAATATGAAGCCGTCAGCACAGAACCCCAACATGGGACTCGAATTCACAAACCGTGAGATCATGACCTGAGCTAGAGTCAGATGTTGAACTGACTGAGCCACCCAGGCGCCCCTTGAGCATTGGACTTTTTTTTTTAAATTTTTTTTAATGTTTTATTTATTTCTGAGAGAGAGCAAGAGAGACATTGTGAGCAGGGGAGGGGCTCAAACCCACAAACTGTGAGATCATGACCTGAGCCGAAGTCAGTCGCTTAACCAACTGAGCCACCCAGGTGCCCCCAGATGCAGGTCTTGAACTCATGAGCTGTGAGATCCTGACCTGAGCCACAGTTGGACGCTTAACCAACTGAGCCACCCAGGTGCCTCATGTTGGTTTTTTTGTTTTTGAGAGAGAGAGAGAGAGAGAGAGAGAGTATCCCAAGTAGGCTTTATGCTGGCGACCCAGAGCCTGATACGGGACTCGCACCCACAAACCATGAGATCATGACCTGAGCCAAAATCAAGAGTCAGATGCTTAAGTGACTGAGCCACCCAGGTGTCCCAAGTTCTCTTGGTGCTTTTTAAGTAGACTCTGACCTAGCACTCGATTTTTCTTTAAAGAAGTGGCTTGAAGTGAACCATATGTCTCTATCTGCCTGTTCTCGACACTATTCAGTGGAACTCTGTGTTGATGGGAAGGTCCTTTATCTGTCCTGGCTAGTGCTGTGGTCACTGAGCCACTAAGCCACTGAGCCTTTGGAATGCGGTGGCTATGCCTGAGGGATTGAATGTTTAATTTTATTTCATTCAGATTCCTTTAAATTGTCACATGCTATTGAGCGCTTAAAATGTGGCTGGTGCTACTAAGGAACGGGATTTTTTATTTTAAGTTTTAGTAACTTTATTTTATTTTTTTAAATTTTTTAAATACAATTTATTGTTAAATTGGCTTCCATACAACACCTAGTGCTCACCCCATCAAGAGCCCTCCTCAATGCCCATCACCCACTTCCCCCTCTCCCCCACCCCACCATCAGCCCTCAGTTTGTTCTCTGTATTTAAGTTTAAGTAACCTCAATTGAAATGGCCACACATGGCTCGTGGCTACAGAACCGGGCAGCATGGTTCCGCCTTCATATGGTGAAAGGACAGGATGAGAACTCTGAGAACCACCTGGTGGCCCCTGGGTGTGCTCGGAGAGGTTGAGATCGCAGGCAGTCTCACGCAGCAAGTTCATGGCTAAACAGCAAAGAGACGCCCCGCCAGGCTCCTCGTTCTCATCTCAAGCTTTTCCCACTATGCCTGACCCCCACCTTCCTCCTCACTTCCTGTTTGCCTTCTTGAAGTGACAGCCACCTCACCCACGTTGTGAGGGTGGCTCAGCCCTCTTACCATGGAGATTTCCTGGGCAGTCACTTGGGGCCACAGCTGGCATTCTCCTTGACTTTCCCTTACCGCCGGCCAGTCATTCACACGAAGCAGGAGTGACCTTACCCCATGAGGAACTTGTCACTTTCTGGCCAAGAGGAAGACCCCGCGCTCACACCTGGAGGTCGTTGGTCAGAGCTTAGCGGTGACAGCGGTCACAAGTGCTCTGCTGCTCACTCGGGGTGTGACTTTGGGCAACTTACTCACCCTCTCTGTGCTTACCTTCCCTGTGCCTTGGCTCGTTGGCCTGGAAGATGGTAATGGCCACCTCCTAGGTGGGGCCACAGTGAATATTCCGTGAATCTGTAGCTGGGAGGCGCTCAGAGGGCCTGACTCACCAGTATGCCCTCCACAATGTTAGCTCTTCACACAGGGGACACTGTCCCTGCTTCGAGGGCAGGTGACCTCTGGGCTTGGTCCACCCCTGCCCCTCGGGGAGAGCTCTCTGTGCAGGTGTATCTGAGGGCACTGCCTGGGTATGTGCAGAGGGCTGCACCAGCGGCCCGCAGGAGTCCCCTTTCCTGGCTGGGTCCCATGCACATCTCAGCATGGCGGAGTGACAGCTGGTTTCCCACAGCAGGAGGCCCGGGCCCCATTGACCATCGCTGGAGCTGTCGGGACAGTGGCTCACAGGCCCGTCCAGGCGGTATGTTGGTCTGGGCAGGGATGCAAGTCCCAGGGGCCGGTGAAGGGGCTTGCGTGTCCGAGCCTGTGGGCCAGCTGGGAAGTCAGCCGCCAGGTGGGCAGAGGACCCGCCTTTGGGAGCAAGCACCCGCCAGGGGTCCTGTTTCTCGCGGTCGCCGCAGTGGCTGAGATAGCAGGGCCCACCTGCAGAGCCTGGCCTTCAGGACGGGCCCCCAGACACTGGAATTTGTGGTGAATACGCAGGTTGTGTTCACTCTTAGCCGAGTCGGTAATTTGCTAAAAGGTCAAACTCAGCTTGAGCAGAACACAAAGTTACTAGGATTCTAGTCTTTTGCCCCAGCTGCTCCTTTTTTTCCCCCCCGTGGTCAGGCACGACCTTGAGAGGTCTCGGTGTACTTCCTTAGAGCTTCAAACCTGGGTAATTGTCCCCCGCTCTGGCGACCCTCCTTTCCTGCCCCTCCGTCCCCTGTTCCCCTGGAACATCCAGAGAAAGGCTATGGCGACCTCTTCCCAGCCGTCTGTGCGCACCTACTATGTGCCGGTCCCCACGGCAGCCGGCTCCTCTGTGTGTCGTGCTGAAGTAAGTGCTTCTAGAGCGTTGATTCTGTGCCAGGCACTGTGGTATATGCTTCGAAATGTGGACACATCCTGACACAAACACAGAGAAAAGGCTGTTCTCCTCTCCATTTTATGGATGGTCTAACAGAGGCACCCAGAGGTGGAGCCGCAGGCTCTGCTCCGTGTTGTTTGCAGGGCTGAGTTGGGGGGGGGGGAGCAGGGCTTGAGCCCAGGCTGTTCTAGCCCGAGCCCAGAGTCCTTGACCACCGCCTCCTGCTGCCTCTCCATTCTGGTCCCCGGTTTCGTCTGATGCCAGCATCCTGGGGAGAGGATGCACTATGGTGACGTGTGGCCCGGAGAGTGCCTATGCAGGCCGGGAGCCGGCCCGGGACGCGGAAGCAATGCCTGGGGGCCCGGATCCGAACGCTGCCGTTCCCCGGGCACCCGGCTTCCCAGCCATCATTGCCATCCCAGAGCCCCTGGACTCTGCCTCGGCCCCTGCCCTCCCGTCACCCCCATCAGGTCACATGCACCTGACAGACTCTCGGCAGCTCATCTTCACGAAGCAGTCTCTTCTTTTCCAGCCGTGTCTCTGACTGCAAGATCATTGTTCCCCCACACGCCTGTTTTACTGGTTCTGTTTCCTCTGGACATTTGTATCCTTTGCCCCATTCAGTGATCGGACTGTTGATGTTAGGTCTAGTTTCCAACTCAAGGGTCAGGGTCGACGTTCCTCTAATCTCATCACTCGCTACGTAGCATGTTGGTACCTTTTCTGTTTTGCGACATTTCTGAAAATAATCACTTGCCCGTCACGCTGAATGAGAGCGTAAGAAGGCGGATGCCGCCCAGCATCCAGCCCCCCAGCCCCAGAGCAAAACGTTAAGTGTAGACTAGCAGTTTTTTCCTACACGTGTGACGGAATCATAAGTGTGCCCGGGGCCGTGGTCGCCCAGAGCATGAGCGCCGCCAGTGGTCTGTACACCCGCTGCTTGAAGGCAGGACTGTACCTGGTCACCGTGTGCCCCGCCTGAGACCTGGCGTGCAGGGGCCCTCCTTCAGGGGCTGTCCAGGGAACGACGGCGGGAGGCTCACACGTGTTTGGTGGGAAGGGAGACCCAGGAAGCCAGAAACTAGCTCAGGACTTTCCCGAAGAGAATGCCCACAGCAGTTTTCTTCTGTTTTCTAGACGTCTTACTAAACCGATTTGCTGCTGTGGAAGCTGTGCGTGCCCTTTCTATGTGCTTGGTGCAGCAGCTGGGGGGCTCCTCAGCCCATGTCATAAACCAAATCTTATTCATAACTATTTATTTTATAATTCGTGACGATGCACTTAGAGGATCGGCCAAGGGAGGGGGGAGCTTTGCGTATGGTAACAGTACGTGGTGCCTTGTGTGGCAGTCGGTCATAGGCACGCTGCAGACTCGTGGTTGGTGGGTCGAGAGCTAATTAGTATCAGGTCAAAACTCATGACATTGTCAGTATCTGAGCATCTTTCACTCAGAGACATTGGTGCTTCACTATCCTGCCTCTGTCCATGGTCAGGTTCTCATTGGAGACCATCTCTGTTACTAAGCAAGACTGAAAGCTTCATGTGAAGTCCTGCTGTGTATAGCCTGGGTCAAATTCCAGTGTAATCTCGGTGAGGGAAGATTTAGCTGACTTTGGAGTGAAGGCCAGCAAGGTTTATTTGTGATTCCGCTCAGTGATGGCACAGAGCCGTGGGCAGGGGTCTTCTGTGTTTTGAAGCCCTCATGAGTGCTCAGAGCCCAGTGCCCATCCTCTGTGTCTTCATGTCCCCGCACACACTTAAGAGAAACAACGCTGCAGTCCGTTCCCCACCTCTCCCTGGAGCTCCAGTTAAGACCCGCCATTGAGGCTTTCCTTCAATTGTAGATTGACGTCTCTGTATTAATCACTAGATTACTTAGAAGTTATATAGGAAAATCTGGTCAGGGACAGATGGCCCCAGGCAAGAAGTGTGTGGTTGTTGTTTTTTTTTCATGGAGTCAGAAAACACAAGTAACAGGTGATTGGTTTCTGTTCACTTTTCAAGGCTACATAAATCAACATGAGCCCTTGATAAATGGTTCTATTCTTGTAGACTTTAAATCCTGGTGTAGAACAATGAGAGGCACCTGGATGGCCCCAGAAAGGTGGGTTGGGTGGAAAAGGAGGTCAGGGATTTGTGTGGGTGTGTGAGGGAACAAATCGTTTCATTAGGCTGACTTGCTGCTGCATCCTAGTTCTGGGAAAGGGGGACTTCCTCCTCTGCTTGAACATAATCACCTCCTCACATCTTTTCTTAGCCAATCAGAGGACAGTGTCAACAGGGCGTGGGTATGGGTTCAGGCACCACCATCCTGAAATAATGAAGCGGGGCTGACTGCTAGAGGGTGTCCTAACACCCAGGAGTGCTGTGAGGCTAGGAGCCCCCCCCCTCCATCCCCCGGGGCTCCCCTAAGCAGAGCATCCCTCCAGAATGTAAGTTCAGACGTGTGGGTGAATTGGGGTAGCTTCTCAGCTTTCCTCGTTCCCCATCATTTTCCTCTCCTCTCTGTAAACCCAAACAGAGGAAGACTTATTTTTTTTTCAGTATTTTATTTATTTTTGAGAGAGAGAGAGAGACAGCGTGAGCAGGGGAGGATCAGAGAGAGAGGGAGGCACAGAATCTGAAACAGGCTCCAGGCTCTGAGCTGGCAGTCAG
This sequence comes from Hyaena hyaena, assembly GCF_003009895.1. Taxonomy (NCBI): domain Eukaryota; kingdom Metazoa; phylum Chordata; class Mammalia; order Carnivora; family Hyaenidae; genus Hyaena; species Hyaena hyaena. The sequence continues at coordinate 3,944,136 of NW_024080634.1, read as the reverse complement.
CACAGAGCCCGACGCGGGGCTCGAACCCACGAACCGCGAGATCATGACCTGAGCCGAAGTTGGACGCTCAACCGACTGAGCCACCCAGGCGCCCCGAGGAAGCCTTATTAAAGACGGTGGGATCTGGGGGTGCTGAGGTGGTTCAGTCAGTTAAGCGTCCGACTTCATGATCTCCTCCAGGTCATGATCTCACGGTTGGTGAGTTTGAGCCCCATGTCAGCCTCTGTGCTGACAGCTCAGAGCCTGGAACCTGCTTCAGATTCTGTCTCCCTCTGTATCTACCCCTCCCCTGCTCATGGTGTGTGTGTGTGTGTGTGTGTGTGTGTGTGTGTGTGTGTGTGTGTTTGTGTGTCAAAAATAAATCAACAGTAAGATTTTTTTTAAATAAAAAATTTTAAGAAGACGGTGAGATCTGAAGTTCTGGCAGAGTATAAGGGGTTGGGAGCAGTTCTCCATTACCTGTGACAGCACCTCACAGCTGGAATCCGGGTCCTGCTGCAGTTTCCTATGTGACCACGTATATTGGGGGGGGGGACATTGGGGGCATGGGTAGGATTCCATGATGGCTTGGTCCTTTTTTTTTTCTTTTTTAAGTTTATTTATTTCTTTATTCTGGAAGAGAGAGAGAGAGAAAGAATTCCAAGCAGTTTCTGTGCTATCAGTGCAGAGCCCAATGCAGGGCTCGATCTCACTAACCAGGAGATCATGACCTGAGCCGAGATCAGGAGTCGTGGGCTCAACCGACTGAGCCAGTCAGGCAGCCCTGTGATGGCTCATTCTGCACACACGTGTAAAATAGTGGCCATTCTGGTATCGGCCTGATAGTCATGGGATCCCGCTTGTGGGGACTTTGAATCCTTTAGATAGATCAGTTAATCAAACTGGAATTCAGTGGTAGCTTGAAAGACTTAAGCACGGTTTAGTCTTGAACTAGTTATGTTTGAGGCCGACCACATTAGGGAGGGCAATCTGCTTCCTCAGAGTTCACCAATTTAAATATCCATCTCTTCCAAAAACACACTTGCAGAAGCATTCAGAATAATGTTTGACCACACATATGGGCACCATGACCCAGCCAAGTTGACACGTAAAATTAACCATGACACCTGTAGTAATAGTTCATTTTCATTGTTGTTTCTATCCATGATATGAATATATCACAATGTAGTTATTACTCTATTGCTGATGCCATTTGGATGTTTTCCAGTTGGTGGTAACATAATAATGCCTCTATAACATTCTCCTACATGTCTTTTGACATTCATACCTTCACATTTCCTTGATTGTGGTACCGTGTTTTTTTGTTTTTTCTCTTTATAACTCCAGCTTTGCTTTATATTATTTTGTTTTGGAATTTTATATCTAGGTTCATGAAAGACATGGGTCAGTAAGTTTTTTCTTATGATATCCTTGTCAGGTTTTAGGATCAAAGTTATGCTAAAGTTATAAAACAGGTAAGAAGAGTTCCCCTTTCAGTGTCTATTGAAGAGTTTATGTAAAATTGATGTTATTTCTTACTTAAATGGTTGGAAGATTTCACGGATCTTCTGTGAGGGCCTGGAGTCTTATTTTGAGAAGGTTTTTATTTTTATTTTTTTAATGTTTTATTTATTTCTGAGAGAGAGAGAGAGAGAGACAGAGTGAGCAGGGGAGGGTCGGAGAGAGAGGGAGATACAGAATCTGAAATAGGCTCCAGGCTATGAGCTGGCAGTCAGCACAGAGCCCGACATGGGGCTTCAACCCACGAACCGTGAGATCAGGACATGAGCCGAAGTCATAGGCTTAACCGATTGAGCCACCCAGGCACCCCCTTGAGAAGATTTTTAAATTAGATATTCAGTTTCTTTAACAGAGATAAAACAGAGATCACTGATTTTCTCTTGTCTGTTTTATTAAGTTGCAATTTTCTTGGAATTTGTCCATTTTATTTGAAATTTCAAATTTATTTTCATAAAAATTTTATTACATTTTTATAGGCTTTTAAGTATCTGTAGGACTTATAGTGATGTCTCCTTTTTTTCAACTCTGACAATTACAACTTGTGCTTCCTCTCCCTTGTCTTCCTCTGCCCTGAGAGAGGTTTATTGAATTTATTGATGTTTTCAAAGAGCCAACTTGACTGCTCATTTTTTTCTATTGTATATCAATTTTCTGTTTCAATGTTTTCCACTCTCCCTTCTCCCTTCTTTTTTTTTGGGGGGGGGAGTATATTTGTGGTGTATTTTCTTGCTTTTTGAGATTAATAAGTAAATCATTGATTTTTACTCTTTCTTCTTTTCCAATATATGCATATAAGACTGTAAGTTTCCCTCCACATGTGGCTTTTGTTGCATCTTCCCAGTTTTGGTATGTCATATCTTTTACTTTTCACTTCAAGATATATTATGATGTCCATTGTAGTTCCTTTTTTGACCTATGAGTTCTTTATAAGCTTATTGTTTTGTTTACAAATATTTGAGGATATTCTACTTATCTTTTATGTCATTGATTCCCAGCATAATTCTTTTTTTTTTTTTTTAATATTTTTATTTATTTCTAGGAGAGAGAGAGAGACAGCATGAGCAGGGGAGGGTCAGAGAGAGAGGGAGACACAGACTCAGAAACAGGCTCCAGGCTCTGAGCTGGCAGTCAGCACAGAGCCCGACGCGGGGCTCGAACCCACGAACCGCGAGATCATGACCTAAGCGAAAGTCGGACGCTTAACCGACTAAGCCACCCAGGCGCCCCTGATTCCCAGCATAATTCTATGTGATCAGAAAACAGTCTGTCTCAGTCCCTTACCATGTTTTTCAGATTTGCTTCATGGCTCCACTAAGGTCCAGTTTCAGGTATACTTGAAAAGAATGTGTATTTTTTAAAAATGATTTTATTTTTAAGTAACCTCTTCACCCAGTGTGGGTCTAGAACTCACAACCCCAAGATCAAGAGTCACATGCTCTTCCGACTGAGCCAGCCAGGCACCCTGAAAAGAATGTGTATTTTGTAGCTTGTTGGGTACACTGAACAACAGCTTATAGTCAATTGGGTTAAATTTGTCATCTGTGTTGTTCATATCATCTGTTGCCTTACTGAGTTTGTATTCATGATGCCAAGAGAAGTGTGTTAAAATTTAAACACAGTTAAAATAAAACTGTGATTTGGATATTTTTCTCCTTTCTCTCCACTTTTACATGTTCACTCTTTCCTCCCCGCCCCCCCCCATATATACAACAATAAAATAACCTTTAAAAATGATGCAAAAAAAGATGTCATTTTTAAAATTATTTTGTTTCATTAATTTATTCCCTCCCCTCATTTGTCCATTATACCTTCCTTTACTATTCTTTTAGCGTTCTCATAGTGGTTGTAGAGATTACAACAATGCACCCTTGGCTTATTAAGGTCTGATATGAATTAGAAAGTAAAAATACTGTCTTAGCATGTGCTGCTTCTGTAGCTAATGATTATTCTGGAAATACATGTAAATTTGCTGTTTTGTGTGTGTCAGTAGGGTTCTTAAAGGCCTCTTGCAGCTGTTAATGTTAAAATCATCACCAAAATGAGTTAAGAGTGAAGTTGCAATCTTATATAATCTTTAGAAATCATTCAACTCTTTTGAAATTCTGCTGTTGATTTTTCTAGAAAAAGATAAAATCCATCTTAAGCAAGAATGATTTATGAATTATTTTTCTAATCAAGTACACAGTTTAGGTAAAATTTTGGAGCATTGCCCTTTCAGCATACAGAATTAGTATCTGTTAAATGTGTATCAAAGTGTGACCCTCCCATAACTTATAATTCTTGTTTTTAGTTCGTAATGCCATACACTTACTTGAAGCCGTGGGGGCTAGTGGTTAGTGTGCATTTAATTTTGCCATTTGGATTCATGGTGCTCTCATGAATCCTCTGGTGAAAAGACAGACATAGAAAACGTACAGGTTTATTTTCAACAAGCCTCTGGCACCAGGCAAGCAGGTACATGCTTATTGTAGAGTTTGAAGAAGCTAGGCTCTCTACTTTGTACGCACCTGACCCAAAGTTAAAAACAACTTATGATCTTTTCATAAAGAGAACCAATGTCCTCTGCATCCTTTGTAATTTTCCCCCGACCTGCTCCTAATTACACCATCTCACCTAGCAATTTGATGCAAACCTCAGTATGTGTTAATATCAACAAGATTATATTTCATAGGGGAATGTAATTTTCCATTGCAGTCAGCAATGGAAGACGAGGAGGCTGGTAAAAGAAACCCTTTTGCAAGAAGGATGTATTTGAGGAGTCATTCACAAGAACAAACTATAATTATGAAACTTTCTTTTTACAAAGGAAAAATTGTTTTAACCTTGGTAATGTCTGTTTTCTTAGATTTGGTGGAAGCATTTGGAAAGAGATACTTTGGTGTTGGAAGTCTTGTTTTGCATCATTATTTTGCTTTGAAGTTGTTTGGTGAATTCACTCTGAATGAGACATTTTGGTTGTTTCTAGCTAACTGAGTTTCCAATTCCCCTCTGGATTCTTTTTTTTTTGAGAGAGAGAAAGAGAGCAAGTGAGAGAGGGGCAGAGAGAGAAGCAGGGCTCACTCTAAGTGGGGCTTGTGTTTTACCTGAAGTGGAGCTCGTGTTCACCCAAAGTAGGGCTCGAGCTCACCTGATGTGGGGCTTGAACTCATGAACCCTGAGATCATGACCTGAGCTAAAGTCAGATGCTTAATGACTGTGCCACCCAGGTGCCCTCCCTTTGGATTCTTAACATCTTTTTTTAAAAAAAATTTTTGTGTTGTATTTATTTTTGAGAGCAAGAGAAGCAGAGCATGAGCAGGGTGGGGCAGAGAGAGAGAGAGAGAGAGAGGGAGGGAGGGAGACACAGAATCCGAAGCAGGCTCTATGCTTCGAGCTGTCAGCACAGAGCCCGACGTGGGACTGAACTCATAGACCACGAGATCATGACCTGAGCTGATGTCGGATGCTTAACCGACTGAGCCACCCGGGAGCCCCAGATTCTTAACATCTTTTGAAGGCTAGGAAGGGATATTAACAGATTACTTGAAATAAGGTGTGAGCTTTTTCTGCCTCTACAACATGGGCAAAAGGTAAAGTCCACAAATTGTTGCATGAGGACAGCCAGCAGGCTGGGGCACTCCAAATGGCTCTCACAAGCTGCCTTTGGCCAGCCCTGTCCTCAGGTGGGGAGTGGGGCGGGGGGGGGACTCTTGGTTAGACTTCATAATCCATATGAACTTTGCTTGTGCATATATGGTTTGTTCTTTGAATAGTCAGCCTTCGGGTCTCTGCAGCGCCTGATCTGGTCACGGGATCTCTGTAAATGAGGGTTATGTTCATCAACCTATAGAGATTCAAAGCGAAATAGAGGCTCTTTGTATTAGTTTACTAGAGCTGCCCTATCAAAGTACAACAGACTGGGCATCTTTAACAACAAAATGCATTTATCTTCCAGCAGTTTTGGAGGCTGAAGTCTAAAGTCAAGATGCTGGCAGGTTTGGTGTCTCCTGAGTGCTTTCTCATTGGCTTATGGATGGCCACCTTCTTCTTCTTCTTCTTTTTTTTTTTTTTTTTTAAGTAGGCTTCACACCCAGTCTGGAGCCCATTGCGGGGTTTGAACTTACAACCCTGAGGTCAAGACCTAAGCTGAGATCAAGAGTCGGACGCTTAACCAACTGAGCCACCTAGACGCTCCAATATTTTTTTTAAAATAAGCTCTACACCCAATGTGGGGCCTGAACTTTAACCCTCATATCAAAAGTCAGATGCTCTACCAGCTGAGAGCCAGCCACACACTCTTTCTAATTTCTTCATAAGAGGACACCAGACAGACTGGATTAGGGCTTACCCGAAGAGCCTCGTTTTAACTGAATTACCTTTTAAAGGCTCTCTCTCCAAATATAGTCACATTCCAAGGTCTTGAGGTTAGAACGTCAACACGTGAAGTTAGGGAGGCAGGCACAATTTAATCCATAACACCATTAGAGTAATCTACTGGTTATCAGGGGCTAGGGGGTGTGGGAAAAATGGGGTGATGTTGGTCAAGGGTCCACTTTTGTTTATAAGAGGAATAAGTTCTGGGGATCTAATGTACAGCATGGTGACTATAGTTAATAATACTGTATTGTATACTTGAAATTTGCTAGGACTAAATCTTGTGTTCTCACCACACATACACACACAAAAGGGGGGTAAGTAAGTATTGTATTTTGGTTTGTTTGTTTGTTTTTCAGAGAGAGAGAGAGGAAGCAAGAAGGGGAGGGGGCAGAGGGAAAAAGAGAGAATCCCAAGCCGGCTCCTCACTCAGCACAGAGCCCCACACAGGGCTCCAGTCCTGGGGACTGACCTGAGGGGAAATCAAGAGTCCTTTGAGCAACTGAAGCACTCAGGCGCCCCAGGGGTTAACCATAGTTCTGTTAATAAGCTTGATTGTATGTCTCCTTTGACAATGTGGATAGATGGATGGATAGATTCATCATGTTGTATATCCTAAATATATAAGATTTTTATTAATCAATTTTTATCAACCAACCAATAAACCTGGGGGTAAAAAGTATCTGTAGGAATTTGTTAGCACTATTGTTCTAGAACAAGTGTCAGGTTGTTCTCTAAATCTCGTGACTCTGGACCCAATTCCACCATGTCGGGGGCGGGGGGGGCAGGGATTTCCCCACAACCCCAGTTCTCAGACTCCAGCTGGGTGTCCAACAATCCAACTCCATTCCAACACCGTCTGCCTGGAGGTAGCGTCAGATCTCAGGGGTTCAAGGCTCAGTCCTACCAGACCTCCACCCGGCCCCACCACCGAGTCCAGACTGCCACCTGTGTTCCCAACTACCCAGCTCTAAATCGGAGGTTCCCATGGCCTCTCCTTGGGTCTGAATAATTCGCTAGAGCGGCTCACAGAACTCAAAGGGACATTTGACGTACTAGACTACTGGTTTATTGTTAGAGGATATAAGTCAGGAGCGGCCAGAAGGAAGGAGGCACAGGACAGGGTGTGGGAGAAGGGCTTCCATATTCTCTGAGCACGTCATTTTCCTAATCTCCACGGGTCCACCAACCAGAAGCTACCTGAACACTGTCCTTTTGGGTTCTTATGGAGGCTTCATTAGACGAGCATGATGGATGAAATCAGTGGCCTCCAGACCCCTCCCCTCCCTGGAGGTCAGGGGATGGGACGGGAAGTTCCAGTCCTCCAAGTCACCCCGTGGGCTCACCCAGCAACTTCAGCCAGCACCCCTCCTTCTTAGGAGGGGTCTAAAACTCACCTCATTAACAAAGACACCTTTATGCCCTCCTCACATAGGAAATACCAAGGGTTTGGGGAGTTCCTTGACAGACACAGACCCTGGAATGAAGGCGAAATATCTATTATAAATGACAGTCTCACAGTTACTCTTTAAAATGTCACCAAACCCCCTCTGGGAGCCACATGAGCCCAGGTACTAGAGTTAAATGCCTCATCTGGCTTGGAAGAGAGCAGCCCTGTTGGCCTTTTGATAACAAATTCAGAGCCTGGAGGTCACTCCCTGATTCTGTGACCTAAATAGAAAGGCACCTGCTTTGCAGGAATGTGGCAGGTCCCCTGGGAGGCGCCCTTGCTGTGTCTACTCTCCGTGGGCATCAGGCCACTTCCCGATCTTCCTGACTTTTTATTTTTAGATTTTTTTTTTCATGCATAGTCCACCACTGGAACTGTCATGCTGAATATCCTGGTTGTTTCATACTTTTTAGGGCTGCAAACAATAGAGGCTTTTCATTCTTAGTGATTTCTTTGTCTTTAGTAATGGCACTGACGTCTGGGGCTGACTGCTTTTTTTCTTTGGGCTTCTTCATCTCCGTGATCAGAATTTAGCACAGGGAGAGCCAAGAGTGGGGGAAGGGGGGGCTAGAAGGGTGGGAACTTCCTCTTCCTCTTCCTCCTCCTCTTCTTCCATTTGAGGACACTTCAAATAAGAGGCAAGAGAGGGTGTGAGTAATACTTTCTCAGATTGAAAAGATCATTAAGGGGCGCTATCAACTATTTTTTTGACATCTCAGAATGTTCATCATTGTGTTGTTCTGTTTTAAGTTTGTTTGTTTATGGGACACTTGGGTGGCTCAATCGGTTAAGCGTCCAACTTCGGCACAGGCCATGATCTTATAGTTCATAAGTTCGAGCTCTGTGTCGGGCTCTGCTCTGGCAGCATGGAGCCTGCTTAGGATTCCCTCTCTCTTTTCCTTTCTCTCTGCCCCTTCCTGGCATGCTCACTTGCACGCTCTCTCTCTTTCTCTCTCTCTCTCAAAAATAAATAAACTTAAAAAAATTTTTTAAGTTTGTTTATCTTTACACCCAACATGGGGCTCAAACTCTCAACCCCGAGATCAAGAGTTGCATGTTCTTCCAGCTGAACCAGTCAGGTGGCCCCTGTTTTGTTCTGTTTGTTTTTTTAATTTTTTAAAAAGTTTATTTATTTATTTTAAGAGAGAGAGGTGGGAAGGGGCAGGGAGAGAGAGAATCCCAAGCAGGCTCTGCACTGTGAACACAGGCCTGACGCGGGTCTGGAACCCACAAACTGTGAGGTCATGACCTGCGCGAAACCAAGAGTGGGGCGCCTAACCGACTGAGCCACCTGAGCGCCCTTGCTCTGTTTTTTTAACAAGACTGTCCTCCGGGCCTTCCTTGCTGTGCCCGGTCCTGGAGCATCCTGGGCAGGGCGGTCAAGATCCTAGAAACATCATCTTCATTGGGTTGCTGAGATGTTAGAACTGGGATCTTTGAACTGTAAGATAGTCTTCGGAAAAAAAAAAAAAAAGAATCACGAGGAAGGCTGTTGGCTATTTAAACTCTCCAGCTTGAAGGCATTTCCAATATTGATCTTTCCCACAGAGCCTAAGACTTCCCTGAGGTCCCTGGGCCCATCTCTAGAAGGGCCTAGAACCCTGACTCACTGCTCAATGTTTCTGCTTCTCAGGATTTTTCTAATGCTTGTCAAAAGACATTTCTGAAGTTTTTTGGCCTAAAACTCTCCTCTCCCTCCTCCTCACCAGGCTTGTTTACAAACATCCCCTGGGGTGTTTACCTTTCTCTGCTTTTTCTTGGCTTGCAACCGGACAGCTTTTATACATATGTCATCTATGGACAGGAGCCCAGGAAGGAGGAAGCCTCAAAGGTCTCGGGGTCTTAGACTCACAGCGCCTGGGGTTTGGATCCCTGCTCTGCACAACCTCGGGCAAGTTGGTTAACCTCTCTGGGGTTGGACTCCCTCATCCATAAAGTGGGGTGAATATTGCACGCCTCTTTGGACCACAGGGTCAGACGTGAGGGGCCCAAGGAAAGTCCCCAGAGCCCCCAGGGCCATCACCACACCCATCTCCTCTCCCCACGCTGGTTCCCAGGAGTCTGTGCAGTGCCCGGTGCCTGCTTTTGCAAGCGTTGGGTTACAGCACACAATCCCTGCAGCCCAACGGACGTGACTGGATAATAGCCCGTCAAGTGAGCCACAGTGATATTTGAACATGAGCCCCCATCTGATTATTCTTCAGTCATTCAGCCCCAGGCAAGAATGGATTCATACTTTCCACTGCTGCCTCCGCCAGCCGGTTTCCGTATCAGCCAGAGTCTCAGGAAGATGGAAGGACACGCTGTCATTCTTTCCATTCGGGCTGACCCTGCTCACCATCAGGCCTGAGTGCCAGCACGTTCAGCTCAAGGAGCGCCGACCGGGCTGTGCAGACTGGCTTCTGTGTCTAGCACACTTGGGGGTAGATCAGATGCCTCTTGGTGTTCTACAGCTGGACTCATCTTACCTGCAAAAGCAAGATAGACAGGGCTCCTCCCCTCTCCTTGGGAATCTGTGGCCAAGTTCGCTTTTATTTTGAGCCATTGGAAGTGAATGCAGTGCAGACACTTTGGGCCTGAAAGCAATGGCAATGTGACATTCGCTTCTCTGTTCCCTGACGCCTGCTGTTAGTTGTAAAGAGTCAGACTGATAGCAGATCCCATATGAATTCTTCCCTGGGAGAAAGATTGGTGGTGGTTATTTCTGTCCGATAGCACGGATAGGCAATTTAAAAGAAAAGAAAAAACCAAGCAAAACAGAAACTCATCTGCTCAGGGTCGTTACTGAAAACCAGTGACCCCAATGGAGTTGGAGTTCATGGCCTTGAACCTGGCCACCCCACCACCTCCCTTCCCTGAGCCCAGGGACGTCACTGACACTGTTTCAGTTTTAGAAAATTCATTCCAGGGAACTGAGAGATGGGTCTATTTTAGGACCCTTGACTAATTCATTTTATTCTGTTTTCGGTAAAGCAAAGAATGTTATTCATCAGCAAGTGTAAGTTATGTCTGAGTAATGCAGCTACATTGTGTTAGATTTGGGGCCATGGTTATTGAATCGGACCTGAGCATTTATCAGCTACACGCGTGACTCCTCTATTGTTCAAGGTGAGGACTTTCGTAATCATTTTATCCAGGGCTCCTGAATCTGAATCACCAAGAGGGCTTATTAAAAATTCAGATGTTCCCCCCCCCCCCCCCCCCCACCGTCCTTACCCCAGGCCCAGGGCCAATGATCTGGACTCCGTCTTCAGCACTGTGTGTTGAATAAGCTTCCCAAGCAGTTCCTTAACAGCCAGCCTAAACATCTCTAAAGGACCCACATTCCAGAATCGATAAATACAAACACTTTTTTTTTCATTTCCTTGTTTTTTTTTTGTCTGCTGTTTTTGTTGTTCCTCAAGTGAGGTGCCTACGTGCTGGGTGACCTTGCCCCAGGGGTCACAGGGACTCACAAGTGTTGAGTTGGCCCTGGCAACCCAGCCCTGCTCTCCCCAGACCAGCAGAGGCTGGTGGCCGAGATGCTGTGTGCATAGCCACACAGACCACCTGTAACAATTCGTAGTGTGACGAGTCCCTTGCAGTGTCGCTCTGGCCAAGATGGACCTCCCTGAGGACCCACTGGATTCTGGAGATTCCTCTCCAGCCCTTCAGAAGGGTTATTTGTAGGGCTGGCTACAAAGTCTTCTCTCCCTCTCTGGGCGGACCAGGGCGATCTCCCCAGGGCCCAGAGAGGGGCCAGCAGGATGGTAGTAGATGCCAGGCTTGGCCCTAGAATCGAGCTGGTCTGTCCAAACCACCTGCTGCCCCGTGACAGCAGCCTGCGTGGGAATTGAGCCTTGGGCAGCCAGGTCAGTTGTGTGCGACAAAGCGCTTCCACTGTCAATGGTTTCAGCCAAATGGCCCGTTTATAAATGATTGTCCAGTAGGCTTTGGAGGCACACTGGTTATCTTCATTCTTTCTTGGCTCAGGGGAGAAATGATGTGTGGCGTGTCTCAGATTTCTAGGGGGTCTGGCTATTTGCTGCTCACAGGAGGAGGCCTCCTGACCTTTGATACAATACATTTCTTAATTTCCTCCTGCAAGGTAATTCGGATGTCTTTCCTCCACACCACCACTTCCTGGAGTTTTTTAGTGTAATACTCATCTCTCCAGATTGTGCCCGTCCTTAGTACCCATTTAACATGGACTCCAGCGTGATGTCCTCATTTGCTTACCCAAATTATACATTTTGGGGGGTAAAAATCAGGAGGTAAATATAGAAATACAAGGGTCAAGGACAATACAAAAATCTTATGTTTTCTACAGCACACACCTCTTGCCCTTTCACATGTTTGAATTACCCCCTGTAGGCTGGCGGTCCCCTGGGCACTGACCTTAGCTGACCTGGCCTCCTCCCCTTCAGCCCATATCAGTCTACAGACTGACATCCCGACCTCCCTGCCGGCTCCAGACCTGGTGAGCCGCGTTCCCAGCGGGACTTCCGCCTCCCAAGCTGTGTGTGTCCCAACCTGGGCCATCGGCTCTGCTCCTAGACTTGCCCCTCCTCTCTTTTGTGTTCTCCCATCCACGGAGTTGTTCAGGCCAGAAACAGGGGAGAGCTTTTATGATACCTTCTCTCTCATCCTCATTGGCTCAGCCAAACGTTTTGTAGATTTCACATCTAACCGTGCTTTCTTTTCCTCCCTTCTCTACTTCCCTGTCCTCACTGAACTGCCTCCGTCCAGTCTGAGACCGTGCCTTGCCTAGGTGACTGCCGCAGCCTCCTACCTAGCTTTGCAATCCGTTCTGGTGCCTCCGGTCTACCTCCAGCCTGCCCCCTGAGAGATCTTTCTGAAGATCCGTTTAATCATCTCACTGTCCTGCTGTCTGTGAAGAACTCGCTCACACTTTTCCACAGGCTAGAAGTTAAGGTTCACAATCCTTATTTGGCAAATAGGCCTTTTCTTTGGCTCCTGCTTACATCTCTGTTCCTCCCTTGCCTTTCCCTAGCATGGCTCATTTAATGCAGGAGTGTGGACCTGGCGCCCTTTCCTGTAGCCTCTTAAAAATTGTTTGTTTGTTTTTTTAAAGAAACTTCGTGTTTTAGAGAGGCACCTGGGTGGCTCCGTCGGTTCAGTGTTCGACTCTTGATTTCAGCTCAGGGCCATGATCTCATGGGTTGTGAGATTGAGCTCCACATTAGGCCCTGTGCTGAGTGTGGAGCCTGCTTGGCGTTCTCTCTCTGCACCCACCCTGCTCGCACACATGCTCACTCTTTCTCAAAATAAACTTTAAAATAAGATAAAATAAAATAATAAAATAAATACAAAATAGGTGCACCTGGGTGGCTCCATTGGTTAAGCATCTGACTCTTAGTTTCGGCTCAGGTCATGATCTCGTGGTTTTGTGAGTTCGAGCCCCGCATCGGGCTCTGTGCTGGCAGTGTGGAGCCTGCTTGGGATTCTCCCTCTCCCTCTCTCTCTCTGCCTTTCCCCTATGCATGCTGTCTCTGTCTCTCTCAAAATAATTAAACTTTAAAAAATAATAATAAAATAAAAATAGAGACTTCATGTTTTAGAGTCGTTTTATGTTCATGGCAAAATTGTACAGATGATGCAGTTTTTCCGTATGCCCCCCGCCCCATGCACAACCTCCTGTTATCCATATCCCGCACCAGATAGTACCTTTGCTACGGTTGATGATCTTGCATGAATACATCATCATCACCCAAAGTCCACAGTTTACAGTCAGGCTCCCTCTTGGGAGCTGTACATTCCGGGGCTTGGGACACACGTGCAGTGACATGCATCCAACATCACAGCATCACACAGAGAGTCTTCCCTGCCCTCCACATCCTCTGTGTGCTGCGTGTTGATGCCAGGTAGCCTGCTCTCAGCAGAGGCCGACTCTTCCCACTCATTTCTCTTCTCCAATGAGCGCGCTGCCTTGGCATTGCTCTGCCGGCTCCTAGCACATGGGCTGCGCTTGCCGTGTTGTATGTTGTTAACAAGCATTTGATGAATGAGTGAATGAATGAATGCACGCGTGTGTGCATGAGTTGGCCATCACGCTTAAAAAACAAGTCATAATTGAGCCCGAGGGGATAGCATAATTCATTAGGTATCTTTGGGTCTTCTTCCCCCCATTCATTTGTATTATAAAATTCATTCCACTGCAATAGATTTCCTGCCAAGCAGCAAGTAGACCCCCTGGAAATCTTCCCAGTTCAAACTTTAAAACATTATTATGTGTTTACCAGAATGTACAGATTTCTGCAGTGCCAGTGGCTTATTCTCAACCTACTGCAAGCTCTTTCTTCTAAAGACTGTATTTACCAGCTGGTTTGGGGTTGTTTTTTTTAAATTTTTAAATTTTTTTAATTTTTGAGAGAGAGAGAGAGAGAGAGAGAGAGACAGTGTAATCAGGGGAAGGTCAGAGAGAGAGGGAGACACAGGATCTGAAGCAGGCTCCAGGCTCTGAGCTGTCAGCACAGAGCCTGACGCGGGGCTCAAACCCACGAACCATGAGATCATGACCCGAGCCGAAGTCGATGCTTAACCGACTGAGCCACCCAGGCACCCCTGGGTTTTATTTTTAATAAGATTCACCATTCTTCCTTCAAAAGAAAGGCTGAGCAGAGAGGCAGGAGACATTCAGAGTTTGCTATATTAAAGTAAGAGGGGGACGCCGCCAGGCTTGGAAGTCCTCGGAGCCGCCCGCCCCGCGGTTCGCTTACGTCTGAGTTGGATGGTGTCCCGGAGGCTCTCTCCTTGTCACAGGCTCCTCTGGAAGCTGTCCAGAGCCCTGTCCTTGGAGAGGCCTCAGATCTCCTTGTGGGAAGGCACGGGTGAGGGCGAGGCCACGGCCCCCGGGCTGGAGTGGCGCAGGTGTGAGCCTGCAGGGCTCCCGGACTCAGTTATTGCACTGATCTGGCGACGTGCAAAACCCTGAGCCTGTGTTGGGAAACAGAAGGCAGAACTGGGAGGCCAGTTATGAAATCACGGAATTTTATCACCGGGCGGTGGCCTGGGACCGACTCAGGTGAGCCCCGTCGTGGAGCTGCCGGACGCCGATCCAGGTCTCCCTCAAGCTCGTTCTGCTCAACTTCTCCTCCAGCCGCCAGATCTGGGGTGCGGCATTTTGGAGACTCGCCGGACCCTGGCTCGCTCGCACACTCAGAGTGACCGAGAGCCGACCATCCTGGGCTGTGTGACGACCATCCTGGACCATGTGACGACTGTCCTGGACCGTGTGATGACCGCCCTGGACCGTGCGATGAAAGGAACCCAAGCTCTGGCTGCACAGGCCTGGGTTGGACCTCCTCGCTTTTTTGTTGAGTTTGTTTCCTCGTCAGTAAAATGACACCCACTCAAAGGGCTGTCCTTCGGAGGAAATGAAGCCATGTGTCTGAGGCTCACGCAGTGGCCCCTCAGCAGACTGCTGCCTCGTCAACTGTCTCGTTTCATTTAGGGGTTTTTTTGCACGGGTCCTTCCAGTTAGCAGAATCCTGCTTAGGAAGTTCTTATCACTGATCTTTCTACACAAAATGCCTTTTATTTTTATTTATTTATTTTTGATGTTTATTTCGAGAGAAAGCACACGCAAGTGGGGGAGGGGCAGAGAGAGAGAGAAAGAGAAGCCCAAGCAGGCTCCTCGCTGTCAGCACAGAGCCCGATGTGGGGCTCGATCTCAAGAACTGAAAGATTAAGGGGCGCCTGGGTGGCACAGTTGGTTAAGCGACCAACTGTGGCTCAGGTCATGATATCAGGGTTCATGAGTTCAAGCCCCGCATCAGGCTCTGCGTGGACAGCACAAAGCCTGAAGCCTGTTTCTGGTTCTGTGTCTCCCTCTCTCTCTCTGCTCTCCTTCCCTTGTTCACGCTCTGTCACTCTCTCTCTCTCTCTCTCTCAAAAGTAAATAAACATTTAAAAAAATAAATAAAAATAAAGTCATGTCATGTTATACTTCATATCTGGACCTGACTTACTTGAATAGTAGTTTTATTTTTCGTAGAGTTTCTATTCGTGTGTGTGTGTGTGTGTGTGTGTGTGTGATGTGCTTTATCATAGTCTGAAGGCTTTGCATTTTCTCAATTAAGGGAAACTCTTTATTCACATTTTTGCATTCTGGACTGGCTCTTCTCAAGATCTACGGCTTCCCTACAACATGGGCACTTTTCTTCACTCTTTCCCGAGTGTACCTGAGATCCCATGTCTTCGTCTTCTGTGGCTCCTGCCTCCATTTGGCCAGACTCCATTCACCGTAACTCTCCCCCACACCCAGGAGAGAATGAAAAGTAAATTATGTGACTTCTTGCGATAACTCAAAAACTAGTGATGCATCTTCCCACTTGATTGCTAGTTTTTCTCTGCAGGTAGAATTCTCTAGTGAATACTGTTTCCTCCCAGAACTTTTAGGGAAGGCTCTTTGTCTTTTATGGACAAGTGTGGCTGATGTAAAGGCTGAGGTCACTCTGACTCACACACCTTTGTAGGTAACTTATTTATTCTTCTCTTAAAATATCTTTCTTCATCTTTTGTGTTCTGAAATGCTCTGCAGATATGTTTGCACATGAGTATTCATTGTGGTCTTCACTTGCTGAGTTATTTCCATCTCAACACTCATTTCCTTTAGACCTGAGGAATTTTTTTTCTTTCCTTTCCTTTTTTTCTTTTTCTTTCTTTCTCTCTCTCTCTCTCTCTTTTTTTTTTTTTAGCATTTTTAATCTCTTCCCCTTCATTTATTACTCTTCTTTCTGGACCCCTAGTAATTGCATGTCAGGCTTCCTAAATTGGTGCTGTCTCTTATATTTTCTATCTAATGAGTTTTTGTGATACAGATACTTTTGGAAGTGTTCTACTAACAAGGAGGCGATGTATATTGTAACAGCAATAATGAAAATTACAAGCAGAAGTGATTATGGGATACAGTAAGGCCTTAGAGGAGGCAGGAACGATCGTTCTTATTGGCAAAATAGAGAAGGAACCAAGAATGAGTGAAAATACAGAAAAATGTTGTCGTACAAAGGAAGAAGTTAATTCAAGCTTCTTGGCTTTGATAGTCTTAAAAAATAGAGGGTCAGGTCATTGACTGAGGCTGAAGTCTCAGGGGTAGAAAGGAGTATGAAACACCTTCTGAGGCAACAGTGGTGAATGGAAGTTTGACCCGGAAGCCTTGAAGACACGTCTGAAGTTATATCGGATGTATTTGTTGTGGGATCAGTTGGCCTGGGTTTATGTCCAATAATTAGAACCTGTGAGTGGGAGTGAGTTGGGAATTGAGCAAGGCAAGCATGGTAACAGGACACTGATGAGGGAGTTCAGCCAAGGCAAAATCTTTTCATCAGTGATGTTAATATGACAGATCAACTACCTGATGTTGACTTGATCCAAGAGTGGATCAATCAGTCAAGGTTGATCCGTGATCCCATGTTCTCTCTGTGTCCCTCCCTGCTCCTTCACTCACCGTCACCATGCCAACCTTTGTTGTATCCCAATAATTCAACAATTTTATGCATTTTTCAAGGAGGAGAAATTTAAAAGGATAATACACATGAACATATACACACAGTTGCTGGCACGTAGGACATGCTTAAATTGTTCATTGCTTTCCCTTCCCTCCCCTCTTCTCCCCCTCCCTTCCCTTTTATCTGTCCATCCCCACCCCTCACACGCCGCATCCTCAGCATTCGTGAGTTCGGGCCCCACATTGCGCTCTGTGCTGACAGCTCAGAGCCTGCTTCAGATCCTCTGTCCTCCTCTCTCTCTCTGTCCCTTCCCTGCTGGTTCTCTCTCTCTCTCTCTCAAAATAAATAAACAAAAAAATATAGGCCTCTAAACGAAGATATGCTAACTTGTAAAGAATCACCACAGAATAAGGGCAGCATCTGCTTGTTAGCGTTCAGATTAAATTATTTTAACTACCTGAAAGGAAACGACTCTTCTTTGAGGACCAGTCTTTCAGGATTTATGGCAATTCCTACACAGCAGTTTCTCCAACTTCAAAAAGAAGTCTTATTCCAAAGACTGTCCCTGTGAGCCTACCATTTAGTCCTCGAAACGCACTTGGCCACCTGCCCGGGAAGAGGCAGATCCGAATGCATCCTGTTCCGCCAGTTCTGCCCATTGTCCCTGAGCACAGAAACTTCGAGCAACAGCGCTCTCTTCCCTTACAGCCCCCCACCCTTAATGTCCTGTCCACGTGGGGTTCCCCCGTTAAGGTCAGGAGACCCTTCTGAGGAGCGCGTCCAGTGTAAATGTCCTGGAAGTAAGGTGGCCCCAGCGCACCTCTCGCCAGCACACACGCTGTTTAGACTCAGTTACAGCTTCGTTGTCACCGCGAACCTGGAAGACAATTCTCACAGTTAACCCAGAGGTTAGAACACATTCGAGGTCAAGCTCTTGCTGATTCTGTTAGAATCACCTTGGTCTGTTGATGGGTTTGGTGGGGGAAGAGCTGCGTCAAATCAAGAGTGTCGACTTCCAGATGGAACTCTGACTTGAAGGGGCCGAGGAAGAGTTAGCCAAAGCATCAGTAACCCGCTGAAGTGGGGAAGCCCGAGGTTGGCTCTCAGCGTGCGTGTTGAACTTCCCCTTCACGGCACCGGGGTGGGCTTTCAGGGCTGGAGCTCAGTCTGGAGTCGGAAGGCTCAGGGCCCCCTGGGAGCTGCTTTCAGTGCAGGGCCACACGGATCTGCCGACACCTACCCCCGTTCTCAGAGCTTAGCCCTTCGGTGCAGTTACCCATCAGGTGGAATTTTGTCCTGACTGTGAAAACCGACCTAACACACGAGAGACGTAGGACAATATCTATTTCACTCTGATTATCTTCTGTCCACGTAGCAGACAGAACTCTGGAATATGAATGGAAAAGGGAAGCTCATGATTCCTCCCCGCATTTCCGCTTAGGTTACTATGTCATTACACCAGCAGCAACAAGTAGGAAATTCTAATGAAGCCCAGACTTGCTAGAGACTTCTTCGGTTGGTTGTAGGTTAAACCTTACAAAGATTTTCCCAAGCGTTTTGCCTGCCAGTAGCTAGGTTGAAGTTTTAAGGAGTTTTTTTTTTCTTTCGTTTTTTTGTTTTTGTTAATTTATTTTAGAGAGAAAGAAAGCAAGGCACAGAGAGCCAGAGAGAGAAAATTGCAACCAGGGTCCACACTGTCATTGTCGAGCCCCATGCTGGGACGCTGGCTTCATCTCAGGAATGGTGAGATCATGACCCGAGTGGAAACCAAGAGTCAGACCCTTTAACTGACTGAGCCACCCAGGTGCCCCTGACGTTTTGAGTTTCAAAGTTGAGTGAGATTATTCCGACTAGTTGGTTACCTTTTTCTACTGGAGTGATGCCTCTTGGAGCTTGTATTCCCAGTATTTTATATATATACACATATATAGTTTTTATTTATTTTTGAGACAGAGCATGAGTGGCGTAGGGGCAGAAGAGAGGGAGACACAGAATGTGAAGCAGGCTCCAGGCTCTGAGTTGCCTGCACAGAGCCGGATGTGGGGCTCGAACCCATGAACCCCGAGATCATGACCTGAGCTGAAGTCGCACGCTTAACCGACTGAGCCACCCAGGTGCCCTGGTGTTCCCAATCTTTTAAGCATTCCAAGTTTTTTCTTAGTGGACGTGATCTCTGCCTTTCTTGCTTGAAAGGCTGTGGGTTGTGACCACACAGAGCCTTAAATGCAGAAACACTCAGAATCATAATGGCGCTTCGGGGCTTGGGGGTGGGTGGAAGTCAAAGCAACACCACAGATCAGACTCTTAGTTTAAAGCCGTCGGGTCAAAGCACACTGAAGTGAGGGTGCTGAGCATGATCCTGGCCCCCTCTCTAGGGGAGATTTGAGCCAGACAGGTCCTGTGCGTCTCCGGGGTCTGCCGCACTCTCTCCGACCTGGGGAGCAAGGCTTTGGTTCGCCACCTACATTTCGTGCCAACCCGCGGGCGGGCGCTTATGCACCTGCATGCCCGGGCTCTGCGTGTGTGCAGGGGCTTGCCTGTGCACGTGCACACACTGAGAAAGGAGAAAGGAAAAGGAGCGGGGAAGAAAAAGCAAGGACAGTTTATTTGTGCGGCAGAGAAGCTGGAGCACAAAGGAGCCACATTTGGGGGGTTAGAGTGGCGAGCATGGCAGTGTGTCTTGTAATCGCCTCCCGTGGTGGACCCAGGCAAGGGGCTTCCCTGGTGGAACCCTTCTCTGGCCATGCCCCCAGTTCCCCTTTAAAGGGACACACCACCCAGCCCCTACGCCTCTCCATGTCCGCCACACTCTGCGTACCGGGACCCCGCCCCTCCCTCCCTAGATGGCCCAAATCCACTTCCAAGGTCCCTCTGGGTCACCTCCCCAGGTCTGTGGACCAAGACTGTCCAGGCAGCTGAGCACCAACTGTCCTGGGGTCACGGGCTGAGCTTCAACGGTCAACTTGGGTGCCAGTCCAGAGTGAGCGCCCCATGGAGTGTGACCCCAGGGTATGGGGGGCAGGTAGTGTCAGGAAGAGACAGGGTTAGTTCTCTCTTCTTGTCACATTCCGGTCAGGGACTCCAGGGAGCCTGAGACTCCGAAAATTTGTGCCTGGCCTTGCGGGTCACTATGCCCATCGGCTGGAGGTGCATTAACGACGTCCCACAGACCGGCCGGCTTCTAAACCACAGAAAGGTATTTCCCGCAGCTCTGGAAGCTGGAAATCTGAGATCGGGTGCGAGCGTGGTTGGGGTGTAGGGAGAGCCCTCTGCTGGCTCGCAGACAGCCCACCTCTCCTTGTAGCCTCACGGGGCAGGAAGAGCGAGCTAGCTTGAGGACCTCGGGTAAAAACACCAACCCATTCATGAAGGTTCCATCCCAGTGCCCTAGTTACCTCTCAAAAGTCCCCCCAAGATTGCATCACATTCAACAGATGAATGGAGGGGTGGGGGGACACATTCAGTCCATTGCAGTAACTTTTTCTTTTCCTGACAAGTTAGGAAGATAGAACACAATTTGTTTAAAACTTAACCGTTTAGGTGCCTGGTGTGCGGGTCTCCGTTTGTTCAAGAAAGGCAGCCTGCTCTCAACCCACATGCTGTGATAGGGAGCGGGTGTGGGTTCTCCGTGCGGGGTTTGGAGACCCGGGGTTGGGAAGAGACTTTCCAAGTCCAGAAGCCACGTGTGCAGGGCTGCCGTGCCAGGCCCGTGCCCATCCATGTTCACGGTCGCCGGGCCTCTGCTGGGGAAAGGGCAGCTTCCTCTGTTCGCCGAGAGCCCACCACATCCTTACATGCTGTGAGATATTTCCCTCTCCTCTTCAGCCCCAGAGATCCCCGTTCCCACCGTGGCGCTGTCTAGTATGGTCCAGAAAGGCAGCAGTGTAGGCAGGGCATCGAAGGTGTTCCCCAACGAGAGTGGCAGCCAGCCTTCGCTGCAAGAGCTGGGGTGCAGGAGACCATATGGTCCTGGAGACCATACGCAGGAAATGGCCTTAAACAGTCACGTGCCATTCCAATGTGAGGGGGCAGAGCTCGCTCCGTGTCCCTGCCGGGTGCTGGGGACACATGTGTCCGCGCCGTAAATGGAGCAGCACCCAGGTTTGGGAGCAAGGGGGTGGGCTAGGCGGAGGTGCTGCTAAGCCTCCGGGAGCAGGTGGCTCTGCGCGGACACGCAGCTCCGCCGGGTGCTTCCCAAACTGTCCGTGAGGATGACCTGCTTTGTTTCCCCTTTCAACCTCATGACAACTAAACACAGCATAATAAAAATAAATTACTAGAAGAATGACATGGAACAGAAAGGCCTACAATACACAGGCCTTAACGTCTTGTTTGATGCAACGGATGTACAATTTTTCTGATAAACTGCCTTTAAAAGTTTCTAAATGCCTTCCTCCTCGTTTCTCTTCTGACCTCATTGCAGACTGGCCCCCATCACAGACCACACGTGGGCAGCATTATCCCAAATGACAGATAGAGGTCAAAGCCGGGATTTAAAATATGTATATTTATGATGATGAGGTTTTCATTAAGTTTTCAGGAAAAGGAAATCAATGCACATCATATTCAATTTGCTTTACTTTTCATCTGTTTTCAAATCTTTCCTGGTCAACAAGCACACGTTCTAAAGAGTTATAGCCCTTAACTGTGTTTATACTCTGATTTTACACACTGGCCCTTTTCGCACATGTACATCCCTAGAACCCCTTGCCGGGTCTGAGCCTGCTCACCTGCCACCTAGTGTCATCTGGTGGCTGTCCCCCCCCCGCCTCCATTCCCCATCCAAGCTCTCTGAGGTGCCTTAATGTCTTCTCGAGTCACAAATTGGTCTCCTTCCTTCCAGTATCTCACACTTCTTACAGTACCAAGTCTGCGTTTCTGCACGGCCTCTGGCCCCCCCTCCTTGCCTCTCCAGCTTCATTTCTTATTTATTTCCGCTGCTGTGACCCTTCCCACCACACCCCATGTGCTTCAGCTGCTGAGCGCTCTGCAGTTCTGTTCCTCCCTTTCCATGCCTTCCTGCCTGGGGCTTCCATAACCCAGCCCCTGCGCTGGCACTCAGCGAATGGTAGCTGTTTGCTCTTATGAGGAACTCTACACTTTGTTGCATTTCCCCCTAGATATTTTTCTATCACGAATAGCACTGAATTAAAACACTTATACAGGGGCGCCTGGGTGGCTTAGTCGGTTAAGCGTCCGACTTTCGCTTAGGTCATGATCTCGCGGTTCGTGGGTTCAGGCCCCGCGTCGGGCTCTGTGCTGACTGCCAGCTCAGAGCCTGGAGCCTGTTTCAGTCTGTGACTCCCTCTCTCTCTGACCCTCCCCTGCTCACGCTGTCTCTCTCTCTCCTAGAAATAAATAAAACATTAAAAAAAAACACTTTTATACAACCCCCCCCTTTTTTTTAACATAGGAATTAATTCCCCCAAGTCGAATTAGAGAGTCCAAGACTATGGACCCTTTATCAACATTATTGCCTATTGCAGACTTGTCTTCCAGAAAGGTTGAACCACTTTTCATTGTCAACATTAGTAAATCCTGAATTTTAACTCAGATATATTGTGCCAACATTGGCCTCAAAGTAAGTTTTAAGCTCCAGTGTACAGTGTGTTCTTATGTTTGGAATAGCTAATGTCAAGCGGATTGGCTTTCAGCTTTAGATGTTCATTCTTCAAAGGCAAGGGCCTGTCTCCCAACATTCCTTCTGAAAACGGACGTGTCATCAACACATGATGGCGGTGGTGTTGATGGCACCAAGCCTTGATGCTGAGCAGAGCAGAAACGAAGACAAAAGCTTTGCTTTGGGAAGATGTCCCTCGTTGTGTGTCTGGCAAAGGGGGAGATGAGTAGTCACACAGAGAGCCAGCTCACCGCTGTGGATATGTTGAGGCACGCTGCGGGCCGAGGGTTGACCTGGATATGCCATCAACACATCTTTGATTATGTGTCATCCTTCTTTAAGGACAAAAAAACCAGAGCGCATAGAGCTTCTGCACCTTGCCCAAGGTGGGGAGTTCGTAGCGCACAGAGTGAGGCTGGGAAGCAGTCCTGGGCATCCCAGAGCCCCCCCCCCCCAACCCCACCCTGGGACGATGCCGGGTTTAGCCTCTGCCCCTGCCCAGCTCGATGGCATAGTTCTTCTGTGGGGCTTCTTTGGCAGTTACCATTGGAGGGTTGTGACTACTCCAGTAAAGTTACAAGTTCAATACAAATAACTTTGTTTCTGAGCTACGGTAGAGTGGTTACCCACCTGATGCCCGAATGCAGTGGACTAACTCTTCACAACAGGACATGCTTCTAGATAATCACAATGGACTCTCAGGATCGGGACGTTAGCGCCGATACACGACTGCCATGCTGCTGTGAGACTCCCAATAGTTACCCATTTGTCTCTGGGAATGTCCTCTGTAATGAAAGGATCCGGCTGGGGCTTGAACTTTTCAGTGGGTGTCTTATCTCAAGTCTCCTTCAGCCCAGAGCAGTGCCTCAGTCTTCCTTGTATTCTCATAACCTGGACACTTATGAAAGCTACAGCTGGTCATTTTGTAGAACGTCCTTGAGTCTGGGTTTGTCTGATGTTTCTCCATGAGTAGATGGAAAGGGTGCACCTTTTTTTTTTTTAATTGTGGCAAAATACATATGACAAAGTTTACCATTCTTATCCATTTTTAAACATTTTTCTTTTAAAGTTTATTTATTTGGTTTTGAGAGAGAGAAAGCGAGCAATGGAGGGGCAGCGGGCGGGGGAGAGGGAGAGAATCCCAAGGAGGCTCCGAGCTGTCAGCGCAGAGCCCCATGTGGGGCTCCATCTCATGAACTGTGAGATCATGGCCTGAGCCGAGATCAAGAGTCGGATGCTTCACCAACTGAGCCACCCAGGCGCCCCAACCATTTTTAAATGGACAGTCCAGGGGCGCCTGGGTGACTCAGTCGGTGAAGCGTCCGACGTCGGCTCAGGTCATGATCTCACGGTTTGTGAGTTCAAGCTCTTTGTCAGGCTCTGTGCTGACAGCTCGGAGCCTGGAGCCTGCTTCAGGTTCTTTGTCTCCCTCTCTCTCTCCTCCTCCCCCAGTTGCGCTCTCTTTCTCTCTCTCTCAAAAATAAATAAACATTAAAAAATAGGTTTTTTAATGGACAGTCCGGTTGTGTTGTGTAAAGTGTGCATTTATGAGTGTCCCAGATGTTTCAGGTAGGCGAGCGCACATCCCCTCCCGTCTTCCCCCGGTATAATCCCGCAGCCCTTTGCAGGTGCCTCCCCAGGGTATTTGTCACGTGACTTTGTGTGCCACTGTGGGCCGACCCCCTCCAGAAAGACACTTTCTTAGGAAGGCCTGGTACGTAGTAGGTATGCAATCAGAGATGATATAATAAGGCAAATACTTGGGGGAAATTATAAAATAGAGAGTAATTTGATTTTCCAGGAGCATACGAATGTAACCAAACTGATGTCACCGCAGAGTAAATCAGTGCTCCATGAAGTCTTTATTGATTTTTAGCCAAACTGTAACCTTAAGAGATTACCCCTGAGGGACATGGAGCAGGGTGATTGTTTTATGTGCTTTCATAATGGAATTCACAGAGTGTGCAGTCAGATTTCCTTGAAGTGCTGGTTCTGCGTGACCTCACAGAAAATATGAGGCTGATCTGGGAGTGTCCCACTTCAGCTAACATGCTCACATTAGAGAAAATGTACTTGAGTGCAGCACAGCCTGGAAATTTCTGGGCAGCTTCCTGGATTGGAAAAGGTAGGATCTTGGGCCTTTTACGGAGCCCAGTCCCCGAATCCTCAGTGCCTGTGGGAAATGGGTCAACTCTTCTTAACAGGTGGACTATTGTGGCCCCCAACATGGGGCCCGTGTTGACAGAATATCTCTGCATTAAGATACAGATTTCCTTGGCATTGATACTGCGTGTTAGCTTCTCTTCCTTTAGTACACCGATTAGTCAAGTAACTAATTTCTACGGGAAATAATCCGGAAAGAGGTAACCATTCTCCAGAAAGCACTATTCCTTCGCTATTGTGCTTTTAGGCAATCAACCAGCCAGGTAAAACCAACAACAATATTTTTAACTCTTGGAGGAAGATAAGACTATTCAAATGTATTTTTGTTCACCTACAGAGCATCAGAACGCTATTTAAAACAAACAGGGTATGAGGGTAGATCTCTATTTCTGACATTGCAAACAGTCCAGCCAGGCTTACAGTTATACTTTGGGGATTATTTTCCTTTGTACTAAAAATAAAACTTTTAAAATAACTCACTTGCCAAGGAGAGTTTCTTGGTGCTGGAGAAAAGGGCAGAGATTGGGAGCTTTTTTCCTGTATTTACACCGATCATGATTTCAACACAGCATTCGTTTGTAAGGACAGGTTTCCCCCTCACTCCCCTCTGAAAGTGGAGTGTTCCTACGAAAATGTTCCTAAGCTGAAGTGGCATAAAGCGAAGAAGCAATTCTCATTAATTTATATGGAAAAGTGTCGAGCATGTCCAGACCCCCCCCAAAACTCATTCTCTGGGTTTTCTTTTCCTAGGATGCATCTTTCTAAAGCATGTACAAAATCAATCAAGATAGAGCACATGTGCTCCCAGACCCTTGCTAATTGCGGAGATGCTGGGTGTAGTTCCTGGGGAAGGCGCTTGGGGGCGCCACCCTTGTCTCAGGGGGCGCTCTACCTCTGTATGACTTGCCGCCAAACCTATGCCGAATGCTCTCTTTCGCTTTTTGCCTTCTTTCATAGAAGTTAAAGTCCTCTTCAGATTTCTTTTGGTTAAGAGAAAACAGGTATTGTATAGGTCTTTGATAAAAGCAGAGGGCCAGAATGCGAACTTTCGAAAAGCAGGGTATACACCGCCTTGCCGGACATTACTCTTACTTATTCTTTTATTTCACCACTAATTCTCCGTTTACATTCCCCCAGGCTCTCACTGCATTTCCTCAACAGACGTAACATTCTTCTGATGTCTTTGTGAAATCGTGTCGATATTTCCGATTTTTTTAACACACTATTTTCTTTTGGTTGCCACTTCAACCAAATGTTCTTCTGGCACATCTTAAACCATTATATTAAGTATTAAAATTATTAAAGAATTGCCAAATAGTTTCCATTATAAAACCCTGTTTTCATCATTTCAAACTTTACAGCAATCCTATTATAACGATGTTTTCCAGCAAATGGAGGTCCCACAAAAGTCAACAACCTTGAGATGAAGATCAGTCTGGATACTCACCATTTGTTTCTGTTCTTTTGCCTCAATTTTCATTCATATTCTTTATTCCCTGTTTATTCTAAGTGTAGAAACATGGAGAAATGAGAAAGGAAGATCCTGCTTTTAAATTCGTACAGGTGTCCAGGCTCGTATCTTTATGTGGAACAGTTCACAGAAGGAGTTTTAAAATTTGCCTTCAGGGTGCGTGGGTGGCTCAGTTAAGCGGCCTGACTCTTGATTTCCACTCCCGCCATGGTCTCCAGTTTGTGAGTTCGAGCCCCACATCTGGCTGACAGCACGGAGCCTGCTTGGGATTCTCTCTCTCTCTCTCTCTCTCTGCCCTTCCTGCGTGCTGTCTCTCAAAATAAATGAGCTTAATAAAAATAAAATAAAATCCGCCCTCTCACAGATCCTTGCATCCTTTCCCAGGTGTGCCCTTCCTCACGGGCACCTTCATGGGTACCTGCGTCTGTACCAATATTTGCCGTTGGTCAGCCATGCACTCAGACTAAAGCCTTATGCTTGTTAGTCATAAATCATGCAACCCATTACTCACTTAAGCAGATTCTAGGTTTGTATCAGAATGCTCAAAACTACGTAGGACCTGACCTCTTGCATTCAAAGATAAATTGGGGGAAAATTTTTTTTTTTTTTTTTTTAGTGATCTTAACCCTATCTCGGTTCAGAGCCTGAGACCTGAATGAGCTCACCAATGTTCCTGTTATGGAGTGTTTGCTGACTCACCACTGTAATCTGAAGGCAAATCCACATACCCAAACCATCCCCCTTTCGGTACTATCTCCGGGATTTACAGGAAGGCGTATTTCGGTACGGCTGTCTTAGGTCACAGGGAGAGGGCACGCACGTGCTTGTAGACTCCACCAGTTGTGAGCTGCATGACCTTGAGCAAGTAATCTGAGCTCCCCAAGCCTCGTTTCTGCAGAGGTAAAGCTAAGAATGCCTTTCCCTTTGTCCTCTCAAAGGGTTTCGGGGAAACTCGAGTGAGTTAATACATTTGAAAAGGCCTTGTGGACTGCAAAGCATAGGTTGAATGTAACTTAGAATCATCATGTCAGAGCCGGCATAATAGTCTGGAAGTACCTGAGCCACATTCTCAGAAGAACAT
The DNA here is from genome assembly GCF_003009895.1 of Hyaena hyaena. Taxonomy (NCBI): domain Eukaryota; kingdom Metazoa; phylum Chordata; class Mammalia; order Carnivora; family Hyaenidae; genus Hyaena; species Hyaena hyaena. Next base: position 3,917,049 of record NW_024080634.1, on the reverse strand, counting down.
CAGGACCTTCCGTGGGACAGTTCCATGTAATCCGCTGAAACAAGGCGATATTTGAGAGCGTGGCATTTAGAGCATCGGGCTGATCAGACCATTACCACCAGGACATTTGTGCACCTTACAAACAAGCCCTTTATCTTCTTGCTTGCCTGTGAAATTTACGGAAACACCCACATAATAGGATTCCTCATGGAGTTTGTGCTTGTCTGAACTCATTTATGAGCATATCGGTCTTTATCCAGAACAAACAGGCTTTAATAAAAGTTCTTACAGAAGGGATCCTGTGCTGTGAATCAAACAGCCTGTATTAAACTTCCTGATGCTACTTAATTTGCCAGACAAGTTTCTTTTATTTTCTTTCCCCCAGTCCTGGCCTTGTTCTGAATTTTCCAACGATTCCTGGAATAAGTAGGCTACATTTATCCATTTCTGCCTTCTCATAATTTCCGGTGACTCTGATGGGAGTTTCAGGCAGCTGGGTTGACAGCAATTTATGGTCCTTTTTTATTATGATGATTACTTGGAAGCCCGTTTTTAGTGTCCAGGTAAAGTGTTTTTATAGTGCTCCATTAGCATAGATTTTAATACACTTGAGTGTTACTGTCCCTGCCTGCTTTCTGCACTCAGCTCCATTGTATAAGCTGAATCACATTCTTCAGGATTATAATCTTTCCCATCTCTGCTGTTGTCCTTTTGGGCGCTCTGGATTCAGAGCGCTGGGACTGAAGGATCCTTTACCATTGACTTTGCAACACATGAGACCATGATCCGGGGAGATGGAATGTTCTGCCCCGTGCGGCTCAGCTTGTTTTTGCCAAAGCTGGGGCTAGAAACCAGACTCACCTCCTGGACCAGCATCCCTTTTAAGATGCCATGCCTCCTTGGAAAGCCAAAGCAAAACCTCTGCTATTCAGAAATCTTCAGACAGCCAGGTTGTCTGTCTAGAAGGGTATACAACAATTTGATTGTTAGAAGGTTAATATTTAATCATTTTGAGATCAGTGTCTAAAATGGACAGTTTCAGGGCACCTGGGTGGCCAGGTCAGTTAAGCGTCTGGCTCTTGATTTCCGTTCAGGTCATGATCTCAGGGTTGTGGGATTGAGCGCCACATCCGGCTCCCTGCTCAGCACGGAGCCTGCTTCAGATTCTTTCTCTCCCTGAGTGCCTGGATGGCTCAGTGAGTTGAGCGTCCGACTTCGGCTCAGGTCATGATCTCATGGTTCATGGGTTCGAGCTCCACATCAGGCTCTGTGCTGACAGCTCGGAGCCTGGAGCCTGCTTCGGATTCTGTGTCTCCCTCTTTGCCCCTCCCCTGCTTGTGCTGTTTCTCTGTCCCTAAAATAAATAAACATGGAGAAAATTTTTTAAAAATTCAAAAAAGATTCTTTCTCTCCCTCTCTTTCTCTCTCTCTCCCCCCCACCCCTCCTGCTTGCACTCTCTCCCTATCTCTCTCTAAAATTAAAAAAAAAAAAAGACTGTGTTTTTTTTTTCCACCAGTCATACATGGGGCCACAGATACCTCCTTGACAGCTTGAACTGTCAACATGGTTTGCCACCAGCTATGATGGATCGTTCTTCACTATTTTAAGAATTTGTGTTAGCCTGGGTACAGTTTCATTGTCGCCTTTCTTCAGATCTGATTCTGAGTCAAACATCCAAGGGACTTCAGCATGACGCGCAGCCTTCGTTCCTCATCAGTAGAAGAGAAACAGTGCCTCCCTCCCAGACTAGGTCAAGGATAAAAAGAGGGAGCATATGCAGAGTACCTGCCTTGGAACCCGGGAGACAGGGAGCTGTCAAGTTCACGATAGCTGCTGTTTGCCATCATCTTCACCATCGTCACTGTCGTTATTCGCTAAGTCTTTCAACATCACTGCCTGCAAAAGATGGACCCCACCTTTCTCATCTTTTAAGTACGATAAAGGGAGCCTGGGTGGCTCAGTCGGTTAAGTATCCGGCTTTGGCTCAGGTCATGATCTCATGTTCATGGGTTTGAGCCCCGTGTTGGGCTCTGTACTGACAGCTAGCTGGGAGCCGGGAGCCTGCTTCAGATTCTGTGTCTCCCTCTCTCTCTGACCCTCTCCTGCTCACGTTCTCTCTCAAAAATAAATAAAAAACATGAAAAATAATTAAAAAAAAATAAGTACGGTTAAATGCGAACGTTGTGTTAGCGTTCATTATCTTTTAGAATTATCAGAAAACTTAAGACCCACCACCTGTACTCACTAACACGCATATTCTTGTGTCTTTTATCCTCGCGGCCTCCCCCCTGTACCCCCTGGCCTGGGAAGAGTGCGTTGTGATGGTTGAAGCGGGACACCGGGATTTTGCGGTGTTGGGCTGGGTTTTATTTCCGGCCTTCCCCTTGAGTCACTCCTTTGACTTGAACCTTCACATGGTCTGTGCCAGTCTTTTCGTGGGTGAAATAAGACCACCCGGGTTGCCACCGCCACCCCTGGTTGGATCGTTGCTGCATCCTGACGTGGGCACCAGGAACGACCTGTGTGCACGCCAAGGGTCTGGTCGAATGGGCATTGCCTTTCGATGGCTCTGGTGTGGGCTTCACAGCTTCAAATTAAGGTACCATAAAGTAGGGGCGCCTGGGGGGCCCGGTCGATAAAGCGTCCGATCCATGATTTCGGCTCAGGTCATGATCTCACAGTTGGTGAAATCAAGCCCAGCGTCATGCCCTGCGCGGACAGTGCGGAACCTGCTTGGGATTCTCTCTCCTCTCTGTCTCAAAATAAATAAGTAAACATCTTTTAAAAAGAAAAAAAAAAGTATCATAAAGTATCCAGATGTCTCATCAGCAGTGCAGTAAAAGCATAGACCTGCGCATGGCCCTGAGACCACTCGGGTCACGTGACTGACATGACACAGGCCTGTTCGACAGCAGGAAACAGAAGGTCCCTACTATGCTGTCCTCCAAAGGCGTCTGTGTTTCTCACGTTCAGCATTTTGAGACGCATTCTCAGTATTTTCCCTGCTGGCTGCATTGCCAGTAATTGCGAGAGGAAAGCAAATCCGTGAGAAGTCTGCTGTACACTTTTAGTGTCAGAGGATGAAATTTTTCATCAGAGACCTCACTCACTTGAAGTATTGCTGAAAATTAAATTAAATATGTTCACCTTGTGTGAATTATACATTTTATTATGAAAACCATCTGATACATGTAGAATCTGTGTAGAATTTGTACAGACTGCTGACTGTATTTTAAATCCCTTACCAATTCTTTACCTTCTTTTTATTTGCCTTCTAACTCTTTAAAAATAACTTTTCGGGGCGCCTGGGGGGCTCAGTCGGCTAAGCGTCCGACTTCAGCTCAGGTTGTGATCTCAGGATTCATGAGTTGGAGCCCCGCGTCGGGCTCAGTGCTGACAGCTCAGAGCCTGCAGCCTGCTTCAGATTCTGTGACTCTCTCTCTCTCTGCCCCACCCCCACATGCACTCTGTCTCTGCAAAATCGTTAAAACATTAAAAAAAATTAAAAATAAAAATAATTTTTCATCTACACAGCTTTTCAAATGTGTACAAAAACAGAGAAGATGATCTAATGTACCCCAGGTACTCAACTCATCATCCAGTTTCAACAATGATCAACACATGCGATCCCTCTTCCCATCCTCACACCATGGGATAATTTTAAACAGACTTCCAGGTACCGTATTATTTCAACTGTATGCATCTCAAAGAGATAAGGACTCTTTTCTTTAAAAAAAGAAAAGACAAAAGTACTTTCTTAATATCAGATACTCGTTCTGCATTCGAATTCCCCAGTTGCCTCATGAATCTGTCTTTAGAATCAGTGTGTTTGAACCAGAACCCAACGAAGATGCATCTGTTGTGTTTGATTGGTCTATTTCTTACGTTTCTTAATATGCGGGTTCCCCATTCTCAGTCACTTATATTTGAAGATACTGGGTCATTTGTCTGGGAGAATATCCCGCAATCCAGAAGTAGAGACTGTATCCCATTAGCACTGTTTAGCACATCTCTTTATCCCTATGTGTACTGTAAACTCATAGGTTCGGGAGCTTGGTCAGAATCAGAGTGTTTTGTTTGTTTTGCGTTTATTTGCACATAACATCCTGTTACCGGTACTGCTGTAGGTTGAGGGGTGCGTGATGTTTGGTTGTCTCTCCTTCTCTGTGTGTCAGATTGATCCTTCCCTGGATTACAGTGTGGTCGGTCTGACCCAGCTTATAAAATTCCCCATCAGCTTTTCATCTGATGCTTTCAGCACCCACTGGATAACTCATTTTGAAAGATTTTTTCCAGAATTCCTCAGAGGGTCTTAGAAATGCTCAGTGATTTCTAATGAAAGAATGATTGTCAGGCAAATATTCAGGCAATTCGTTCTTTCAGGTGACAGCATGATGCAGAACATTTTCACATTTTTATATGGAAGCACGTACTTTTCAGGATGCTAACTAGAAAAATAAAATTAATTCTAACTCTCAAAGAAGAGAAGTATGAGAAATGATTACTCAAGGCTTGGCTTGTTTGTTCTTCTCATAAATCCCAACTAAAGATTTGAAATATGCATTGTTTCCAAGATTTTTTAAATGTTCATTTATTTATTTTTGAGAGAGTGCACGAGCAGGGGCGGGGCAGAGAGAGAGGGAGACACAGAATCAGAAGCAGGCTCCAGGCTCCGAGCTGTCAGCATGGAGCTAGATGCGGGGCTTGAACTCACAGACTGCGAGATCATGATCTGAGCCCAAGTGGGATGCTCAACTGACTGAGCCATCCAGACGCCCCCAAGATTTGTTTTAATGTTTATTGATTTTTGAGAGGGAGGGAGAGGGAGAGCATGAATGGGGAGGGGAGCAGAGAGAGAGGGGAAAGAGAGAATCTTAAGCAGGCTCCACACTGTCCACACAGAACCCAACTCAGGGCTTGATCCCGTGATCCATGAGATCATCACCTGAGCTGAAATCAAGAGTCAGACACTTAACCAACTGAGCCACCCTGGAACCCCCCTTCAAGAATTTTTTTAAGAGAGCACAGTGATTTTAAAACATTTATCTCCCTTAAAGCACCAGCAAGTCAAGATAACTTAAAAGACTCTATATTCTTCTTGGTAATACTGTAAAAAAAAAAAAGTCAGTGATTAAATTTGGAAATGGCCCTTTTAAGTAAAGCATAACGACACACCTCTACTCCTCTTTGTATCCTAATCATACTTCCTAATTTCAGACCTCCCTTTGGTTCTGAAAAGATTTTTGCTTTATAGCTTATTTGTTTCGTTACAAGTAGATCTGATTCTGGAGCTGAAGTCAGTAAGTTTTGATCATGAGCCCCCAGCACTGTGCTCTGGTCTCATTTACTGGAGTATATGATGATGCCCTTTAGAACCCAGAAACATTGGCCCATCGCATGAACTTACAGCCAAAAGTTTATTTAGGTACTACAGTCAAGACTTCAAAATTCTGTGTTGGTTTCTGGGTTTTATATATCATTCCACTTTTTATGTGGAATAACCTTCGTCCGAATCACTTCAGGAAATGAGAAAAGTAGGATATGGTTATGAGTCAGACGTGGAAAACTACAGCATGGAATGAATTAGTCAGAAGAAGGACTTCAGTGGCCAGCATGAGCTGTGTGCTATCAGGAAGTGGCGTGACTTTCCATGATTTTATGTACTGTAAATCATGTGGCATAATGCTTCAAGACACCTGGAGTCTTTTTTTTTTTTTTTTTTGTCATATTTTTCTAGATAAAATGGGAAAGTACTGTATTCCTTTCAGTAGCTGGCTGTCGCTGCAGTCACCTCAAATGGACTTCCACCCATCCCCACTCCAGTGGAGGCCAGGACATTCACCCTCACGGCCCTTTGGGGCAGCTGGGTCAAGTTGACAAAGCAATTGGCCTTGACAGAGACACATTACAAAGGGAGGAATCTGTCTCTTTCTTTCGTTTCTAATACTTTGTCTCCAACCTCAGGTCTTGCAGGCTTACATAGCTGTGCCCTTTGTGCTCTACAAGAGAGTTTCTCTGCCCCAGGTTGCGCGTTCTTTAGAAAGGCACTCGGAAATTCAGAATGAGGCAGTGTGTTCCAGGCTTCTGTCGTCCTTTTAAGGAGGAAGGAGAACCTTACGGAAATGCAATGGATTGAAAGTTTGAGTCATGTAAGGTCTGGAAAACTATGTCTCTCGAGGAAAATACTGAACATATACAGTCACCTATTAAAACTGCACACAAAGGGAGAGAAGTTTGTGGGTTTTTTGCAGTACAAGTCAGGTAATCAAGTCACCTCTTCCCCGCGTCTCAGGCTTGACTGCTTGATAAGTACGTATAGCATTCAATCATTATAGATTGGGAAATATGTACATATGTAGAGAGAGAGTACAAGGCAGGGAGAGGGGCAGAGGGAGAGAGAGAAATCTTTAAAAAATTTTTTTTATTTTTTTTTTTTAAATTTATTTCTGAGAGAGAGATGGCATGAGCAGGGGAGGGTCAGAGAGAGAGGGAGACACAGAATCTGAAACAGACTCTACGCTCTGAGTTAGCTGTCAGCAAAGAGCCTGACGTGGGGCTCGAACCCACGAACTGTGAGATCATGACCTGAGCCCAAGTCAGACGCTTAGCTGACTGCACCACCCAGGCGCCCCATAAAGAGAGAGAGAAATCTCAAGAAGCCTTCACGCTCAGCGTGGAGCCCAGTGCGGGGCTCGATCATGACCTGAGCCGAAATCAAGAGTCAGACTCTCCACCAACTGAGCCACCCAGGTGCCCCTATACATATATGTCTATTTTAACCAGCATATCTAATGGGAGAATTCAATCAGAGGAGCCTACCTGTGACCATTCACACTCCCCATGCAACATCGATGAAATTCTAGTTGACTCTGACGTCCTTGGCAACCCGGTAAACATTTCTCTGGAAGAATCCTGCAAACCAGGTTTGCCTTGTTTGCCATTTGTGACAATCTAGCAAGATTCCTATGGAGAATTATTGGTCTACAAGTTATCCGAGGACAGCTTAGTGTTCTTGTCACGTGGGATCGCTTAGCAATCAGATGGTAATCAGCACAGCCTTCCTCCCCTCTCACCCTAGACCAGTGCTTCTCACACCTTGCTGTGTGCCATGGGTGGAATCTTTGCATCCCCCTTCCCTCCGGAGGAAATCCTAGCCTCCAAGGCGATGGTACCAGGAGGCAGGGCCTTTGGGGTGATTAAGTTATGAGGGCAGAGCCCCCATGAATGAAATTAGTGCCCTTATCAGAGAGACCCCAGAGGTCTCCCTCTCCCCTTCCACCATGTGATGACACAGTGAGAAGACAGCCGGCTGCGAACCAGGAAGGGCACCCCACCAGACACCAGATCAGCTAGTGTCTTGACCTGGGGCTTCCCAACCTTCAGATTGGAGGTTGTTTATAAGCTGCCAGAGTGTGTGCCTAGGTGACCCGGGAGCCTTGTTAAAATGCACACTGTACTTCGGAAGCTCCCAGGCGGGGCCCAGCCGTTCTGCATTTCTCACAAGCTCACAGGTGATGCACCCTGTGAGGATCCAGGCCGTCCCGGCCATTGCTGTCTAACTGAGCTGTGCCTACAGAGTGAGTGAGGAGCCAAACCATGCTGCCCGATGCTAGTATGTACAGAACACTTGCGTGTCTGTGACCTCAAGTCTCGTTACATCACAATAACAGCACCCCCCCCAGCAGGACCAGGAAACACCCCAGGAACCCTCATAAGCCCATGGCATGAGTCCCCTGGTGGCCTTCCCACCTAGCATCTCCAACCCCATTTCATCCTCTGAGCATGTGGCTGTGTGCCCCAAATTCTGCCAAGGCCTTGGAAAGTTCTGGTAATTCCCTCCCTTTCTCCACTGACTAAACTCTTCCTTAGTATGAGAACGATTTCTACAACTATTGGTCATCCAAGCCCAATAGACCCACAAGACCTGCACTTAAGCATCCGTTCTAAACGTTTGTTATGCACCCCTCCTGTCTTCATCCTCCGACATGCAGGGAGAGGGTGCAGAGAGTTCAGAAGGACAGTAAGGGCTTTCAACTTCATGGGCCAAGGGAGAGATGCCAGATGTTCTGTGAAAGAAGGTCTAAGAGATTGATGAATTCCTTAAGGCTGATTTAAAGAAAGAATCAAGAAAGAATGTTTACGAGGGGAGTATCCCAGCCCAGAAATTGGCCCCGTTGCTGTATCAGAACCACCCATCGTCAGAATATGGGTTTGGACCCGCCTGAAGAATCCTTGAGCCAAAGTGACAGAGCTGATTTCCACTGCCTTTTCCCCCTAATTGTCCCTAATTGTTAAATCTTTAACCGGTTACTTTGAGTACCATGGAATTTGCAAATAAACCAGCAAATCGACATCATTATTTTAAGATCTGAGGAAATATGATTCAGGATTTGTCATTATTTTTTCCAAGGAAGAAACTGGTATAGAGATTTTCTGGATGGGTAAATTTCTGTGACTTTTCCGGTTAGAAGGCAGCCAGGCCGACCTTTCATAAACTCTGTTTGAAAAGAAAGAGTGTTCAGAATGCTAAGAGTAAAAATAGTCACCACCGACGTGTATGTGTCCTTGATGATTTCCCTGAGTGTAATGGGCGCCTCTGAAGGCCTTTCCACTGTTTTCTTTGGGTCTTTGTTTAGGGACAAAAAACAAAGACCCCATTCCAAATGGTTGCCAGGAATGCGGCATTGGAAAAGGTGAGTTTAACCACTATCAGAGCTACTCATCTTAGCTTTATCAACATCAGAGTTGTTTGGTTTTTCATCCATGAAAGACGGACTTACAGCGTGGTACTGGATGATGGCAGGATGCAGATCTCACCAGATGCGCCATAAAACTCTGCCCACACCACCAAACTTCTCTGAGACGGCTGGGTATGCATTCCACTGGTGGACTACATTCCTAGAGAGTTCTTGAAAACGTTAAGGCAAACCGTAGGCAGGAAACCTGTGCTCTACCGAGTCCTTTATGTGAGGATGTTGACGTAAGAGCGGTAGTTGAGGATGGGCACATTTTATATTGCCCCATACTCTTAAAGTAGAGGTTGTATTAGGTTCCCGTAGGGTGGGCAGAGGGACTCAAACAGTAGACATTTATGCTTTCACAGTTCAGGAGGCTGGAAGTCCAAGTTCAAGGTGTCAGCAGGGATGGTTTTTTTTGGAGGCCTCTCTCTCCCTGGCTTGGAGAAGGCTGCTTTCTCCCAGCTGTCTTTCCACTGTGAGTGCAGGTCTGGAAGCACAGCACAGAAGTAAGAATTTCAACAACAGTAACATAATTCTCTAAGCGATAGTGTAGGCCACTGGAGATGGTGTTACTCTGTGAAAAGATTGCTGTAGAAATACACCCAGGTGTTTTTGCAGAGAACGGGGTGGACCTTGGCCACTTAGGAGCCTTGGTTGTGCTTCCTCTATTCTGACTTGCTCCTCCCCACGCTGCCCACCCCCTGCAGGAGCCTCTGGGGGAGGGGCATCAAGGTCACAAGGGGCTACTGTGTTCAGTAGCTGCTGGGCTCAGTCTGGCTGGCCGGGGGGCCCCCTGTGGCTCCTCAGCTCCTCAAGGAACCCCGGTGGACTCTGTTCTGGGCCCCGGCACCTGGCACAGCCCATGCCTGGCCTGTAGTAGACAGTCAGTGAGTGGATGAATGAGCGAATGAATGAATGAATGACAACGGCAAACCAGGTCACACCCAGCAGTATTTCAGAAGGTCAGCCGTGGAGGCTGTGGCCCTCCTGCCAGTCTCCTGTCCTTGGGCTCCCTGGGGTGGAGGCTATGCTGGGGTAGATGCCACCAGTGGAGTTAGACCTCACTTGCTTTTGGGATGGTGGGAACCAAGTAGGTATCGTGCAGCCCCATGTTATCCTGGACTCGAGGGGTACCAGGATCACCCTGGCCGTGAGTATTAATCTTCCAAGCTTACCTCCATCACTTGTCATTTTGGTGTCTTTTGGTGAGGCACCCACCACTAATGCCGATTTTGAATGACCACAGCGAATCACCTAGTAGATCCATTTCCCAGCCCGAAAGCAAATTAGCATATCACCCCGAACCACCGCCAGGTTAGGAAATGAACACTGCTCTAAAGAAGTAACAATAGTAATTCCAGAAAGTCTCAGGCTGTCCTAGAAAGTGCCTACCTTCTTGCATGCAGGCTGCCACAACCGTAGCCACCAGCCATCTGACCGTCTTCTTCTGCCTGGTGCCTTCCAGGATCGCTGCCAGCTTGGGTCAGAGCGTTCTGGGCCACCGACGGAGCCTGCTCACCAGAGCGCCTCAGTCGCTGGCCAGGGATAGGCAGCATCCCGTCTTCACAGAGGATGGAGACCCCAGAGAGCAGGAGTAACAGCAGGCAGATGAAAGAGAACTTCAGACATGACTGCTTGGTCACATCTCAGCATCCAGCAAACAGAACCTCCCAACTCCTTCTGGGTGGCTGACGGCAACGAGCCAGCTGGAAGTGCAATTTAGCAAAATCATCCAAACTACACAAAATAAGAAGGAAACACACAAAATAAGTGCAGACAGGAAAAGCATGCATTTCTCTGTAATTGCTTAATTCCCTGTTCCAGCCCTTCACCTGGATTTGCAATATAACTTAGGGGAAATAACGTTTTATCTAGGGTGGCTTTAAGAAAGAATTCAACATCCTTCAGCCGGCACATTTTGCACCAGACAGTACTAGAGTTACAGATACATCTAGAAGTTAATAATCGCTTTTCAAGGGCGCCTGGGTGGCTCACTCGGCTAAGGGTCCAACTCTTGGTTTCAGCTCAGATCATGATCTCACAGTTCCATGGGTTTGAGCCCCACATCGTGCTCTGTGCTGGCGGTGCAGAGCCTGTTGGGGATTCTCTGTGTCTCTCTCGCTCCCTGCCCCTCCCCTACTCTCTCTCTCTCTCTCTCTCAAAATACATAAAATAAACTTTAAAAAAATCACTTTTAAAATCATCATGAAGAGTGTTCTTCATTTATAACAGTATTTCTTACGATGTTAAGCAAACTGTCAGTTTGTGACGATATAAAGACAGATTTTCAATGTATTATAATAACTTTAAAATTATATCTCAAATAAGGTTGTTTTTAAAAGTACCATACTCAGGGCGCCTGGGTAGCTCAGTCGGTTAAGTGTCTGACTTCGGCTCAGGTCGTGATCTCAAGGCTCGTGAGTTTGAGCCCCATATCGGACTCTGTGCAGGCAGCTCAGAGCCTGGAGCCTGCTTCAGATTCTGTGTCTCCCTCTCTCTCTCTGACCCTCCCCCACCCATGCCCTCTCTCTCTTTCTCTCTCTCTCAAAAATAAATAAGCTTAAAAAAATTTTTTTAATAAATAAATAAAAGTACCATACTCATATTTGGAAATTTTTGATATCGCAGAGAATTTAAAATCCTGAGCATGAACTGACTTGATTTTTTTTTAATCATTTTTACCCTTTTGAAAACTCTACTTTCCCAATTTAAAAATTTTTTAAGCTCTATTTGTTTTTGAGAGAGAGAGGGAGAGCACACAAGTGTGGGGAGCGGGGAGAGGCAGAGAGAGAGGGACACACAGAATCGGAAGCAGGCTCCAAGCTGTCAGCACAGGGCCTGATGTGGGGGCTCGAACTCACAAACCGCAAGATCATGACCTGAACTGAAGTCCAGTGCTTAACCAACTGAGCCACCCAGTACCCTGAAGCAGGCTGCCTTCCTGCTGTGTACTCACGGGGCAGAGAGAGTGAACCCTGGCCTCCCTTCCTCCCCTTGTGAGAACACTAATCCCATCCCATCTTGGGGGGCTCGTCCTCATGACCTCATCTAAATACCTAATTACGTCCCTAAGCCCCCACCTCGTAGAACCACGACAGTGGGAGTTTGAGCTTCAACATACGAATTTGGAGAGGACACAGTCCAATCCCTAGCGGTAGGCAAGACACTTAATTCATCTCATTTTCTTGGCTTTTTACTTTTTCTGTGGGGACTATGTTTTCCAAATTCTCTATATCCTAGGGGCTCTTTGCCTGCATGGCAGGAGTTGGGGGGGGCGGGCAGAGAGGGGGATACGTGGCATGTATACAGAGCAATAGGCCTGCTAGGCACCAGTAGGCTCTCCTCTTGGCTCGTCTGGAAATGCCCTTTCTCTTGGGGGTGCTGGGGGGACGGGGTCCCCTGTGCCTGGGTTCAAGCTCTTTCCACTTCGGGACCCTGGGGGCCTGAGCCGTTCCTTGACGCCACCGCCCCTCGGTCCTGGAGACAGCACGACTGCTGCCTGGTGGAATCTTTCTGCGACCCTTTGGGTTCCAAAGAAAACACCACCTGCTAATCCACCATCTTTGTTCACTGTTTACAGCCTTCAAGAGCATCGACCCCAAACCAGAGCTTTTGGGAGCAGTTCGTTCACACAGGTCATTATTAATAAGTCATGCGCTTATGACTAATCATTTTCTCCACCTTTTTCATTTTCCAGATAAGACATAGTAATGGGTCAAGCAACTTCTACCTTTCCTGTTTCCCCTATTCATGGGAAAAACACACTGTCTTTCCATATCTCAAATGGAATTGAGCCTTTCTTGTAAAATGTACATCTCAGGGAAAACCCCGTGGCTGTTCTTAGCTTACTTCCTCCTGTCCTTTGGTTCCTGGTAGAGTGGATGTCGCCGTGGCCTCTGACTTCTACTTTCTGCTCGGAGAGCTGTAACAACTTATTTGCCTATTAGTATTTGAGAATGCCATTTTCATCTGCAAACTCAAAGACAGCGTTGCTTTTAAGCTACAATGATTGTTCTTTCCTGTGAACATTTAGGGTATGGTTTTTGCAGCAGCTTCTGAAAGAAGTGGTCGTTACACGTCTTGCTGACCGCACATTGGCACTATCATTGGGACTTTTTGAATAGCTCAATGCTCAGGTACACTGGTCAGTGACTTTAAGTTAAAAGCTCTTTAGTTTGAAACAATGAAACTGTTTTAATGTCTACATTAAAAATAATAATAATGATGATAAGGAAGAAACAGAGAACAAGTACATAGAGCCACTATTTTTAGGTCATTTCCTCTTAAAGCCATCATTTAATAAATCTGAAAAGTTCTCAGGGCCAAAGATTAGTAAGTCTGCTGGTAAATGTTTGGATGCACAGATTGCTGTCAGGAGGAATTTCTGGGTTTGTGTCTGTGGGGTTTTTTTTTTTAATAGAAAAACAAGAACTTTCGCCTCACATGACTGCTAACTCATTTTCTGAGTCACAGAGACCCTTTGCTATTAGCCATTTTATTTCTGTAAATCACTTTCTGTAAATCACTTTCTTTCGTCCTTCAGATGCTCAAAGAGCATGTTAGTTCTCTGAAGGATTTCATTTTATTCAAGACCCACTGAAGTCTTTCAATGCAGACGATATCTTCTGTGTATCCGTTTGAAATGACATGTTTTAAAGGAGCCCTGTATGAAAAGAGGCCACCTTTTCCTTTTGAACGAGATATTAACTGAATGTAGGAATGTGTTGGCGTGCTGAGGCTATTCTTAGTGTGTCAGAACAAACCGACTTCATCTTGGATCCCAGAGCTATCTCCCCGGGGACTCTTGAAAAGCCATGGGAGACGAGAGGTCCATCGGGATCGCGGCAATGGTGGCCGGTGAGCTGCTGGCACTTGGCAGGGGGTGGGGCGTCTCGCAGGGATAAACATTCTAGAATGCAAAGCACAGGGCCGCACAAGGAAAAGTGGTTTCATCCCAAACATGGTTAGTGTAAGTACTAGGAAGCACTGAGAGAAATCCTAGGCTCAGAAAAATTGGGATGTAAAGCATCTTCCCCGTCAGGCTCATCTTCCTCTTCTACACAAGACCAAACTGGGCACGCACATCTGTTTGTTGGGTGTTTTGGTTTTATTTTTTTCAGGGTTTCCTTTGACCCATGCCCCACATTGCTGCAGTTTTCATGACAAACCACAAGGAGCCTAAGATCTACTTCCTCATTTCTAGAACGACTCTCTTGGTTATGGCTCACATCAGTTTTCTGTGGGGGACCAATGCTCAAGACCTCCATCAGTATAAGCTTTTGTTAGGAAATGCCAGGTGGCATTCAGGCGACGTGTCCTCTGGCTGGTTCTGGAAGCGTGGGGAACACGCGCTGGCCGGCTGGTGCAATGCTGTTATCTCCCACACGAGCAAGGGGCAAGCTTGAGATGACCTTGAAACCGGGCCTGGGTGGGGGTGGGGGTGCTACCTTTGTAACTTTGCTTTGCTTTCTGATCTGGTTTCTCTGAGGGGTCACGTCCCACTGAGAAGTGTATGGGGCTGCTGACCCAAGGCCAGTCCAGCCTGCCCCCGATTGCAGGCACAAGGCTCAGCGGCTGTCCCACCAGTGACAATGGGCCAGAGAATTCTGTTTAGCTTCGTCAACGTAAAGTCACATATAAATGCCTCCGTCAGGGCGATTGGGTGGCTCAGTAGGTTGAGCCGTCATCCAGTTCTTGATCTCAGTTCAGGGCTTGAGCTCAGGGTCATGAACGTGGCCCCAACTCCCTGGGTTGGGCTCCTCACTGGACATGAAGCCTACTTAAAATAAATAAAGTTTAAAAAAGAAAATAAATTAAAAATATATATATTGCTAAGGTTGATGTCCAAGAGCTTACTGCCTGCATTTCCTTCTAGGAGTTTGATGGCTTCGGGTCTTACATGGAAGTCTTTAATTGATTTCGAATTATTTTTTTATGTAAGGAAGTGATCCAGTGTCATTCTTTTGCATGTGGCTCTCCAGTTTGCCCAGCACCATTTATTGAAGAGACTGTCTTTACCCTATTATATATTCTTGCCTCCTCTGATGTACATTAACCGACCATATAGCATGGGTTTATTTCTGGGCTCCTCCATTCTGTTCCATTGATCTCTGTATGTACCTGTTTTTGTGCCAGGACCATACTGTTTGGATTACTAATGTTTTGTAGTATAGTTTGAAATCAGAAAACATGGTACCTCCAGCCTTCCTCTTTTTTCTCAACATTGCTTTGGCTATTTGGGGTCAGCCCTGTATTTTAACTCTACAGCAACCATTGTGTTTTTGACTTTTGTGCTCATCATACTATGCAGATGTATCTTAAACAACATATATCCCCACGTATTCCTAGTTTTAATTTTTTTAGGACCTCTTCTGAATTCATTTTCAAGGTGGCAAGATAGTCTAGCTATGTAATTTAAGCAAAGAGTTCTTCAGGCAAAATTTGGTAAGTATTCTCTTCCTGTAGCGAATTCTAAACCTTGGCTTTGACACACTGTACGGAGTCCTAAGGCACGTGTCAATTGCTAGCTCAGTGCCCTATGTCACATTTTCAAGTTCTTGAAAACATGGTTGGAGGGTCATGTTCCCGCTTTGGGGGAGCGCACAGCAGGGAAGACAGATGTTGAAGAGGTAAACCCACAACCAATTACAGTCCTCCTGGGTGCCAGGAAGGAGTAGAGATGCTTAACAGAAGAGTAGCGTTTACCACATCTGGGGGCCAGGGGCAACTTCTACGCCCCCAGAGATGATATTTAAATTATTATTCAAGTGGGATTCGGCCAGGAAACAGGAGGTGATCCAGGCAGAGGAAGTGGCTTGGATGAAAGCCCTGAGCCCGGAGACTTACAAGCCTGGGCACGCTGTTGAGCTAGGGCAATGTGGCTGGGCCTGGGCTGTGGCCCGGGCAGGGCAGGACATGCGCTGAGCGGTCCCAGGAGCCACTTATGGTCTGGATGCTGGGTTTTCTTCTGAGAGTGAGTAGAGGCCCAAGCAGTGCTGACAGAAGAGAGGGACAGGCTGTTTCCAAATGCCCGAGTCTGGAATGTCTCAAAGAGGCTGTGGTGTGCATTTTCCAAGACTCAGCTTCTAGAATGTTCCTAAGACATGTCTTCCTGCTTGTAAGCCAGGCCCTATTGCTCTACTGCTGTCAAGTAGCATGCAGAGAACTCGACGAAGATTTCCAGACGTTCCTTCCTATAAACAGGTCTGCCCGCAGCTTATGTAAATACGGCGCCCATGCCACCCACAAGATGGTGTCCTTCATGTCACCCCGAGGCAGCCGCAGGTGAAGGCGCCCTCCTGGGAGTGAAGGGGAGGGGGTGGAAGAACAAACCAGAGAGATGGAAAGAAGGATGGGGAAAAGAAACAGGCAGGGATTTTAAAAAGAGTCAGAAATTGTAACAAAAATGGTAGCTATGAATCCAACTAAACGAGCAATCACTTTGAACACCAGGGGTCTAAATGCACCAGTGAAAGACAGAGATTGTCAGAGGGGATCAAAAAATGAGACGCCAATAAGAAACCCACCTTTAGATATAAAGACGCACGTAGATTAAAAATAAGTAGGGGGAGATAGAGAAACCATGGTAACACTAATCGGAAAAGACTCGGAAAAGTCCGGAAGAAATGAGCGGTGCACAGAAGAATGGATCGGAGGGAGGGAGAAAGGCGAGTGTGCTCACAGTTCCCCCCCCCGACTGCAAAGCCACGATGAGCCCGGGCCTGGGTGGGTGGACCCCAGGGGGGCTCTCCTAGGGACCCACAACCACCGTGTCAAGTAGGTCCTACCTTCATAGTTTCGGAGATTCAGGTCAACCTCCCCTGATGCAGCCTCTCAGAATATGGGACGTGGTCCACCTTCCTTGTCCTGCTTCCGATAGAACTTTTCTTCTGCAGCGGCTTTATCAGTATTAGCTCTAGCTGCCCTTGACCCTTAGGTTGAAGTGGGGAAAAGGAATTCTACATGGCCCCCTTGTCTGGCATTTCCAGAACATCCAGTGGTCAGTCTGATCTCCTACCTGAAGGACAAGCCGGGAGATTTTTTTTCTTTGGTACTCTTTTTTTTTTTTTTTTTAATGGTTCTTTATTTTTGAGCAAGAGAGACAGAGCGCGAGTGGGGGAAGGGCGGAGAGAGGGAGACATAGACTCTGAAGCAGGCTCCAGAGTCTGAGCTGTCAGCATAGGGCTTAATGCGGGACTGGAACTCATGAACTGTGAGATCATGACCTGAGCTGAAGTCGGACACTTAACCGACTGAGCCACCCAGGCACCCCTATTTTGTACTCTTAAAAACTTTTTCAAATGCAACAAAGGAGCCAGAAGCCCCCCAGAATGTATAATGATAGTACCGCAGGTGCCATTGGCTCCAGACTTACTTATGCCAAGCTCTGCTGCGTGGGCTCTTTATGAACACCAGAGGTGGTCACACTTGAGCATGCATCCTACCACTTAGGGGACTTGTTAAAACACAGAATTTCTAATTCGGTAAATATGTTCTGTAACTGCATGATCAATTAGCACAAATTCAGCGGCTTAACACAACACCCATCTATTAGCTGACAGGTCTGTAGTCAGAAGTCCGGACATGCGCACCTGGGTTCTCTGCTCAAGGTCATACAAGGCTGGTGATTAGTCAATGAGAGATGAATGAATGCACAAATGAATCCTTTTTCTTTATGCTTGAAAGTCTGCTCTTAATCCCAAACAGGTCATGTAAGAATCTACTCAATATAGGTGTTCAAAATACAGGTTTCATTTCCATATAGGTAGAACCCAGCCTCAGAAAAGCGCACCTGTCTAGGAGACTCTTCCCCTGTACCTGATTTGCTGCCTGGAATTTTCCTCTTAGCAATGCAGTTATTCCTTTGGGGATGAGACTTTGATCTCCATAATATGCTGATTAAATACAAATTCTCTGAGAGCTCATATACTTGAACAGCTGTCATCATTAAGGCTGTAATGGGGGAAAAACTCATTAGGTAACATTCCAGTCTTGCTAGAAGGGAGATGCAGAGGGCAGGGCCATCCCAAGGAGAAAGGAAGACACCTGGATGTGATTCTGGGACAGCAAGCAGGGTGGTGAAAACACAGATGAGGAAGGAGTAGATGTGGGGACATGGGAGTGACAAGAAAGAATTTGCCTGCTCTGCTCAGAGAAGGCATGACCCTGGGGGCCATTTGCAAAGCCTGGACAGGAGATTTTCCAAAAAACAGCAGACGCTCTCTGCCAGCCACACCCCGGAGCCTGCTGAGTGTGCCGCGTGAGATCTGGTCGTGCTGATGTGGAGGTGGGCACCGTGGAGCAGTGACCGTCTCCTGGCACGCAGGGGCCCAGACTCCAGTGAGAATGTCCCAGTCAATGCAACTAAGTGGTTGGTCACTTGCACCAGATAGAAATGGTGGGCAAAGGAGGTTATCAAAGAAAAAAAAAACAACAAAAGAAATATTTTCTGGTGAAATCCCTGCTTTCAGAAGTATTTAGGTAGGAAAGGAGTTCTCTCAACAATTGGCACCCCAAAATATTAATGGGTTAAGAACACAAGGTTTGGAAATTGTGTGTAATAAATATTCACAGTGCGAGGAAATGAAAGCCACAAGCCACACCACTCTGCAAAAAACAGGGGGGTAGGTTTCCTCTCCCCGTGACCCTCTAACTTTGCAGTAGTGTATCTGTTAACTGCGGTTCATGTGAGCATTGATATGTAACAGATGGGGAGGGGAAGGCAAAGAGAGACATCTCTGTGTTATTACAGAAGTAATAAATATTCACCGTGAGCCCAAATAGGAATACTAGTTAAGTCCAAAAAGGCACAAAAGGAAAACATTGCAATCTTACACTAACACGCATATGTTTTCTTTTCACCCAAATGGATCGTAGCAATTAACGTTGCTTTGTAACCTGCTTTGGTTCTCTTGACAGCAAGTTGTGAACATCTTTTATGGCGTTAGATAGTTTTCACCTCCTTAACATGGGGGGCTCTGTACCCTATGGGACGGATTCAGCATATTAGCTGGTCACTGTTTCAATGTCGAGGTTGTTTTGGGCATGTTATTTGCACAAGCAGGAGTCCAGGGAATATGTTGGCATCTAAACCTTTGCCCTCAGCTCTGTGGATTTCCGTAGAATAAATCCTTAGGAGTCAAATTGTTGGGGTCTCAATTGGCATGGTAAATACTGAGATTTTGAAACCGTTGAGTTTACGACTTTTTTTTAACCATACTTCTTTTTTGAAGTTTCTGAACACGAGCTAATGATCTGGATCAACGAGCTAATGATCTGGAATGAAATCAGTGGTATTTTCATGGAGTCCAGTTTAAAGTCTGTCCTATTTGTGAGATATTTCAGATGATTAACTTCGTGTACAAATCTTTGACCCTGAACTTTTTGGTTCCTTGATCTCGGGAGGGATTGTGATGAAATTATGAAATGGGGTTCGTGAGCAAATGGCTAAGACAGAATTCTTGAGGGGCGCCTGGGTGGCTCAGTGGGCCGACTCTCGATTTTGGCTCAGGTCATGATCCCATGGTTCGTGAGTTTGAGCCCCGTGCCGGGCTCTGCGCTGACAGCATGGAGCCTGCTTGGGATTCTGCCTCTCTTCCTCTCTCTCTGCCCCTCCCCTGTTCTCTGTGTCTGTCTCTCAAAATAAAGAAATAAACTTTAAAGAAGAAGGAAGAGGAGGAGGAGAAAAGATTTCTTGAGAAGTTTTTGGTGCAAAAAGGCCATTCCATTACAGCGTGGGGACAGGACCCCTGGGCAGAAAGAGCTGCGCCGGGATTGTGAGGAGTGACTGATTAAATACTTTTCAGTTCTTGGAAAGAGAAGGGATCAAGATAAAGTAAGTTTCTAAGGAATTTGGAAGCAAGGCTTTCAGGACCTTGAGGGGCTAGCGCTCTTAAGATAAAGGTTACTTTTAGTCTTTAATAAAACACACACATTAAGGCACTGAGGCAGCCATGAGTTCCTTCAGGAAGGTCATGCTTTGTGTGTAAGCAGTAAGGACATTTAATTTAAACTATATTCTTCTTGCCTTTGTTTCCCTCATCGGTTGGTTGGTTGGTTGGTTGGTTGGTTGGTTTGTTGGTTGGTTGATGGACACAGCAACGCACTCCTGGACCCTTCAGGAATAAAGGGTTTGCCCCCCAGCTGCCCTTGGAAGTTGCCCCTTTTAGGGGTTACATCCGCTGAGCAGAGCCACCCACCTCCCTAAATACCCCACCCCTTCTCAAGGTAGCTGCTGTCCCAGAGCTGACCAATGTGGGGGCATCAGTGCAGGCCCTTCTGCTCCTGGGAGGGTCGTGTCGTCCTCAGAACCCCCCGCAGGATCAGACGAGCTTCTGTTGAGGCCACACTGTGGTTTCGGTCTACCTCTGCCCAGCTCCTTTTCTCCCCTTTCCGCACCCCCCCTTTTCTTGCATGTTGAGCCCAGGAGCACCCCCAAATAAACCTCCTGTACAGTAGCATCTGTCTCAGAGCCCGGAAGCTGCCAGTGTATTGGGTTTGCTGGCGGGTTGGGGGCTTGCAGGGGGTGGGGGCTCAGTGGACCCCAGCAGTGGATTACCGTGTATGCCAGGTAATTCACCTCCACAGCAGCCACCATGATGTCCTTCTTGATGGAAGAGCCAGGGCACCTTAGACTCTTGGGGAGCGTGTCTTTAAAGGAAGAAGTCAAGGGACACCTGAGTGGCTCAGCAGGTTGAGCATCCAGCTCTTGACCTCAGCTCAGGTTGTGATCTCACGGTTTGTGGGATTGGGCCCCCCGTTGGGGTCCGTGCTGACAGTGTGGAGCCTGCTTTGGATTCTCTTTCTCCCTCTCTCTCTCTCTCTGCCCCTCCCCTGCTCATGCCTTCTCTCTCTCTCTCAAAATAAATCAAGAAACATTAAAAAATAAAATAAAGGATGAAGCCAGGCACGATCTTCCTAAGACTTATTTCAACATAAGAAGTTCGATTAAACTGTATCCTAGATTTTTACGAAGGCAATTTAAGTCATCTTTTAAAGAACTATCTTAGAAGCCTCACTCTGAAAATACCTAGACCTCTGCTTTCAGACAGAACCTTTCTGCCTCCATCAGTCACAAGCTAGTTCTGTAGAAATCTGTAAGTGTGTTAAGGTTCTGATTCTTAGCTGTGCTGTCTGCTCTCTGGTGTGACCCAACGTCTTACTTACAATTTCTAAAGAAACCAACTGTGGTTTGTAGCCATTTGAGCAGAAATCTATGTCATCCCTATAATAACATCTCCGCTGTTCACTTACATTACTGTGTAATTTTGGAGGCAGGAGAGAACATTTAGCAAATGCCCAGGAAGTCACTTATGAAAATGTGTTGTGCCAGTGAATGGGCCAGGAAAAAAAAAAAAAAAAAACCACCCGAAGAACTGCCATGTGAGGTGTAACGGACGTGCTCTCGGAATGTATTATTTGAGGAGCGCCTTGGGGGCTCAGTGGGTTAAGCATCCAACTTCGGCTCAGGTCACGATCTCACAGTTCGTGGGTTCGAGCCCCGCGTCAGGCTCTGTGCTGACAGCTAGCTAGAGCCGGGAGCCTGCTTCAGATTCTGGGTCTCCCTCTCTCTCTGCCCCTCCCCCACTGGAGCTTGCTCGCTCGCGCTCTCTCTCTCTCTCTCAGAAATAAACATTAATTTTTTTTAAACAAATAAATGTATTATTTGAAGTAGATTAAGTGACCTAGGACGCTTGGAGCCAGGGGGCTGGGTGGGTGAGCCATTTCACTTTACCCCTGTCTCTCAGTGTCTGGCTCACAGCAAGGGACTGGGCTATTTTTGATAACTTACTAAATTAAGCCAGAGGCCAGAAGCTCAAATGCCTTTGGGGTCTGGAGCGATGGGTTCAATGATATCTGGAAAGCACGGGGTTTAGCCACCAGTCCAGCCATTGCCGTATGGGTCTCTGGGCCCTGAACTGCCACATCTTCCCTTCTTTCCCCCCCCCACAAAGAAGCCAGAAATTCTATTTCTAGGGCCACCTGGGTGGCTCAGTCGGTGAAGCGTCCAACTTTGGCTCAGGTTATGATCTCACGGTTCACGGGTTCAAGCCCTGCGTCGGGCTCTGTGCTGACAGCTCAGAGCCTGGACCCTGCTTTGGATTCTGTGTCTCCCTCTCTCTCTCTGCCTCTCCTTGCTCACCCTGTGTGTGTGTGTCTCTCTCAAAAACAAAACAAAACAAAACAAAAAAAACCCAAAAAAGGGGCGCCTGGGTGGCTTAGTCGGTTAAGCGTCCGACTTTCGCTTAGGTCATGATCCCACGGTTCGTGGGTTCGAGCCCTGCGTCGGGCTCTGTGCTGACTGCCAGCTCAGAGCCTGGAGCCTGTTTCAGTCTGTGACTCCCTCTCTCTCTGACCCTCCCCTGTTCACGCTGTCTCTCTCTATCCTAGAAATAAATAAAAATATTTTTTAAAAAAATCCCAAAAAAACAAAAAAAAGCATTAAAATTTTTTTTAAAAAATCTATTTGTGAAACTTCCCAGTTTTTAAATACAGACAACTAACTTTTTTAAGTGTTGGGGAGCTGGCAATTCTAGACCTAAGAGGACAGCTCCTCCACCGCAGACGCCATGGGGTAAAGATGTGCCCAGGTTCTGGTCACTTGACAGAAACGCCCAAATTTCCCTAACGAACAAAGTTGGCTCAGTTCTCATTTTTGACGGTGCGTGTCAATATCCAAGTCGCGGTGGGGCCTTGTTTGCTCTGTGTTGGTAGTTTACCTTTTTTTTTTTTTTTTTAAGTATATTTTAAATCAATGTGCCATCCTCGCGAAGAAAGGATGTATTTCCTCATGCCACTTGTTTTCAGACTTTTAAATAATCAGGGAAGAGGGCAACGTCAGTATAAAAAGGCAACATCAGCTGGGGCTTTGTTGGAAACTTCTCAGCGACAGACAGGGAAACAGGGCCTGGGGGCGGTCGTGGAAAGAGCAGGAAAGCACTCAGGACACACATTTCTCTTCTCCCGCATTTGGCAGAGAATGATTTCTGAGCTGACTCCTGAGTTTTTAAATCGGGCGTGGATGCAAACGCTGCATAGCACATTTTTTGAAAACGGTGTTTTATATCTGGTGTTTACAGATTTGGGTTTTGCTCTGTTCTTTCCTCCCTCTTGCACAATCCCCTCACTTTTGTGTCTTCTGCTTGTTTAGCCAGATGCTCGCCGGGTATTGAGAGGCTGTTGCGGGGCCCCAGCACCGGGCCAGGTTCCCCAGGAGAACCTACTGGAATGACATGTGGCTTCTGCCTCCCGGCGGCCCACGTCCTGCCCACGTCTGGTTGGGTCAGTTGTTCCTGGAGGAGCATGGAATATTCAACAGGGTTCTTCCGTCTGTGTTCACACTGGAAAGCAGAGCTCATACTTTGAATGGAAAGGGATTTAGAGGGGCGCCTGTGTGGCTCAGTCACTTGAGCCTCCGACTCTTGATTTCGGCTCTGGTCATGATCTCACGGATTTGTGAGTTCGAGCCCCGCGACAGGCTCTGTGCTGACAGTTGGGAGCCTGCCTGGGATTCTCTTTCTCCCTCTCTCTCTCTCTGTCCCCCCCCCCCCAAATAAATAAGTAAATAAACTTATAAAGGGTGGGGAGAGGTGATTTACTTGATGGGAATGAATCAGTGCAGGGCTGGGAGGAGAGATAACCAGGTCCCCGTGAGTGGTGAGCACAGGGGCAGACTGTCGCTTGTCTCCTGCCCCGGACGGGGCGGGGGGGGGGGGGGGGGGGGAGGGTGGTTCGCCACAAGATTGTGCCCCAGCTGAGGAAGGCATCAAGGCAGAAGTTAAAATCAGTAATTAAAGCGAGGTGAGTCGGGAAAGGACTAGACTAAAGAGGGCAAATAAGGGATGATTAATTAGGGTAGCTTTGGCCGCAGTCATCTCTAAATTAAATAAATGTTACCTCCCTTCATCCATGTCGGCCCGTCTCCAGGCCATTCATTAAGTACAGTTCTGATTTGCCTACGGCTCTTTTCTCCATCTTCAGCCTTGTAAGCCTCGAGTTTCCAAAGTCACAGAGGGTTGTTTAACCTTTATGTACGAAGGAAAGATTGAGGTAATAAGGAAACAGAAGTTAATGGGATTTTGAGCTCACGTGGAATTTAACAACCAAAATGAAATCTTGTATGAACCGTGACCTCTTTTTTTAAGATATAAATCTGAACATGTTTTTTGTCCCTACTTTTTCCTAATCAACTGATTAGGAAATAAAAATATCATTTTATTTTTTCTCTTTTTCTTTTTTTTTTTTTGATGACTGCATTTTTAAAAAATCTCTTCCATAACCTTTAACAGAGTATGTTTGCCCTTCTGCTATAATATATGGTTATTTTATCGATTTTTTTGGCACTGGCATCAATAAGCCACCCATATTATAGACTTAAGTCCTTGAACGCTCTGTGTTATCACAGAAATACTAATTAGGTGCACACTATCTTGTACTAATCCATGCAAAGTAGCAGATCCATCAGACTTTTTTTTTTCAAATGATCAGAAGTGTGCCAGGCTGAAGCTTAATATTAATATCATTCCTTCCATGGTATCCTGCAGATCCAGAAGATTAGCGCTGATTAAACACAGAGGTGATCTTCACTTAAGATGGTTTTCTTATTGTAGATTTGGAATTCTTATCATAGGCATCACCCTCTGTCATGGGGGAACCCCTACCTGCCCATTTTTAAGGGGGTTCTGGTTAGAACCCTGAAGCCCAGAAAGGTCACCTGCTTTGTTTTACATTTGCTTTGAAATGGAGGCCCCTCCCCATGATACAGCTGATTTTACCAGTAATAAAGCAATGCTAAAAGCAATAAATTCCTGAGCCCAAATCTGGCCTCCTCCCGAAATTCCCTGATTCCTCCTAACAGAGAACGAGATTGAAGATTCCTTTGGAGATCAAAAAGAAGAACATTTTTCCTTCTCTCTTTCTTCTACATGATCGTTCGGACGAAGCTCAAAGAAAATTGGGAATTTAATCACACTACCGCATAGACTAATGGTCTCCATGGGGTTTGATCATGAATCTCATTGGCAAGAAAAAGACTTTTCAGTACATCTGCCAGTAACAGCATTTTTGTTCGTAAATTCTACACAATCTCAATGCTACACTGGGCACCTTACAAAACACCCTAAAAATAAGAAGTGAAAATACAGTAAGCTGAACATGTTCTTCCCACATGCAGAGGATTTTCAAGACTGCTGCCGGGGACCCTGAAGAATCACAGGCTTCTGGTAGAGACCCCAGGGGGTGGGGTCTCCCAGCCTGGACTTGATGGCCCTGTCCCCCACACCCGGGTGACCTGCTCCCACACAGCAGGGACAGAGAACGTGTGCCCCAGAACAGGACTGGCACCCTCTGGGGACACACGTGCCTTTACCGATGCTACAGCACATCCTGTGACAAAAAGGAATGGCATGGCCTTGGCTCAAACCAAAGACTCAGAAACACCCTTCAGTCAGGAACACCAAGGGCCATGGCTCTTTGATGCCTGGTGCATTCTGGCTCCTTGGCAGCCTCAGATGGGCCCTCCCTGGGGTGGTCTCTGAGTGTCACAAACAGTTAGTCTCCAGGAAGCACAGAATGAGTTCTGTTGCCCCTATGTGGCTTTCACTGCAGGCAGTCGGGGAGATTGCCAGATAAGAATGGAACTATGGAGAGAGCCCAGAGGGTTGCTGGGTTAACGGGGGAAGTGGGGGCAGGGGGTGTCTCCTGGAGAAGCTGTGTTTGTGATGCGTTTGAAGGGACATATAGGAGTCTGAAGGGCAGAGGAGAGACCAGAGAGTAGCTGGCTGAGGGCTCCATGGCCGGGAAAGACCTCATTCCTCCCTGGGCATCTTGCTTCCACCCTGCCCTGGGCTCTATTCTGAACTAAGATACTGGAGTGGTTCTGTTGTATGGAAGTCAAGTCCTGCTCAAAACCCCCTGGTGGCTGCCACCTCCATCAGAATATAAGCCAGAGTTCTTTCAGGGCTCAAAGGCTCCCATGGCCTTGTTCCCAACCACTTTCTCCATGCCTCCCCCCTGCAGCCACCCAGAACCTCCTGCTGGGCTTTCAGTATGCCAAGGCTCTCTTGGGTTGGTGTCTTTGTGTTCCCAGGCACGGAAGGCGGCATTCAGATCTGATGCTTCCACGTGACATCTTCTCAAGGACGCCTTCTCTGGCTCATCTCTCTTTTAACATCTTTTCCCAGCTTTTGCTAGCCTCTCTCCATGTCTTTTCCCCAGCGCTTATCACTGTCTAACCACACTGTGTATTTTACCCATTGATCTTGTTTCTTTTCTTTTTCTTCTCTTCCCATCTAGAATGTAAGCTTTATGAAGGCAGAGAGTTTTGTCTGTTTTGTTCACCCTTGAATCCTCAACACCTAAAAAACTGCTTGGGTGAAAGAATGGATGGATAGATGGATGGATGGGTGAATGGATGGATGGTTGGGTGGGTGATGGGTGGATGGATGGTTGGGTGGGTGATGGGTGGATGGATGGATGGGTGGGTGGATGGATGGATGGATGGATGGGTGGATGGTTGGGTGGATGGGTGGGTGGGTGGGTGGTTTGGTGGGTGGATGGGTGGATGGATGCATGCATGAATACTAAGTCAAAGTCTTCATCTTCAACCCAAGAAACAGTGGGAAGTCGCTGAAGTTTTTCCAGTGAGAGAGAAATGTGATCAAGCTTGACTTCAGGAAGTTATATGTTGTGGGAATTAGTGTACTATATTGAAGCAATAAGAAATTGGCACAATGAGACCAGTTAGAAAGGTATGGCAGTCGCAGAAGCCACCTGAAGTGGTGTGCAGGGAGTGCAAAATGGACAGTGGTGCAGAGAATCCACAGAACTCTCCATGCTTCTGCGGGCAGAGCCCTTAGAAAAGGAAGACATCCAAGATGCCCTAGACAGTCCAGCCAGGCAACTGAGAGAACAGAGATGGGGAAATGAGCTCCGATACCAGAAGGCACTACTGCTAGGTGGGCATGGTGCTGGGGTTTCGTGGAACAAGCCTGGAATCTGCAATTGAAAGACCAGGGTGAGTCCTGGCTCTCCTAATTGAACTATGCCCTTCTGAACCTTAAGATCATGAGAGGTGAAGTAGAAAGTAGAGACGCAGCTAACACACAACAATCACTGGTTGTGTTTCAGGCGCCATGCCCAGCACTCTGCCTATATCACGTTGTTTGATCCCACGGCAATGCTGAATTTGGTACTAACCGGGTTTACGAGCTGAGGACAAGATTGCTCCCCTCAGTTAATACCAGCGTTTAGACTGGGAGATGATAAGAATGAGTAGGAGTGAGCTTCTGGGTGTTTACATTGTATAGTCACTGAGATTGGAAGAACAAAGCTCCACATTGTAGACAGAAAGGGCTACAAATATGAAGTAACAGTAAAACAATTCCATTATCTCAGAAGTTAAAAGAGTCAACTAAACCACAAGTTTCATTAGCGTTCAAGATAAATGCTCTCTAAAATGATACCTTTTATCTCAATCAGGTGTGTCATTCCCCGCCCCACCCTTCGGCCCCCCTCACCCCCCCACCTTTGGTGAATCACCCCATTCTTTGCTCTGCTTGAGTTTGCACATCAAAGTCCAAACTCAGTTTCCCTTTCTGGTCGTTTTTGTAGAAAGTTTCCCTGGTGGTGGCACATTCTTGGCTTAGCTGCAAACTCCATGGGGTTTATGAGGACGCACTGAGGTCATCCTAACTTTGCTTCAGGAATGCTGTAATGGAAACGGTGGAATTCAACCTAAACCTCAGTTTTTCCTCCCTGAAAATAGAAAACTTCTTAGCGAAAATATGCTCTATCTGCGTGGAGCCAGAGGAAGCAAACGCAAGTTAAAGAGATGAAGTTAGGATTTTTATGGGATGAATGGAAGAAATGCAAAACATCTAAAGCTTTCAGTTGACTAAAGCATTTCACTTCTTCTTTAACTTCTGGTGTCAGTTTTACTATTTTTAAGTGCAATTTTTGGTATGTTTTTCAAGAGCTCTAATGAGACATTAGGCACTGCTTTCTTCAAATCACTTCTATCTGACTAGCAAACAAGAATCAGGAACGTACTTGTCTCCCAAACGACAAGGGATATACATGTAGGAATGTCCTTTTTTTTTTTTGAATACTTGTTTTGGAACAATTTTTATCCTCCATAAGGACAATCACTATTTACAGTGTAATTCTTTCACATAGGACATTTAGAAATCCAAGTTCATGTATCATAGACCCGCAGTTGAAGAGTGGACATTCCTTAAAAAATTTGTTTAATGTTTATTTATTCTTGAGGTGGGGGAGGGGGCCGAGAGGGAGGGAAAAACAGAATCGGATGCAGGCTCCAGGCTCCAAGCTATCAGCACAGAGCTCGAGCTAGACGCAGGGCTTGAACTCACGAACCTAGAGGTCATGAACTGAGCCACTCGGACACTTAACCAACTGAGCCACCCAGGTGCCCTGAAGAGTGGACGTTCCTGATGAGAACTGTCAGATTAGCAGGTGGAGGGAAACGGAGATGCTTTTAAACCAGTGTTACCTCTGGGTACAGGGACAGGTGTCTGTCCCCTTGGCCAGCCGGGGCTAGAGCTCCATGAAGGAGCCTTGCTACTCAGTGACGTACTTTGAAAACCCACATGTGCTCCATGCCTCTCACACAGTAGCCGAGGAAGCCAGTGCTGAGGGACCCTAGGTGCCCTTCTCTGGTCCAAGGCCCTGGTCACTTTGCGACCCAAGGAGTTTTGCCAGAAAGCATTCTTTTCAGCCTCCCTACAATTGGCTATTGTTTTGAGCTCCTATTCCGGGTGTAAAACTGGGAGCGCTCAGGTTCACAACTTGATTCAAATGGACTTTAATTTCAAGTCAAAGGCAGGTACAGAATCACACGCTAGGCTTTTTGGGCAGCCTAGTGAAAGATCGATCATTTATCATTTATTTCTCTGAGCAGAAATTTGCCTCTTCTTCCTCCTCTGATCAGTCTATTCGCTAAGGTGGACTCTAGGAGAAAGGGAAAGGGGGGAGGGGGCGCCAGGGGTTGGACCTGGCGGGGCGAGGGTGGGGGCACCTCAGAGCCCTTCCCAGCCTCTGGAGGAGGCTCCCTGTGTCCTACCTCCCCCTCCCTTTCCCCTTAGTGCCCCCCCCAATACCTCCCATACCCGCACTACCACCACCACAATGTGTGTGTGTGTGTCAGGGACACATTGTGGACAGCACTGAAAATAGCACCCCCAAACACACACTACCAGTCGCCAAGCACCATCTCACGTGACCACATCCCCGTGCCATTTGATGCATCCCCGTACTATTCCCAGTGTTCCCAACTTTTTTAGAATATATGCATTTAGATCTTTCAGGTTGGGAGTTATGGGTAATTTGGCAACACAAACACCGGAACTGGTTTCTAACATAACTCTACAGTTGGCAGTGAGGCAGGCAGTGCGCATTGAAATTAAGCAAGTCTTCATCCAAGAAGACTTTGCTTTTCCTTTTTTGGAGGGACAAATGCTCTGGTTTGGTTTTGCGCCATTATTGAAGACTTGAATATTACTGGCTGACTTTAATGATTCTTTGAAGTTAATTTTTACATGTGAATGGCAGGGTTCTAGTTAACTTTCTGGAAGCTTAGGAGGTGTCTCTCCGTGTGCTTTGTAACTTGAGTAACTAGAGTGCTTCTAGGTGATAATGCTTTGGGGGAGATTGGGAGGGACCCGGGACCCAGGCTGCCACAGGGATCCAAACTGATAAAGTGCTTAGCACTTCAGAGTTGCAGCCCTTGGAAGGAACTAGAATCCTGCCTCCCAGTATGTTCTCCACTCCAGATATCTTACCTGAAAAGGAGCCCCTTTTCAGGTAGCCTCATGAGGATAGCATACATTCTTTCCATTTCTTCTTCCTTTTCTATGAAAAGAAAAACACAACTTTTAGTCTGTGTCTCAAAGCAGGACAACTGATCTCAGTGTTTCTCTTCTCAACTCCAGAGGCTACTGTTCTCTCAAATGTTTTTGTATCTTTTTCTGAATCCAGTAGCTCTTAGAAAATGATCCAAATGTTGCATATTCCTAGTGTCCAAATTACAATAATAAAATTTTCCAATGAACAATCCCAGGATTGCTTGAATACTGTGGAATACAAGTGGGAATTGGGACATTCATCCAGTAAAGTTCAATTGGGGGGGGGGGGAGCGCCATATTTCAAAATGAATTCCACTTTTTTTCTTTAAAAACAGAGTTCATTGACCAAGAAAGATTTCAAAACGTTTTCTCTAATACCCCAACATGAAACTTGGATTGAGGTTTTCAGGGAATTACAGGGATCAAACTAATCAAGGCTTGAGTTCCCAGGTTTCCCAAAGGCTCAGCACTCCCCTAGAGGCTAATTACTGTTTACTGCTGAGACCTTCCTCATTTTTCTTCTGTAACATTTTCCATCTTAAGAAGGGTGGTCCCATTCAGCTGAGGCATGGTGTCGGAGTGGCTGAATGGAATTATTACCAGTGGAAACTATGTTGCAAGAGGAGTTGATAAAGCAGCTGCAAGGCAAACCTTGGCCGTTTTTTCCATCCTCCCCAAGCAAAGTTAATTAGCATAGGGAAAATGACTAAGGTGTTGACGTCACCTCTTTCCAGTAGAAACTTACACTCTGTCTCTGTCTGCCTGAAAGCATGCAGGACTTGACTCAGGAATTTGCTGTCCAAACAGGATGCTCTTGGAAGCTGTGCTTTTTTTTTTTTTCCCCAGTGGGGCTGGGCTTCGGTGCTTTATAAGGGCCGGCTGGAGCTAGACACCTCCAGCCTCTTGCAAAGGAACCTCACTTGGGGCTTGACTGCCTGAGTCGCTAGTGCTTTCTCTGTAAGAAAGCAAGATGCACTTTAGAAACTTCAACTACAGTTTTAGCTCCCTGATTGCCTGTGTGCCAAACAGTGATATCTTCAGCGAAAGTGAAACCAGGGTAAGGCTTCTAATATAATGGGATCTTTGAGAGTTTTCAAAGCATTGTGTTAATTGGGACGAGTACCTGAAATGTCTGCGGGGGGTGGCATGTGGCTGTCCCGCGGGCTTGGGGGTTTTGAAATGAGTCCAGAATATTTGGTGCTTTATCAAACAAAGCTGTGGCCTGAGGGATTCGCTGTGAAGGAATTTTCAAAGCTCTCAGTATTTGAAAGCATCAGGTCCTCTGACCAACCCGTACTGCAGAGTGTTAACACAATTTGTATTTTTCAATCTGTGTAGGTTGTACGTAAACATTTAGAGGGAAGCTTTTTTCTGACGGTGAACAGCGTTTCACTTTGCCATCTAGAGATCAGAATAATGTAATTTTATCTTAGGAAATAAATACCGCCAAGATATGTGTTGGTCTGTGGTAATTACAAGGATCTGTCGTCAAGTTTTCAGATTTCTTTAGCTAGGGAAAATGCAGCCATAGCAAGCAATAAAACTGGATAAATATCTCAAGTTTAAGTGTGGGATGAGCGTACTTCCTGGGAAGCAGCGCTCATTGGTGGTAATTAGTGTAAGTAGCAATTTTGATTACCATGCTTTTCTTCTTCATTCGATTAAGATGTAAGATTTCCATCAGTGGCTACCCAGCTGTCTACTTGATCTTTAACAATAATGTATATGAGTGAATTCTGTGTGTTGTGTTTGGGTACAGTGTTCATATTACACACTTTATAGGCAATGCCATATTGGGACATGTGAAGGGTTTATTTTTAAATCAAATTGAACTCTGCAACTGTGTATGATGCTTGTGAGCCGGGACAGTGGTTTTTGAACGAGATCGCAGCACATTTTGTGTGTTTTCCAAAATCTTATGTATTTCATATTAGCCTTGTGTGAGTAAAACCATTTATTTAATCAAAGAGAGATGGCATCCAACAGCTATAATAACTAGCTATCCGTTGTTAGGACAAATAAGATGATTTTACAGGAGAATGGCTTCATGGTAATGTGGATTTGACAGATACTGTGCATTCTCTTGTGTTCTGGTCCTGAGCCCTGACTTGTATTCTAAAAATACTCCTCAAAGTCATCTCCCCTAAATTCTGAATCATAACGTCAAAACTAAACAGTTGGTCACAAGGCCTACTGATGAGGCCATGCGAAATTCCAAATATACACACGTGCTGTGGGCTAGAAACTTGCCCGAGCTCCTGATGGGGGGGGGGGTTGGGGGGCGTGGGGGGCGGGGAAGCCCTCTGTGAAGCGGTCTCTGGGTATTTTTCTCATTCTTTGCCTGCGCAGAACCGCTCAGAAACTTTTCATAAACGAAAGAAAAGCCACGGAATCCAGAGGGAGAAAGTTGGTGAGGTGTTCCCACCTGCATCCTTGGAAAAACCTGACTACGGGACTGGGGGCTGACCCCCCCCTCTCCAGGCCCCGCCCCCAGGCCGGAATGCACATCCTGTCCTGCCTCTGAAGCCTCTTGCACCTGGGGATCCCATTCCCTTGCCTCTCTCTAGCACTGAACATCCCTGAAAATAGTCTCCTCTCTTCCATGCCATCCCCTCTCCCCGCTTTCTGCAGGTCTCCAAGGTACTCGGTGCGCCCCGCCCACCCCCTCTACCTCGGTCACTCTGGTAGAAGGCACGCCCCTCCCCCAACCGGACCCTCAGCCGGCCCTTTTTGCCTTTTTGTAGACTTCCCACAGCCTGCCCTTAAGTGTTCAGTCGGGGGGGAAAAAACACTCGGAAAGCAGGACGACTCAAAGTACAGTCTTTCTGGAAGTTTCAACCGTCCCTCAACTCCCTCACTGGAGCCTTGGGACCTCGCAGTGGTCTCGGTCTCCCCACCACACCCTCCCCCCAAAAGCCACCACCCCAGAACCCAGCCTAGCAGGAGGCTCTCCACACATCTTTTCCCAGAAAGCTTCTCAAATCTCAGCCTAACACCCTTGAACTTGGGCATTTCCATTCTAAGAACTATTGCTGTTTTCTAACTTTTCACTGGGCTTTATGACACCAGAGCTAGAAATGCACAAACCTTCAAGCCAGCCTGCAGAAATGGGTCCGTTTGTGGGAGGCAAACCCCAAGAGACTCTTAACTACAGAGAACAAACTGAGGGCTGCTGGAGGGGAGCTGGGTGGGGGATGGGCTAAATGGGTGCTGGGCACCAGCACTGGGCATCCTGTGTTAAATGATGAATCACTGGGTTCTGCTCCTGAAACCAATACTACCCTGTATGTTAACTAGCTTGAATTTAAATACAGTTTTTTGGAAAGGAAAGAAAGAAATGGGTCCATTCACAGTACATTAATTTTTAAACCAGTATTTTATTTTAGAGAGTTAAAAAGTAACAGACCCAGTGGGAAAATGATAGGGAGATTTCTTTTGAAACCTCTTCCTTACACTGAGAAAGGCAAGGTTTCTTTTAACTTCATTGTTTCCCAATGCAAAAAAAAAATTTTTTTTTTCAAATGAGTGCCAGTGCTTTTAAAGCCCTGTAGAAACATCTGATATACATAGCAACCCTCTGTGTTGAGCAGTGGAATGGGAGTTTGCCAGGCCAGGGAAGGTTGCTGGACATACGGAATTGTCAGGCTGAAGTGGGGGGCGGGGAGGGGGACAAATTACCAGAATGGACCTCCTTGGAATGTTCTCCTTTTCTACTTTCAAAAGAATGTTTTTGTGACTGTTAGAGGTGTTTGAGTATTGGTAATTGTTCTGCTGATTGAATGAATTTAAGAAATCCTGCCTTCTTACTTTCCTCTAAAATCGCCTGTATTAGAATTAAAAGGGCCCAAAGCAAATCTTCCTCATAGGGGAAAGGCTGGCTTTGTCTCCTTTAAGAAAGTAGTTGGGTGTTCTGGAAATGACACTTAATTCCCTTCCTCAAGTAGAAATGTAATGTAGTCGTCAGGACTCATATGCGGGTATCTTTTAACTCCTTTTATTTTTGTTGTTACTTTTCAGGCCAAATTTGAATCCCTCTTCAGGACATATGACAAGGACATCACCTTTCAGTATTTTAAGAGCTTCAAACGAGTCAGAATAAACTTCAGCAACCCCTTATCTGCCGCGGATGCCAGACTCCAGCTGCACAAGACTGAATTTCTTGGAAAGGAAATGAAATTATATTTTGCCCAGGTGAGTGGCGTCCAGTGGTCCACATGCTTCTCCTTCTCACCCTTTTTAAAAATAGCTTAGACATTGATTATGTCATACATTGATTTTTTTATACATACGTATTTCAATTGCAGTGTTGGAATTGAAAGTATATCCTAGGGGCGCCTGGGTGGCTCAGTCGGTTAAGTGTCCTACTTTGGCTCACGTCGTGATCTCGCGGTTCATGGGTTCGAGCCCTGCATCAGGCTCTGTGCAGACAGCTCAGAGCTTGGAGCCTGCTTCGGGTTCTGTGTCTCCCTCTCTCTCTGCCCCTCCCCTGCTCACACAACATCTCTCCCTCTCTCTCCCTCAAAAATAAATAAACATTAAAAAAATTTTTTAAGTATATCCTATTCATGCCCTTCCTTATTCACCAAGTATCATTATTCATGATCATTTTACTGCAACATTAAAATGTGTTTAATAAGATCATTATCCAGGCACATAATATTCTACCATATACATATTTCAGACATATTTAACCAGTCTTGACTGTAGGACATTTATCTTGTTTTCTAATTTTTCACTATCCTTGATAATGCTGCAGTGAACACTGTTACATCTGTACCCTTTTTTTTTAAAGCATGTTTGTCATTTGAATGACAAAAGCAACACAGAGTCACCGAAACAATCCAAGTACAGTTCAGAAGTCCCTAAAGTTAAATAGGTAGACACATTTCTCCCCTCTCCCTTCAAAGCAATCTGCCTACCGTAACCACCTTTAAAAATTTAGTGTAAATCCTTACACGCTTTCTCCTTCACATATTCAAACATACAAACGCATTAGTATGGGTTTAATTTGCTTGCACAAAAAAATGGAGTTACTACAACCTTCTCTTTTACTTAGCAACGTATCGTGGACACCCTTTCTGGTCCATGTGCACCTTCTGTGTTGATTTAAAACTCTTAAGAATTCTTGGGGCGCCGGGGTGGCTCAGTCGGTTAAGCGGCCGACTTCAGCTCAGGTCATGATCTGTCTCACAGCTAGTGGGTTCCAGCCCCGTGTTGGGCTCTGTGCTGACAGCTCAGGGCCTGGAGCCTGCTTCGGATTCTGTGTGTGTCTGTCTCTCTCTCTGACCCTCCTTCGCTCACACTCTGTGTGTCTCTCTCTCAAAAATAAATAAACATTTAAAAAAAATTTTTTAAAGAATTTATTTTGAGAAAGACAAAATTCATACTCTAAGTTTTCAATGTCTCGCCTATTTTAAGAAAACATCATTACCATCTTGACAATAAACTATGAAGGTGAAAAGAAGAAAAAAACCATCATCATGGAGCGCCTAGGTGGGTCATTTGGTTGAGTGTCAGACTCTTGATTTCTGCTCAGGTCATGATCTCACAATTTTGTGATCGAGCCCTCTGTTGGGCTCTGCGCTGAGCATGGAGCCTGCTTGGGATTCTCACTCTCCCTTTCCCTTTATTCTTCTTCCACTTGCGTACTCTCTCTCTTTCTCTCTCTCTCTCTAAATAAAGAAATGGGGGATGGAGGGAGATAGAGGGAGGGAAAGAAAGAAATGAGAGAGAAAGAAATGAGAGAAAGAAAAAGAAAGGAGAGAGAGAAAGAAAAAGAGAAAAAGAAGGGAAGAAAGAAGGAAAGAAAGAAAAAGAAAGAAAGGAGAGAGAAAGAAAGGAGAGAAAGGAAAAAGAGAAAGAAAGGAGAGAAAGAGAAGAAAGAAAGAAGAAAGGAGAGAGAAAGAAAAAGAAAGGAGAGAGAGAGAAGGAAAGAAAGAAAGAACAGAGGAAGGAAGGAAGGAAGGAAGGAAGGAAGGAAGGAAGGAAGGAAGGAAGAGAAAGAAAGAAAAAGAAAGAAAGAAAGAAAGAAAGAAAGAAAGAAAGAAGAGAAAGAAAGAAAGAAAAAGAAAGAAGGAAAGAAGGAAAGAAAAGAAAGAAGGAAAGAACTCAGACATCAGCATGTATTTGAAAGCAAGCGACCTCCAAAATGGCCCGTGACCTTGGGATGAGTAGCGCGGGGAGAACCTTCCCTGCTCTCTCAGGAGGGCGGCAGAGGAGAGTGCACGGTGGGCATGGCCACTCCAGCACTCTAAGATTTGTGCCGCATGTTTCTAGGAATTTGCTCAAGGGTTAGGGCTGCAAACTTCTTTCTGACCGAGAGCGGGAGCTGAGTGGAGCCTCGCTCCATGCAGGTTTTCCAGAAGCCACAGCCCCCAAGTGCGGGCGGCCGCATGGGCCCGAGGCTGCCTGGCCTGGCTTGAAAGGAGAAAAATGAATTAAGCAGACAGGTAGCACACGCTAAGAAAGCCTCCTGGTGGCAGGAGCCCCAGTCCCTGGTCGCTGGGGAAGGGCTGTGAATGGGTTTGCTGTTCCTCCAGCTCACTGCCCTTCGGGTTCTACCCGACCCCCCAGACCTTCAGCCATAAGGTGACCCATTTTCAATATGCAGCTCACAGAGTTCTATATGATGATGCAACTGGGGTCCAAGAGGTTGGCCATGGAAAGGGAAGGAGCTTCTCGGATGCTGCTTTCTGGTTACCGCTCGCCCCCCCTGGGGCCTGAGCTCCCCAGGCCAGCACAGGAGTGGGCCCTGTGGAGAGGCTTCAGCAACCTGGGCCTTCAAATACAAATCAGAGCTGGGATGCCCTGCCCCCTGGTGGCGTGTGCGAAGCACAGGTTTTGACCTTGGATCTTTATGATTGAGCCCTCCCCCAACTTTCCTTATTATTAGAGTAAATGTGCAGGCTCAGTGTGAATATTTGGTGGCTGGAGGTGGGCCGGGGGGGGGGGGGGAGGAGGAGTGGAATATCGAGAAACAAAGAAAACCCAGAACTGAGAAGATTTTGATGTAACATCTTTCTGGACAGCCCTCTAACCACACTGATAGGGCTTTTAAGACCAAACTAGCATGCTAGGTTATTGTTCATACTGTTGTTTTTGAGTTTTTTAATTTAATTTAATTTCTTTAAATTTACATCCAAGTTAGTTGGCGTCTAGTGCAATAATGATTTCGGGAGTAGAATCCAGTGATTCATCCCCTACACACAACACCCAGGGCTCATCCCAGCAAGTGTCCTCCTTAATGCCCCTTGTCTACTTAGCCCATCCCCCCACCCACAACCCCTCCAGCAGCCCTCAGTTTGAGTCTCTTATGTTTTGCCCCCCCCCCCAGTTTTTATATTATTTTTGCTTCCCTTCCCTTATGTTCATCTCTTTCGTATCTTAAATTCCACACGTGAATGAAGTCATATATTTGTCTTTCTCCGACTAATTTCGCTTAGCATAATACACTCTAGTTCCATCCACATTGTTGCAAATGCCAAGATTTCATTCTTTTTGACTGCCAATATATACAGATATACCACATTTTCTTTATTCATCAGTTGATAAATGACATTTGGGCTCTTTCCATACTCGGGCTGTTGTTGATAGCGCTGCTGTAAACGTTGGGGTGCGCGTACCCCTTCGACACAGCACACCTGTGTCCTTCGGATAAATACCTCGTAGTGCAATTGCTGGGCCGTAGGGCAGTTCTGTTTTTAATTTTTATTTTACAAACCTCCATACTGTTTTCCAGAGTGGCTGCACCAGTGTGCTTCTCAAGATACTATTTTTTTTTACGCTCCTGGAAGATGGATCTTTTTTCCTTCCTTGCTTTTAGCATCTGATCTGGAACCCCAGAGGGAAGGAAAGGTGGGATATCACTGGGCAGGCGGGCGCCCTGGGACCCCCTCCCCGCTTTGCCCTCTCAGAAACTGTATCCCCTTAGAGCTGCTGCTTAGCCTTTTGGGGCTTCTGTTCTCCCTTTGTGATCTGAGGAGCTGGAAGAAATGGCCGAGATCCCTCTGGCCTCAGCATAGTGCTTTATTTTTTCCATTTCTACTACAACGATACTAGTTTGCCACCTGTCTGGGTCCCTGGTGATTCCTTGCAGTCCCTGGGACTGTGGATCCCGGTCCTGGGAGGGGCTCCAACCATGCGTGCGCCATCACCCCTTTACCTTCTCTACGCAGACCGGGTCACAAGCCCCCCTGAACTGCACGCGTTCTGCCTCCCGGTCGCAGGCTTGTCCTTTGGCGCCTGTCCTTACACAAACTGTCACTGAGTGCTGTGTCCTTGCTCGGGTTCTTTCCTCCAGAAACCACCCGCCTGTATTCCTTTCTCTCCACAGACTTTACACATAGGAAGTTCCCACCTGGCGCCCCCAAATCCGGACAAGCAGTTTTTGATCTCTCCCCCTGCCTCGCCGCCAGTTGGTTGGAAACAAGTAGAAGATGCTACTCCTGTCATAAACTACGATCTGTTATACGCTATCTCCAAGCTAGGGCCAGGTAAGCTGTGCTCTCGGGCGGGCGCAGGGACACGACGGGCAGAGATGGTGCTCAGGGGCCCCGACGGGGATGCTCACCTGCCTCGGGGAGCGGCCCTCTCCCCGTGGCCCCTGCGTGTTTTGTGAATTGTTGCTACTTGCATTCATCTGCGTCTGTAACTCAAGTTGCTGGGAGCGCACATGCCTGCATGCCTCTGGGCTCATTCCTTAGCCACTTGGTTGGTCAGTCACTGGGACCCCCCTGTGGCCGCCATCATGGGAATCCTTCCTGTCACCCACTGAGCACAGCTTGTGTGGGCAGCTCAAGACCCGATCCCAGGTCGTGAGCAACTAGACTTGGAAAGGGAAATCAGACCACCCTACACTTTCAAAATTTCATTTTTAGTCAAGGTAGTTGATCTGATTCTCACCTGAATGTTCAAGGGAACCATAGCGCTAGTGAAGAAAGAGCCCCAGTCATGCAAGCCCCTTCTTGGCCCCATTGGGGTGCTCCCCAGATGAGAAAGAAGGGGCTTCAGTCCTCTGATGGGACGAAGGTATAATAATTCAGGGAGATAACAGGTACTCTGGCCTCAGTCTTCTTCTCCATACAGTGGGTATCACCCAGCGGAGTTGAAAGCGGCAGGTGAGAAAGCCCCTCAAACAGTGCCTGGCCCCTAGGCAATGCCCAATACATGATTTTTGGAAACAATAAGATGTCGGCGGTTCCTATCCTACCTGCTGGGATTTGGGTGAGTGGGCAGGTGTGAGGCAGGCATCTTGGGGCGAAGTGGTTTGAATTCACCCTCCTGCCCTGTCTATAGAGCAAACAGACACCGAGGCCATCAGCTCCTCATTTCTTCTTGACCAGACATCTGATGGTATTCCTTTGGATTGAGGGTTTTATTTCATGGCCCATCAGCAGTTTCATGCTGAAAAGATTATGTTTCTGAACACACTGCCCCAGCGGAAGTTCCCTGTGCGGGAGAAAGCTAGAATCACATTACTGACTGCTAATGGTGGCGTGAAGGTCAAGACGGTTCCGGCCAGTTCGCGGAAGCGCGAGCTCCTGGCCGAGGTGGGTTAGCAGAGCTGAGGGCTGGATGGACTCGACTGGGAGGCTAGACAAGAGGAGAAGCGGGTCCTGCATCTGGGCGAGGTGACACACCTCCAGGGCTGAGAAGTGCTGCTAAAGGCAGTTCTCCACACTCCAGAATCTACCGCTCCTTTCCAGAAGGCTGATTTGAGAAGCCCTTTCAGAAAATAGACATAATCAAACCCATTCAAACTGTTAGTTTATGTAACAGTGAGCTGGAACCAGGTTGTATATTGGGCTGTGGCTTCCCAGCCAACAAGATTGCAAAGATTTTGCAAATCTGGCGCTCCACTACAGCTTTCCTGATGGTGGCTGATTGGTGGGTAGATAAGGACCCTGACTAGACGTGATCTTGTGACCCCCACCTTAATTCCCTCCCTGACAGAGCTGAGGCTCGCTCACTTTTTCAGATGCAATTGCCATTCACATTCCAGATAGAGACCTCGCAATTACCTTTTTTATGAGGAAAAGTGCCTCCCGTGTTCAGAGGAGTCCCCAAAGCAGCAGGTGAGAAGGTCTGGAATCGGCTGGGGAAGAGCACACAGAACTTGAAGGAAACCGCCGCTCACCTCGCTGCACCCCTACAGGGTAGAGCCAGCCGCAGCCAATCCCCCTCCCACCTGCTTAAATCATAGCATCATAGTAGTAGTATCTCTACTACTCACCACCTCCCAGCAGTAAGGATCCATGCCCTGTTTGTAATCGTTAGTAAAACTAGGTGACACTTACGGGGCCTGCGCACTGTGCACCGGGTCCTAAGAACCCTGCTTGCTTTTACCCAATCAGCTCTGTGAGGTCAGTGCCGTTACTATCCCATTTCTCAGAGGAGACCATGAGGTTCACAGGAATGTGAAGGAATGTGCCCGTGGGCTCCGGGTCCTGAGTGGAGGGAATCGCGGCCCATGTGTCGGCCACGGACTCCCTTGACCCTGAAGACGCAGCCAGACCAACGCTGTAG
Organism: Hyaena hyaena; assembly: GCF_003009895.1. Classification (NCBI taxonomy): domain Eukaryota; kingdom Metazoa; phylum Chordata; class Mammalia; order Carnivora; family Hyaenidae; genus Hyaena; species Hyaena hyaena. The sequence continues at coordinate 3,876,946 of NW_024080634.1, read as the reverse complement.
ATTGCTTCTCAGTTACAGATAGCTCAGTGCACCCTTGCTGGGCCAGAGTGGCCTGAGCTGGACTAAACGTGGTCAAACTCAGGCTGAAGTAGAATTGCAGGGCACTCCTGGCTCCAGGGGTGAAAGTTGTTCTATGAAAAGGATGCTGTGGTCAGAGATGTTTTTGGAGCACCTGATTTCAAGAGCCTCAAGAGGGAAGCCTGGGTGGCTCAGCTGGTTAAGCATCCAACTCTTGATTTCTTTTTTTTTTAATGTTTACTTATTTTTGAGAGAGAGAGACAGAGACCGAGTGTGAGCAGGGGAGGGACAGAGAGAGAGGGAGTCACAGATTCTGAAGCAGGCTCCAGGCTCTGAGCTGCCAGCACAGAGCCCGACAGAGGGGCTCGAACTCACCGGCCATGAGATCGTGACCTGAGCCAAAGTCAGATGCTTAACCAATGGAGTCACCCGGGCTCCCCCCGACTCTTGATTTCTGCTCGGGTTATCATCTCACAGTTCGTGAGCTCTCTCGCTCTCTCAAAATAAATAAATAAACTTAAAAAAAAGAAAAGAAGAAGGAGCCTCTCAGTGTCCTTTCCCTAACATGTTTTATTCATGCCCTGTCTTTTCCTGAACACATGCTCCTCGCACCGCAGTGGGAAGCCGTCTTGGTATTTTAGGAGGCCTGGTGGACACGTTAAGTGTAATTTAAAAATATACTCTTTGCATAGCTTTCACATGCTGGGATTCAGTGTTTGACCTAAAGCAGAATAACATACAATAGTGACTCTGTGTGTGCATGTGCGTGTGTGTAATTTTTTTCCCTTGAGCCACCAAAGAACTGCCAATCCAGAGCATGTCTAGCTGTGTCCCTCGGTCCCCAGTGAATGTCCCCAGAAGCCTGGCCGAGCAGACCCGTACGTACATGCTTTTCCACTTGCTCTTGCTTTTTGCCTCCGCGGCCTTGCCCGAGTCACCCTGCATTTCCCTTCTCTCCCCAGGGGAAAAGTATGAATTGCACGCGGCGACCGACACCACCCCCAGCGTGGTGGTCCACGTGTGTGAGAGCGACCAGGAGAATGAGGAGGAAGACGAGATGGAAAGGATGAAGAGACCCAAACCAAAAATTATCCAGACCAGAAGGCCGGAGTATACACCCCTCCACTTAAGCTGAAGTGGAGCCCGGATGCAGAAGTATTCCGAATCACGCTCACGGGGAGGAATCTTTTTCTGTGGAAGTGGCCGCTCGCAACCGGGGAAGTGGCAGCCGTGATCGCTGTGGCAGAAATTCCAGTTCACGTTGCCCGGAGGAGAATCAAGGCTTCGTCCTCTGGGTCTAACGCTGTGCATCCGTCAATGTTCATGGCTTCCGGGCAATGTCCTGGGCCAATCACTGAAGTTTAAGGTGATCGCACGAGGACATTTGGGCACATCTCGAGAAAACCGATAACCGATAGCGTTTTGTACTTGTTTTTTTCTGGCAGGTTCTGTTTTTTGTCACAGGCAGCTTGATCCCTGGGTGTGGGGAGAGCCTTGTGTTTCCAGCTAGCCCGTGGGGCAGACTCTCTCTACGGGTAGGAAGAGGCACCATGAAGCCACAAAGTGTCTGGTGCAGGAAGGCTGTGGAAACAACAATGCAATGTGGGATTTGTAGCGTTTTCATTTTTCTCCCCATCACGTTCTAATGTTTGTGCATGTATATTACTGATTTTCTGAACTAACCTCTGTTTGTGTATAGAGTTACACCATTGTTGTTTCACCCATCATTTGGGAAGATAGGAAAGCATTTGGAAACTCAATCGCCTTTCCAGATTCACGACTCTGCAACTGCATTCCCATGTGGGATTCCACCTGGGATCCGCACACTCAGCATCCCATCTGATGCAACTTGGCCCTTGTGCTTTTGGCAAAAGAAGTCGATCTGAAATTCCTATGTAGAGTTTCACTTCCTAAAGTTCAGAGAATAGCGGTTTCACTGCCAGCATTTCGTGGGTGAGAAATTTTAGGTTAGGTGTTTTGGGTCAGACGTTGTTTCTATTTATTTCTTTTACATGGTGGTTTGCACACATGAATCGTAGCCAAAATACCTTTCTGGGGAACTGTTGGTTGAGATAGTTGACTTTTTTTTTTTTTTTACCCCCGCTAAGACATCAAGATAAACTTGTAAATAAAGCCGATGGCATTTATCCATTCCCATTGTTCACTCGGGTGAAAAATACGGCAATGGAAGATTAGTGTCAGAGTATCACCCCCACTTGTGACTTGTATGTTGTAGAAAACGCTGTTAAATGTTGGACAGGACTTGAATTCAAAGCATGTGAAGTGGGTAGTAGATGTGTGGTGGAATGCTAGGGACACAGTGCCTTCCCCCATTAATTCCTGATGGAATCATTACACTAGGTGAACGTCTGTGATTTTTTTCTAGTTGTAATGTGTGTGTCTGCTAAGTAGGTATTCTATTCTGGCCTTACGATACCATAACAAAAGTTGTCATTTTGAAATCCCTAACACCCAGTAACCGTGCATGCTTTGGGAATTTGGAAGATGGTTTTCTTTAAGAAGCAAAATGCATTAGATTGTTCATGTCAAGAAATTGACGGAATGTTCTCAAAGCCCTGTTTACAGTACTTGGTGAGGTGTGGTGGGGTGGGGGGGGGGGGCAGGTGAGGGAGAGACCATTGCATAGCTGTTCAAGTGTTCCAGGCTAAGTGCTTTTAAACTGGAGAGGCTAACCTCAAAATATTTTTTTTAACTGCAGTCTATAATAAATCAACACAATATGCTCTTTACGGAAAGGTTGATCTATGTGCCCTTTTATTTCTGATGCTTTGTCTGTGAACCCTCTGAATCCTGCCGCCTCCAAAGGATTTTTCCCTTCATCAGTTGCCATTTAGAAACTCCTGGTTCTTTGCTGTGGTTCACGGAGGGTCAACCGCACTGACTGTACACCCCCTAGTAAAGGGGAAAACGGATACAACTGAAATCAGAGGTCTGAGTATTTGCTTTGTGGAGGGAGGAAAGGAAAACCCTCTTCACCAACAAAACCCGCAGCTCCACTAAACAACAACGTATTTGACTGTTAATTGGAGGAATTGTCTTTCCTGTTAGAAGTCCATGCAAGACACTGAATGACAGAGGCCAGTTATGTTCTGAAAGTCTGTCTCTGAGCCTTCCGTCTGAATCCCAAGCAGTCTTTTCCCTGGAGTCCTGTGACACATGGTGGTGTGCTTTCGCACCCGCTCACAAAGGCCTAGATAACCCAGGGATTATTGGCTGAACTCTAGCAGACGACATTAATCTTGATCAAGATTAACATTGGGCACTTTTCCAGGAACATTCACATGCTCTTCTTTTTTTTTTTTTTCCCTCTTACGAATACCTCCTCCTGTCGTGTCCAAGAGAATTTACATATTTTCAACCCGTATATGTTTGACCTTTACACATGTTGGAAAATCCACTTTCTGCTCAAGTGGCCAAATCTGATTATTGGCCAGATTCACTAAGTGACCACCTCGTGAGGGAGGGGGCTTCCATGTACGTCATGTTGAGTAGATGGGAGCCCGCCGATAAGCACGGTGTGCCAGCCCAGGACCCTCTTTCATAAGTAACCGTGGAATAAGATCCAACCGTGTTGTCAGTTGTCACCCTTTGCCACTGATTGAATGTGTCCCGTAACTAGATTTTGGTAGAGTATGTTTCTGATCTGGTGGTAACCAGCTTACAGGTCATCCGAGGGAAGAAACCGGGCCCCCACGAAAGGTATGCTAATTCCAAGGGGAAGGTCATGATGAATGGACAAGCATGAACATTTGTCAGTACACCCAGATTTCCGGTCGATCCCCTCGCCCACCTGGGAAAATATAAGCAGATGGTCCCTTTGCCCACAAAGCCGACAAAGCCGAGAGTAGAAATCATAAGTCCACGAACATCTTCACTCACGAGAGCAATGTCTGGTGAGCAGTTCTGTGGCAGCCTCAGCTGAACTTCTGAAACCGAGAGTGCCTGTGATTGCTGGTCACCAGGCTGATGGCTGTGACGGGCCCCAAGACATGAGCGTGCTCAGGACTCACACAGCTCTGTGTGGCCCTGCTTGTCAAAGGGCTCAGTGAAATGCAAAGCAGCAGACACAAAACAGGTGGGACCGTGCCGAGCACACCTTTTGCCATGGATTGAACGTGGTCCTTAAGTAGATTTTGATGGACTATATATATATTTTTTTAAGTTTATTTTTATTTAGGGACAGCTGGTTGGCCCAGTTGCCTGAGCGGCCGACTTCGGCTCAGGTCACGATATCACAGTTTGTGGGTTCAAACCCTGCACTGGGCTCTGTGCTGACAGCTCAGAGCCTGGAGCTTCTTTGGATTCTGTGTCTTCCTCGCTCTCTGCCCCTCCCCTGCTCGTTCTCTCTCTCAAAAATAACTAAATGTTAGAAAAAAGTTTATTTTTATTTATTTTGAGAGAGAGAGAGAGAGCAAGCAGGGGAGGGGCAGAGGGAGAGAGGGAGAGAAGGAATCCCAGGCAGGCACTCTCTGGCAGCACAGAGCCCGATGCGGGGCTCCAACCCATGAACGGTGAGACCATGACCTGAGTCAGTCACTCAACTGACTGAGAGCCACCCAGGTGCCCCGATAGAATATATTCCTGATATGATAGTAACCAGCTTAGGGTCGAAACCTGGCCCCCGCCCGTGAAATGTGTGCTAAATCCAAGTGAAAGGTTGTAATCGATGGAGAAGTATTAACATTTCATGCAGCTATTAATATTTGGATTATGAACATTGATTTGCAGTCAGCAAGCATTTAAGATTTTTATATTTCCAGAATGGAGTGTGAATTAGTGCCCACAGGAGATGGGGACTTTCAGAGAGCTTTAATTTTCGGTGAAGTATACAGAATTCACTACAAAGGAAATAGATCTTATCAAATATTAAGCTGCAAATGATTAACTATACTATATGGACATGTTATGGCCAAAAAATGAATCAGCAGCTGGGGTATGTCATACTCTAAATGTATTGTCATAGGTTTGCAGAACTCTGTGGAATATTTGCCTCAATATATTAAGTGCCTATCAAGTAACAGTCATCTAAAGGTCAACAATTCAGAAGAGGACTATAAATAACCTGAAAATTATTTAGGAAGAAGTTAGAACATACGTAAGGGAATACATTCTTTCTTCCCCAATTCTCTGGTCTTCTGAATCTAAAGACATGTAGGGAATGTTTGTTTATGTTTCTTTTTTCTTTTAAGTAATACCACCCCTCTTGGCAATCTTTAATTCACATCTGAAATTCTCACTCTTGCGACTCACTACAGTTACATGGCGATCAGGTAGATGGATTTTATTTTCACATACCTCGTTTTCTTCAGCACTGCCTCTCTGCTGTGCGTGAAAGGTCATTTTAATCATGGCTATGTTTATGAAAGGCAGAAGGAAATTATTTGAAAGTGACTGAGATGTGGAGTCTACGTTCAACATTTCTTTTCCAAGATTCTGATTAGGGAGGCAATGAGCGTTCTACTCAGAGAATGAGAGCCAATGGGTTGCTGTAGCCACTGCTCACAGCTCTGTCTTTAAGTATCATCAGGGCCTCCCTCCTGGCTGGCATTTAAGCTCTGGTCATGTGGAATTTTCAGTGTTTCTAACTCACACACTGTATTGTCTCTTTCCTATGCACCATCCCCCATGTTCCCTGTGCCTAGACCATTATCGCACTGCCCCAGCCCAGGCGAACTCCATAATGAAGGGCACCCCATGAAAGCAGGCCCATGTCTGTCCTACTCGCCTCCTGCTGAATCACTAGCAGCTACCACTGTGCTCGGCCAGCAGCAACCAATAAATACTCCTGAAATAATGAACTGACTCACTGATAGTTGTCCTATGGTTGCATCACTGATGTCTCTTCCCCTCTGGGACTCATTCCCAGCGACTCCTGCTGAGTCTCCCCCTGTGTGCCATACTTTCCCTTTGTAATATGTATTGACTTGTCAGCATAACCGTTACATTGTTTGTCTTCCTTGTTAGAACCTAAGTCAAGTGGAGGCAAGATTTTTGGTAGTCTGTGCTTCAGAAGAGACATTCAACACAAGTTGGATGGATGGATGGATGGATGCATGGATAGATGACTGGATGGATGGACGGGGACTTCAGATGCAGAGGAGTGAGAGGTCATTGAGGAAGAATATGAAAATAATGGGGACTGTTCTCCCCTACCTAGTCAATAGAGCATTAGGCAGCTCAGTGTTTTAATACAACAAATTGCCAGGATGCTAGAACAAGAATAAAAGAGAGAGAAAAAGAGACATGGTTGTGTTGGGACAGGGCAATAAATGAGAAAAGAAAAGCTTTGTTTTTACATTTTTCTTCTCAGGGTGGTTGGCTAACAAGTGAGTGACTGAGATGGGAAGGAAAGAACTTTCCAGGAGACAGAAATGATCCATGTCTTGACCGAGCAACACGTATAATAACAACAGCCACAAGTGTGCGTTTGCTCAAAACTCACCAAACTGCATACTTAAACTGGGTGCATTTTGTTATATATAAAGTACACCTCAATAAAGTTGACAAGTTTTTAAAATCAGGGTAAAGGGGGAAAAAATGTCAAAACCTGTTCAGTGGACAACAGTTGGGGGAAAGCCTTCATTCTCCACATCCTAGTAAAAATATTTTCCATATTGCTTTTTAAAAAATATTTAGTTATTTTGAGTGAGAGAGAGAGAAGAGAGGAGGGGCAAAGAGAAAGGGAGAGAGAAAATCCCAAGTAGGCTCTGCATAGTCAGTGCAGAGCCTGATGTGGGTGGGGCTCAGTCCCATGAACCGTGAGATCATGACTCGAGCCGAAGCCAAAAGCCAGATGCCCAACCCCACTGAGCCCCCCAGGCGCCCCTATAATGCTTTAATAACGTTCTTAAAATAATATTGTACAGCAAGGCAAAGCAGTATCCCAAATTGGAGTGTAAACATTCTAATGAGCTTTTCTAGAAGAACTTGGTGTGTCCAACTTGGGTCGTATTTATTTTCTTAAAATTTAATGTATAGGACTAATTTTTTATATGTTCAGAACCAACACATTGCTAATTCAGCACTAATATACATATGATCAGTGGTAAGTGAAATTGACTTTATAGAGTGTCTTTAATGTTGACCCAGACTCTCAAGAGACCTTGGGCCACAGGGACATATAGGGCCAGGAAGTACATTTGCAATGATGCTTCTGAAATGAACCACTGGAAAAGAAACAAACAAAAACCTCACTTTTCTGCTAGGTCAGTTTTATTTTTGAAGCTTCTAAAACGTTTTTCTTGCAAATCACACAAAATGTGCATCAATCTTTTGCTTACAGAGATAAAAATAAATTTAAACACCATGAATGTTGGAGAAATAATTTTTAAAAGCTACGTAGGATCATCTGTAACCATTACTAATAATGACTATATCACACACACATGTTTATGCCTTCTAGAGTCTAGCATTCTTTGTGTTGGTTTTATTACAAGCTCAGTTGCCAAATACCCTCTTTTAATTGAGTTAAATTCACATTTTTTATACAGTAAAAATAGTTCCAGTTTTTGGTCTTTGTAGCAAGTCTTTCGTGAAAAAGCAGATTTCTCCAGAGGTACTAGTAAGTGAGTATGGAGAAGTTTCTTAAAATACACTTATGCTGAGGGGCACCGGGGTGGCTCAGTGGGTTAAGCGTCTGACTTCGGCTCAGGTCATGCTCTCACAGTTTGTGGGTTCAAGCCCCGCATCGGGCTGTGTGCTGACAGCTGAGAGCCCAGAGCCTGTTTTGGATTCTATGTCTCCCTCTCTCTCTGCCCCTCTCCTGCTTGCACTCGGTCTCTCTCTCAAAAACAAATAAACACTTAAAAAATTTTTTTAAAAATACACTCATGTTGAAGAGTCAAGAATGGAGGACATCACATAAATTAAACTGCAGAGGGCACAATATAGCTGGTTTCTATGAACGCATTACACCCCCACAAATACATTAATGGGGAATCCTACCGAGGAAACAAATGTGATGAGGGCAAACGTGCTCACAGCCTTCACCCCACAACCTGGGTTTGCTGTGGCTCCTTTGCTGATACTGGGCACTGAGAAACCTGAGTGCCTAGGAAGGTCAAGGGACCATTTACTTTCGGGAAAACTGATCACTTGGGAAGAGAAAGAGTAGACAGGTGGACTGAGCTGCCTGCCAATCTCAGAAGGTGAGTTCTGGAGCCAGACATCATTTTACCTTGCGCTTGTTGGTTTGGTTTTGTTTCTTTTCATTCAGGCAACATGTGCCCAAATCCAAGTTCCTTTTTTTTCCCCTTAATGTCTTTATTTCTTCGCAGGACCCTTAGGCCTGTCCCTCCTCCACTGTTCCTTGTCCCCCGGACTGTTGATACCATTCACCCAGCTCAGCTTTGAAACCCTGGGGTCACCCTGACTGCCCTCCTTCTCACTCCCCACTTTGCAATGAGATTTTCCTAGATTAACAGGGTAGGGGTGAAATGCAACCAATGAGGGTCCTTACAAGAAGGAAGCAGAGAGAGTTGACTACAGAAAAGACTGAGATGCTACGTTCCTGGCTTTGAGGAAGGCTGGGCCCTGAGCCCAGGGATCTAAGGAACATGGCCCCTGAAGCTGAAACAGGCAAGGAAAAGGAGCCTCCCTCCGAGCATCCGGAGGGAGGACAGCTTTGCCAACACCTTGATGTCAGTTCCGTGAAACTCTTTTCACTCTGGCCTCCAGAACTGAAAGGGAATGAGTGTGTATTAAGCCATCACGTGTGTGGTAATCTGTTAGAGCAACAGTAGGAAGCTAATACACCCTCTGATTTAGAATGCAATTTAGGGGCACCTGGATGGCTCAGTCAGTTAAGCACCTGGCTTTTGTTTTTTAACGTATATTTATTTTTGAGAGATAGAGAGAAGACATGAGAGGGGGAGAGGCAGAGAGAGAGGGAGACAGAATCCAAAGCAGGCTCCAGGCCCTGTCCAATGCGGGGCTCGAACTCATGAATAGTGAGATCATGACCTGAGCTGAAGTTGGCACTCAACCAACTGAGCCACCACCCAGATACCCCCAGCATCTGACTCTTGATTTTGGCTCAAGTCATCATCTCATGATTCATGAGTTCGAGACCCACATCGGGCTCTGAACTGACAGCATGGAGCCTGCTTGGGATTCTCTCTCCCTCTCTCTCTGCCCCTCCCCTGCCTCACACTCTCTCTCTAAATAAATAAATAAATAAACTTTATATACATATATATTCAGAATGCAATTTAAAATCCTTACCTGGCTCTCAGACCTCCTCACGTACACTCTCTCCCTGGCTCGACCCCTTCTAGTTATACCAAAATGCCAAACACATGCCCTTGTATTCAAGTTTCCCTAAGATAACACTTCTGTGTAGTTCCCAGGAAAATGCTGGCAGAGGCAGTGATAGCAAATTTCAGGCCTTTACCTTGGGCCCCGAACCCTAGAGACTACTGAGTGCACACCACGGGCGTGAGATGGCCCTTATTGCCCCAGCCTGGTGACGCCAAGTGCACTAGGCGGCAGACAGACCACCAAGCCAGATTTTTTGAAATCATGAATTACAAAAAAAAAAAAAAAAAATTCAGAGGGGTGCCTGGGTGGCTCAGTCGGCTAAGCGTCCGACTTCAGCTCAGGTCATGATCTCACAGTTCGTGGGTTCGAGCCCCATGTCGGGGTCTGTGCTGACAACTCAGAGCCTGGAGCCTGTTTCGAATTCTGTGTCTCCCTCTCTCTGTGACCCTCCCCTGCTCATGCTACCTCTCTCTCTCTCAGAAAAAAAAAAAAAAAAAATTAAAAAAAATTCAGAGTACCTTCTGGAAATAACGTTTCCTCCCCAGGGAGCAAGTCATTTGACTCTTGCCCCGGAAGCACTCCTGGGATGCTCTGAACGAGGACAGTGGTTTTCAGGGAGGCAGAAGCAAGTGACTGACAGATGGCCCTAAGGGTCCCAGTTCGGGGGGCCATTCCCACCCCTAATGCTCAGTCTTGTGTGGTTGCAGCAGAGAATCCTGGTCACCTGGAGCAAGGCTTTGGCTGGGTGGGGTGGGAAGCTATACAAGGCCACACGGACAATTACTGGCAGAGCACAGGCTGGGAGAAACGAGGCCTCAGGCATACGCACTGCCTGCCCCCTCCCAAAGCCGGGGTCCCCATCACCGGTGACAGATGACCCAGAGAAGGCTGAGCAGCTAGGAAGCTGAGCCTGGGCCTGGCGGCTGCCGCTGCGCTGCCTCCCCGGGGCCTGCCCGCCAGCCGAGCCAGCAGCGCCCCCTGCCGCCAGAACTGAGCCGCACACATTCAGAGAGCAGGAAGAGGAACCAGAAGTTCTGAGGGGGGCTCTGGAAGGGGAGGCAGAGGGAGGGCAGGTGGGCAGGTCCTGCGGGATGTAAGGGAGCCCCCCAGCTGGCTGTCCCTGGTCTGAAGAGACAGTCCTTTACCCCAGTGACCGGAGAGTTCCCTGGGCTTAACTGGGCCGAGGCTGTGTGTCCCAGGGTTAGACAATGAAGTTGTGTTTGGGTCGTGGGGCTGTGGTGGGCAGCATGGTCAAAATGGCCCCCAAGATTCCCGGCCCTGCTCCGGGTGATCAGGCCCTGAGGACGAGAGGGGATGCCACCCCCCACGATTATATTACTTTATGTGGCAAAAGGGATTCTGCATCTAGAACTCAGCGCCCTACTCACCCACTGGGATAAGCAAAAGGAAGATTTCCTGGGTGGGCCTGACCTAACCAGGACAGCCCTTAAAGTTGAAAAGAAGCCGCAGCAAGGCTCTCCAGAGGTGAACTGCCAGGTTGTGAGAGGAAGGCCATGTGACAATGCCCTGGGGCAGCTTCTAGAAGCTGCCAGTAAGAAAAAGAGGACCTTGGTCCTAAAACTGCAAGGAAATGAGTTCTGCTAACAACTGAATGAGTTTGGAAGAGGACTTTGAGTGCAGGTAAGACCCCGGCTCTGCCCAACACCTTGATTCAGGGTGGTCTCACCTGGGGAGAGACCCTAGGCCGAGGACCCAGCCAACCCACACCGGGACTCCTGACCCCCAGAGACTGTGAGGTGATCAGTGTGTGTTGTTTTAGACTTCTGTGTTGTCGATAATTAGCTGTGCAGCAGCAGGGTGTAAGGTGTCATCTCAGAGGGGGCACGTGACCTCCTCATTGAGGCCAGGCTCACATGGCCAGAAGGCCAGCACCCCTCTGGGGCAGGCTTTGTGCTCCTGGGAGCCATCAACCCCAAATGGACCTGAGCTCTCCTCAAAATATCCCTATACTGCATGTCACAGGCCAGGACTATTTAATTTTTTAAAAATATTTATTTATTTTCGAAAGGAGGCAGGGAAAGGGCAGAGAGAGAAGAAGACACAGATTCTGAAGCAGGATCCACGCTCTGAGCTGTCAGCACAGAGCCCGACATGGGGCTCAAACTCATGAGCCACCAGATCATGACCTGAGCAGAAATCAGAGACTTAATTGACTGAGCCACCTGGGCACCCCAGGCCATGACTATTTAAACACTGATTTCTTGCCTCTTTTTTATTTTATTTTATTTTATTTTTTTTAGAGAGAGAGGGAGAGAGTGTGAAGGAGGAGAGGGACAGAGGGAGAGAGAGAAAATTTCAAGCAGGCTCCATGCTCAGCATGAAGCCCGATGCAGGGCTCGATCCCATGACCCTGGGATCATGACCTGATGCTCAACTGACTGAAGCAAACAGGTGCTTCTCTTGCCTCTTTTATAATGAATACACTAACAAACATACTTCAGTAAGCTCTTTCCTAAGCAATTCTGCGAAAAGATATAGCTGTGAATTAGTGGTACGTTTCATTTTTGTTTTTATTTACTTTTGTTTATGTTTTATTTTTCGAGAGAGAGAGCAAGTGGGGGGGGGGGAGGTGCAGAGAGAGAGAGGGAGAGAAAAATCCCAAGCAGGCTCCACGCTGTCAGCACAGAGGCTGACACGAGGCTTGAACTCATGAACCGTGAGATCCTGACCCGAGCCGAAACCATGAGTCGGATGCTTAACTGTCTGAGCCACCCAGGTGCTCTTCGTTTTTGTTTTTGTTTAAAGGGTTCAAGCCTCTGGGTATAAAGCATTTTTGTGAAACGTGCAAAGTAAAGTGGCTATGATTTTCCAAATCAGGCTTCCCATGATTATTTGAGCTACTAGGAGAGTATAAGCATTGATAGTACCATACTCGGGCCAGGGCAGTCTTGCAATATAGCATTTAATGCTCATTCAGAATGTATTTATTGGGCATCCAGATACGCCAGGCGCTGTCGGCGGAGCTGGAGAAGAAGGGACAGCCGTGGTGCCCAGGCTCTCAGAGCCGAGTCAGAGGAACTGAATGAGAAGATAGAAACAAATAATTTCAGGAGAGCAATGCTATGGAAAAGCTAGACAAGATGTACTAGTTTCCTTGCAGCTGGTAACAAACTGTCACACACTTAGTGCCCTGGGACAAGGCAGATTTACTGTCTTACGGTACTGGAAGCCAAAAGTCTAAAATCAAGGTGTCAGTGTTTAGGGTGCCTGGGGGGCTCAGTCGGTTAAGCGTCCGATTTCGGCTCAGGTCATGATCTCACAGTTCGTGGGTTCGAGCCCCGTGTTGAGCTCTGTGCTGACAGCTAGCTCAGAGCCTGGAGCCTGCTTCGGATTCTGTGTCTCCCTCTCTCTCTGCCCCTCCCCTGCTCAAGCTGCCTCTCTCTCTCACAAATAAATAAAAACATTAAAAAAAATTATTCAAGGTGTCAGTGTTCCTTCCAGAGGCTCTGGGGTGACTCTGTTCCCTTACCTGTGTCTGCTTCCTGAGGCTGCGTGCATTCCTTAGCTCGAGGCCCCTTCGTGGAAGCATCCCAACCCTGGCTTCCGTCATCTATTTTAATCACCTCCTCTTCCCCACCCCAGTGACAAGGGAGGGGCGTTCCTCCCCCGGGTTTACGAGGATGGTGACATTGGACAGTGAGACCAACCGCAGGCCATTTGTCTCATGCACTCACAGCTCAGCAGGCACCGAGCTTGTGTGTGACGAGGAGGGGTGTCTGACTGGGGGAGGAGCAGGTGGGGAGGGGAACCTGCGTGGAGACACTCACAGCCTCCAACGGCACCCGGTGTCAAGGCAGCATGTGATACTGAGTCTCGTATGTCTTACGCAGCATTGTCATACTACGGGCAGGAGGTGGATGAGGCAAACTTCCGGCCCTTGTTTGTCTGACTCCAGAGCTGATGCTCTAACCACCACTCCACACAGCCTCTCCAGCACTGCGGGTTGTGGCAGCCTGTGCACAAAGATGGCCGCCAAGGAGCCCCATCTGCCAGCTCGAACGTTCTGGCGACACGCGCTCCCACACTGGTCTGGGTCGGCCCTAAGACTCAGTTTCACCAAGAGAACGTGGTAAAAGGGACACCATCTTCGTTCTGGGGCCTAAGGGGGCCTGGCAGCTTCCGCTTGTGTCGCCTTGGCAACCAGCTGCTGTGTGGAAGTCAACTCCTTCCTGTGGAGAGAGGCCACATGGAGAAGCCCTGGGGCATGAGACGCCTCCATGGTGGGGAGGGGCGGGGAAGGCCACAGGAAGGACCACCAAGTTATCAGCCAGGTAAGCAAAGAAGCCATCATGGAATGTTCTAGAAAAGTAGAGCGCCCAAAGGCTGTAGCCCCAGCCCACCTCACCGAGTAGAGAAAATGGTAGCTGAAGCTAGCGTCAGGTAGTGTGAGAGGATACAACCGTGATTGTTGAAGCCACTTTGGGGTGATTTGTTTCTCCAACAGGTAATTAACACTCCGGTTCAAGTCTTCTCTTACCTAAATTTGCTCCACCAGTGAAGCACCAATGCTTCAAACAAGTGCTGTGGTGAAGAAAAGGGCCCCAGTCTTTCTCTGTGTGAGAAGAACACTAGGGTAATCATACTTACAGATTCATAAAAAGGGATGAAAAAAGATCTCTAGCTGTATTGCATTTCTTATCATTTATATTCACTTCTATGGATTTTTTTAAATATATAAAGCTGTCTAATGGCTGCTCCGTCCCTCACTCTTCACTTATTCCCATGTTTTAAAAAACATAGTCTGTCAAAATGTCAGCTTGGTCATTCTGAAAGCTTCCGAGAGACTTCCTTCACAGATGTTCTTTCAGAAACACCAAAAGCATGAGTTGGACAGATTGGCTAACTTAGACCTGAGGTAATGTCTTAGGCTGTTTGTATGACTCCAAGGAGAGATGACGTGTAACTCCAGGTAGGGGTGCCATCATGCATAGTCCCTGTTTGTAACGATATTGTAAGAGCCAGAGTGGGTGTCTTTAAATTTTTTCAGACGCATGCCAAGGCTGCTATGTCACCGGTAGCCCTTCTGCCTCTTGTGTGGTTCATGATACAGTGGAGATTTTGTTTTGTTTTAATTAATTACTTTTTTTAAGTTTATTTATTTTGAGAGGGAAAGAGAGAGCACAAGCAGGGGAGGGGCAGAGAGAGGGAGAGACAGAATCCCAAGCAGGCTCTGCAAAGCCCGACTTCAGGCTCGAAATCACAAACTGCGAGATCACGACCTGAGCCTAGATCAAGAGTCGGATGCTTAACCGACTGTCACCCAGGAGCCCCAGTTTATTTAAATTCAATTTAGTTCACATAGAGTGTAGTATTGGTTTCAGGAGTAGACCCCAGTGATTCATCACCTACATACAACACCCAGTGCTCATTCCGACAAGTACCCTCCTAAATGCCCATCACCTATTCAGCCCTCCCCCCACCCAGCTCCCCTCCAGAAACCCTCAGTTTGTCTCTTACAGTTTGCCTCCCTCTATGTTTTTCTTATTTTTCCTTCTCTTCCCCTATGTTCATCTGTTTTCTTTCTTAAATTCCACATGAGTGAAATCATATATATTTGTCTTTCTCTGACTGACTTATTTTGGCTAGTATAATACAGTCTAGTTCCATCCACCTTGTTGCAAATGGCAAGATTTCATTCTTTTTCATCACCAAGTAATATTCCATTACATATATATGTGTGTGTGTATATATAACATATATATATATATGTTATACACACACACACACATACACATATACCACATCTTCTTTTCCATTCATCAGTCAATGGACATTTAGGCTCCTTCCATAATTTGACTACAGTCAATAGCGTTGCTATAACATTGGCATGCATGTGCCTCTTTGAATCAGCACTTTTTATCCTTTGGATAAATACCTGGTAGTATAATTGCTGGGTTGTAGGGGTGTTCTATTTTTAATTTTTTGAGGAACCTCCATATTGTTTCCCAGACAGGCTGCACCAGTGTACATTCCTACCAACAGTGCAGAAGGGTTCCCCTTTCTCCTCATCCTGGCCAACATCTATTGTTTCCTGAGTTGTTAATTTTAGCCATTCATTCTGACTGGTGTGAGGTAGTATCTCCTTGTGAGTTTGATCTGTATCTCCCTGATGATGAGTGACGTTGAGCATCTTTTCATGCATCTGTTTGCCATCTGGATGTCTGCTTTGGAAAAGTGTCTATTCATGTCTTCGGCCCGTTTCTGCACTGGATTATGTGTTTTTTGGGTGTTAAGTTTGATAAATTCTTCACAGATTTTTGGATACTAACCCTTATCTGATATGTCATTGATGCAGTGGAGTTTTAAGCAAGGTGTTGCATTAAGCCGATTGCTTAATCTGCTCAGAGCTTCCTCATCATCCCAACTTAGGTCTTCTTGGGGGCAAGGGAGGGCCTGGGATAGTCCAGCCCTAGGCCCTCACTCAATCCCTAAGAAACATTTTCAAGGCTGACACGCAGATGTGTGTTTGTTTCCATCACCATCAGAGACAAACTTCTCTGACATCAGAGGGAAGGTCTTGACATCCTCAGGGGGACCCAGGCCCTGTTCTCCATGACACTGCCCGCAGCCCTCTCCCAGGGACTCCACAATTGGGTACCTTCCATGTTTCCACATCTCTGATGGGTAGCCCTGCCCCTAGTGACTCAGGGTAGGGTGGTGGGGGGTGTCCTGTCTCTTTGTCCTTGCTTCACACAGGACCTCCTCAGTTCTTACTTGGTGTTTAGCAAAACCTCCCCTATCTGCTCTCCCATTCCTTCCGGAGTGAACTTTCTAACACGTATGCCCGATCTTCATACTTCCCTTCACCTTCACGCCCAGGCCACGCTCAATCTCCCGACGCACCTCCCTGTCCCCAGCACGGATCCAACCACCCTGAGCTAGTGGTTGGCTCCCCTCCCAACCCCCCGCCAGTTTGCCAATTGTTCCCATTTATTTGTCTCTGGTTTGCTAGCACCCCACAGAATGCGTGGAAAGAACTAGTCATTCAATAAATACTTGTTGGATGAATTGCTAACAACCCAACTTGATGCCTTTTTCTTCAAGTCCATAAAGAGACGGATCCTCCCCCAACACTACTGAGCAGCCTGTGTCTGTGTGGGTGGTGGGACCTCAGGCAAAGCAGGTGACAAAAATATTTTACAGGAGGTGTTTTCTCAATGGAGACAATGTAGCCAACATGGAAACACCAGCCTGGTTTTCCCCAGGTGCTTCGGGACAGGGGGTGGGCAGGGGGCTCGTTCTCATCTCCACAGCCTCTGGCCGTCTCCATATTGTGTCCATATCTGCCCCATCTATCTGGCCAGTGGAGTTAAGCTGAAGTAGGACATCCCTGAGGGATGAGAGAACATTTCAAAGACATGATTAGTCTGGGCACCCTGCAGGTTTCTGAAAAGCTGTCCCTGTGGGATTTGCAAGGCCCAGCTTCAAAGAGCTGACACAGAGGGGACACTGCTGAGTTACTGACCTTGACCTGCAATATGCAACAGCTGCAGCTGCTTGGTTCTGAATGCACAATAACAATTCATTCCTGAGAAATTTCCTATAGGGCCTGCAAACCAAATACTCCCCTAACGCAAGCCACTTGACATCCAAGTGCTTACACAACGCAATTGACAAAGATTATATGTTGAAATCACTGCTAAGCAATGTCTTTTTCCCCCCTTAGAGAGAGAGAACAGGTGTGAGAGAGAGAGAGAGAGAGAGAAAGAGAGCACGATCAGGGGAGAGGGGCAGAGAGAGAATCCCAAGCATGTTCTGTAGCACAGAGCCTGATTCAAGACTCGATCCCATGACCCCGGGATCATGATCTGAGCCAAAATCAGGAGTCAGATGCTCAACCAAATGAGCCTCCCAGGCACCCTAACAACATCTTCTTTTTAAAAAATACTGTGAATAACTTTTTTTTTCTTTTCAGAATCCTCTGTCCTGTCTCATGAAGCAGTTCCATATGCTTGGGAATTTCCAGCAACTTGGAAGTGGGAATTGCGTGTCCTGACAGGTGGCAGTGACTGGAGCTGACACCCCAAGCCAGGTCCTTCTTGGGGATCCAGTCTGAGCCCTCTTGAGCTGGAGTAGCCAGTGAGTTTTGTGACCCACTTGACTGCACCTTTTTGAGGCTAAGCGAGAGATGGAGAAATCTTCATGGTGATAAACAGTGACCCTTAGGACACAAAGTCAGAGCAAGAACAGGGAGACACTCACATATGTAGCTTGGGGGGGGTGGGGAGCACTTGGAGAACATCTGTTTGCAAACCCTGATGTCAAGGGACTGTGCCAGGGTAAGATCAAGGCTCACTCCACAGCTTGAGGAAGCCCAGAGCCTTGTGTGACACCTGTTTACACTTTTCCCACTGGCCTTTGCCTCTCTTTTGGCCACACCTCCCAGATCACAAAGTGTGGCTCCCACAAAACATCAAAATGACAGAAAGAAGACCTTTGGTTTTATTTTTGCTTTGTTTCTTCTTAAATAGCTTTGTTGACATACAGTCACATACAATTCACCCATTTAATGGGTACAATTAAGAGGGGGTTGGGTGTATTCACAAATGTGTACAATTAGCACACCACCATCTGTTTTAGAGCATTTTTATCACCTCAGAAAAAAACCCAAACCCTTTAGCTATTATGTCCGCTATCTCCCATCCTTCCTTGGACCCCCACCCCCAGTCCTAAGCAACTGTGAATCTACTTCCTGTTTCTGTAGGTTTAACCTGGGCTTTCATGCGAATGGAATCATATAATATGTGATCTTTTTGTGACTCGCTCTTGTCATGCATCATTAATAGTTATGTGGTTCATCCACGTTGTATCATGCATCAGGACTTCATTCTTTTTTATGATGGAATAATATTCCATTGTATATTTTGGCACATTTTGTTTATCTATTGACTAGTTGATGGTTATTTGGCTGTTTCCACTTTCTGGCTATTATGTGGACACATTTTTGTGTGGACACATTTTTGTTTCTCTTAGGTCTATACCTAGGAGCAGATTTGCTGGATCATATGGTAACTCTGTGATTAATCATTCCAGGACATGCCTAACTATTTTCCAAGGCAGCTGAACCATTTTACATGCCCCCCCCCCCCGAGAAGTGAATGAGGGCTTAGGATTTTCTCTACCTCCTTACCAATGCTTACTGTGACCTGAGTTTTTCAGTCTGGTCCGCCAGTGGGTATGAAGTGGTATCTCACTGTGGTGTGCATTTGTTTTTCCCCGTGACAAGTGATGTGAGCATCTTTTCTTGTGCCTAAGTGGCCACTTGTTTTGGTTTGAGAGAGGAGTTTCATCTTGCAGAACATTCTACCATCTCTTTCTCCCTCCCCCTCTCCTCACTCTGCCCTCCTGAATCCCACCCAACCCAAATGCTCACCCAGGCCCAGACCTTTCTCTCCCCCTCCTCTGAAAGCCCAGTGCCAGTCAACACGGGCTCAGGGTCTGCCACAGTGGGCTTCTCACAGCAGCTGCTTAGATGAAAAGCTCTCCGTCTTCTTCCATCCGTGTAACTGGTATACAATAGGGGCCTATAGCCCTTAGTATTTACATGTGTTTGTATGTGTTCACTGCCTTGGAGTGCTACAAATTCACAAGGTGAGGAGCTCCTCCAAAAATTCAGTGAGAAGGAAAGGGTTTGGTGACATATGTTGAAATTCTGGACCCCCAAACAGCCCACTTTCATAAAGATTTCTTTCCCTTCAGGTAAAACAGATGGTTTTCAAAAGAAAGAGGAGTGTCAGAAAGATGAGATATTGACCCATACCTCGTAGTAGCCATGATGAGATTTGTATGGAAGCTCGGAAATTCTAGAGCCATGCCTCTTAAGGGAAACTGCTGTGGCTTAATAAGGAATATCGTGACCTCTGGTCATGTGTCATTAGCAGCCTTGGCTGAATTCCAGTCTCAGGCAGTGCCCTGAGCATCTGTTTGCACTTACGTGTCAGTAGAGAACAGTCAACAGTGAGTCCTCAATGCACTCTTGCTGACGGATGGAGGGACCAATGGGCTAAGTCATGAGGCGGAGTCAGGTGAGGGAGTGCGGAGGGTTGGGGTTGGGTGAGGATGGGCTTCCCCAGTCAGCACAAGGTGAGCTCCATCCAGATAAGCACTAGAGGGTATTAGGAGTGCCTAACAACCAGAACCCCAAAGTTAAGTGTACATCATATAAAGGACAAGACATGCCCTGGCATAAAACATCTGATCTGGGTTTTGGTCTCTTCCCGGTTGGTGGAAAGAGATGAGAAACTAACAACCTCAGTGACTTTGTCAAATAAGCAAATCACCGTTAGGCCAGCTTCTTCTTTATCTGTTGAATTAATTCATTCGCCTCTGAACAGTCATTGGGTACCAAGTAGGTTCCCAAAACAGGGCTAAATGCTGGAGATAGAATGAGCCAAAATCCTTACAATCCAGCCAGGATTGACTGCAAGAGGATGAGTTAGGCCTTTCTACCCAAGAAAGGCTCCTTTGCCTTAGGTGATCCCAGTGTTGATTCTCATGAGAAGGACTCTGGCACAAAGATCAAAAAAGAAATGCATTTGAGACCGTTGGCCCAGTAGTACATACATGTAGAAATAGAGTGTTTGTCTCCTGTGTCCCTAATTCCCAGGGCGTCAACATTCCCATTCTTACTGAGGCTTGAGACTTCCAGGCCCACACCCACTGGTTGGTGATGACACCAAGTTCAAAGCCCACCTGGAGATTTAGTGATCCCCCAGGGCTTACAGAAGTCTAGGTTATTATGGAGCTCATTGTTCCTGGAGCCCAGAACATAGCAGAGGTGTGACTTGACCAGAGGTTAACAGAGGCCATCTTTATTTATTTATTTATTTTTTAAATATTTTACTTATTTTCTGAGAGAGAGAGAGAAAGAGAGAGACAGCATGAGCAGGGGAGGATCAGAAAAAGAGGGAGACACAGAATCTGAAGCAGGCTCCAGGCTCCGAGCCAGCTGTCAGCACAGAGCCCGATGCAGGGCTCCAACCCACGAACCGTGAGATCACGACCTGAGCCGAAGTCGGATGCTTAACCGACTGAGCCACCCAAGCGCCCCTAACAGAGGCCATCTTTAGTCTGCAGAAGCTCTGGCCCCTCCAACTGCAAAATGGGGACCTGTTAGGGATGAGATCACAGTTTGGATGCGTTCTCATGTCTGGGTTTGTTCCTGGGACACTGGCACTGACCTGACTACTTAAAGCTTTCCCCTGTCTACCAAGCCTTACACACGCCCAGGCTTCTGTAATATTCCCATAAACTTACCAACCATGCCTGTTGGACCCAGAAGTCATCCACCTCTGCCTTGCCCTCCAGGGCCTGAGATGCTGTTTGTAGGCCCTGAAACCAGTAAGATGATCTCATTTTCCTTTTCAGACCATTGAGTGTCAACTTCTAAGACAAGTTCTACCAGGAGAATTGCTCTCATCCTCTGCCTAGGGCATACTGCTTCTGAGTTGAAGAATGTGGGAGCCCTTTTTCCTTTTTTTCTCTGAGTAGTAACTTATCATAGCAGATAGCCTTGACTTGCTCTGTCCTACTCTCTGCTGTGGCTTGTAAATAATCCCCCTTCCATGAGATTGGGGATGGTCTTCCTCTGATCAGCTTCTTGGATGGCCCAACTTCCTTTGTGCTTCTTGGATGGCCCAACTTCCATAGCAGCGCAAGTCCTTACCTGACATTTACAGGTGCTTGACCTCACCTTTGCTGAAGCAGGTGACGACAGTGATGGGCCAGAACAGGTCCTGTGGTGTTGGGTCCAGGATGGCTGACTCTGGAGTGATGTCCCACAAAGCCTCACCTCCCTCATCCACCCAGAGCAGAAGTTGGCAGGCTGCTGGACCCAGAGATCATCCACCTCCACCCTGCCCTCTGGGGCCTCAGATGCTGTTTGTAGGCTCTCAAACCAGTAAGATGATCTGGTTCAGTAAGCACCTAATTCTTTTATTTAAAAAAAAAAAAAATTTTTTTTTAATTTCTAGGAGAGAGAGAGAGAGACAGCGTGAGCAGGGGAGGGTCAGAGAGAGGGAGTCACAGACTGAAACAGGCTCCAGGCTCTGAACTGGCAGTCAGCACAGAGCCCGAGGCGGGGCTCGAACCCACGAACCACGAGATCATGACCTAAGCGAAAGTCGGACACTCAACCGACTAAGCCACCCAGGCGCCCCCAGTAAGCACCTAATTCTTATTGAGAGAGAATTGTAAGCAAGCTCCACCCCCAGCTCAGAACCCCATGCTTAACCTGACTTCTGGCTCAATCTCACTGATGGGGTTTTGGAGTAATGGGGATCCAGAGCCAATGAGGGGCCAAGAAAGTATTCTTGAGATATCTTTGGTACAAAAAAGGTGATTTTATTAGAGCATGGGGACAGGACCCGTGGGCAGAGAGAGCTACACTGGGGTTGTGAAGAGTGACTGGTTATATACTATGGAGTTGGGAGAGATTCAGTCTAGAGGAGGTTCCGTAAAAGGATTTCCATATACTAAAGGAGGCTCACAGATTACTGGAGGCCTAGCTATTGTCAAGCTAAGGTTGTTTTTCCCCTCTAGTAAAGCATTAACATTAAGACAGTAGGGAGCTCCTGGAGATTAGGTTATTGATAAGATTGCCTTTTTTTTTTTTTAATTTACTAAGATATTTGTAAATTGATGGAGACTCTATCAGTTTAACCATTTGTTTTCTGTTCTTTCCTTTGTTCATGAGCAGCCAGGAGTGCCTGAGGAATATCACACACATCCCACCTGGGGGTGGGGGTGGGGGCGGGGGCGTTGCAGGGTGTCACCTTGCCTTATGCTCCCCCATCATCATGACCGTGAGGTTATGACCTGAGCTAAACTCAAGAGTCGGATGCTTAAACCACTGAGCCACCCAGGCACCTCAAAGCAGCTAATTTTAAGGAAAACTAATGTTATCCTACCTTTTGGATAAGTAGGAAGTTACAACTTGAAGCCAGGTACCTAGGCTAACCTCCCAGAGAAATAGGCAGACAGGCCACCATCCACCTCAGGGTTCATGTTTCAAAGAAGTGGCTCCCAGGCCCCCAAAGAAAGACATTCCTGAGAAGCAAAACTGGTAAGTCATTTTTTTGAAAGACTTACATGTGTCTCAAAGAGAGAGAAAAGATTCTAAAGGAAATACTCTAAGAAAAGGGAGGGAGGGAGTTCTTTTTCCCTTTGGGCCCAGGGAAAATTCTCCTTTTTCTTTTGACATGCATTTACCCTTATACTGCCTGGGACAATGGTCCTAGTCCCTCTGCTCAAAGAGCCATTATGGTCCAGGTGAATGGCCCTCCTTCCCCATTGACTGGTGGCTCCACTGTCAGACCACTGGTCAAGACTTGACCCTCGGAACTCTCTTCTCCAAGAGGGTCTCAGCAAGTTCTGTGGCATCGAGTACCATCAATATGCCCAAGTGTATGTCTCTAGCCTGACTCCTTTCTGAGCTTCATATTCAACACACAACTGCCCACATCTAGAATTGGGCTTTGAAGGGCATCCCAAACTTCACATGTTCAAAAGACACACTTCTTAAAATTCTGCCCCCTCCCCTCATCTTCCCCATCTCAGTTAATAGCGCCAGCAGCCACATGCTCACTCAAGTCAACTCTTGCTGTCTTCCTTGATTCGTCTTCCCACCTCTTGGCCTCAGCCACATTATTTAGAGCCATTCAGGGACTTCCGACAGCTCTGTCTCAAAATGTTCTCAGAGCTGTTTACTTCTGTCTCTCCTCTGCTATCAGCCTCGTTCCAGCCCCATAATATCTCACATGGACCATGTGGGTGCCCAGATCATGCTCTGGAAACAATGAATGAGCAACTGTGTTGCTTTCTCATTGACCTCTAATATCTGACTGTTCCCAGTGGTTTTAAAAAGCCTTATCAGCAAATGAAATTTATCTTCCAGGAAACTTTGAAATTACATTTCATGAAAGATATGATGTTAACAAGGGGCTGGTGAAATGCAGAGTTCATTAGTCTTTGAGTTGGAAGTCCTCTTGATAAAAGAAGAAGAAGAAGAAGAAGAAGCTAATGGATTCTGTATTGCAAAGGATCTGTGGATCTATTCAACCTCAGGAACATGGAGGCCAAGTGTTGATCATAAAATACTTCTTAATTTTTCTTGGTTGTTGGAGATATATACACACACACACAAATATGTATATATTTCAAAACTAGAAAAAGAATAGAGAATAATATCATTATTACCCATGTAGCTGAACCCAACTGTATCATAACTTAATATTTTGCAATTTGTGCTTCACATTTGTTTATATATATAAAATAGTACAGGGGCACCTGAGTGACTCAGTCACTTAAGCATCCAAGTCTTGATTTCAGCTCAAGTAGTGATCTCACAGTTTGTGAGATCGAGCCCCATGCCGGGCTCTATGCTCAGTGTGGAGCCTGCTTGGGATTCTCTCTCTCTCTCTGCCCCTCCCCCCTCCTTTCTCAAAATAAATAAATTTAAAATATTATTGGTAGAAATGAGACCTTCTATCACCCCTTCCTTGATTCTATTTCCCTTTCTCCCTCTGTAGAAGTAACTGCTATCAGGAACTTGGTATTTATAATCTCATGTATGTTTTTGTTGCAAGGGTTTTTACCACAATACCTGGTATTCGTTGTCTCAATGCTTCGAAGAATGAAGAGGTGGACACAAAATGAGCAACAGGCAAAAGTTTGTTGGAGTATAAGATCAGAAAGGAAGAATAGTAGGAAATGTCCCCTTTACAGAGAAGGGACATTTGAAACTGAATGCCCAAGGACTAGAGGCAAGGGTCCTTGTAAGGTTCTGGTCAGCCCTCCCGTTCCCCTCCCCTTCCCCCTTGTTCCTCCTCAGGTTCCACCATGATTGGCTGGTTAGTTCTAGGTTCTGGGTTGTCCATTCCTGATTGGCTCGCTTCCATTGATATAAGGGGTGGTCTGGGGCCATACTTAGGTCATTTGTCAAATTCCAGAGGGGAAACCTGAGGGTGAGTAGGTGAGGTCTGTTACTTTCTTAAGAGGAACCTTATGCCTGAGGGGGCTTCCTGTGGTCTGACACTCCCAGAATTTTTCCAAAATATGTGTTTTCCCCACCCAGGGACCTCAGGTCCCATCCTTTCCCTCTCTGCCTACTGAGTCCTGTCTTTTCCTATCATTTCAATATATTTACGCCAAACTTCTAAGCATGTAAGCAAGACTGTATGAACCAGACTAATGTCATCTTGGACAAATCAGCTGTGCTAACCATGGTCTGTGATGTGAAGCATTCTGAAGCATAGTACCTCTCCCACATTATTTCCTTTTGTTTAATCACAACTTTATGTGCACCCTCAGGTGTCACATCCTTGATCTGCCCTGGAGATAGGACAATGACACAAATCTATTTTCAAACCTCTTCTTCCGGTGGTCCCTCAGCTGTACTCCCAGTTCCTAGGGTTATAAAAGCTGGTCCTAAAGGAGATGGGGTTTGGGAGAGCATCTTGACTTGTGGCCAAAACACACTTCTGTCCGTAAGTCCTCTAAATAAACCATTTCTCTTCAAGCTGGACTCACTGGTCTTTTTCTTTTGTCTTACGGCTCCTCTGGCCTTCAGAGGTCTTTCTATATATACCTCCCTTTTATGGAACAAAGATATAGTTTCTTTTACCAATGGTAAATTTTAAAAATTGTTATCTTTTAGGTATTATTTGGCAAATTACTTTTTAAAATTCAACATTTTTTAGTAGTATCCATGTGGATGCACATTCTAATTCATTCTTGGTGCATTCTTGCTTCCTGTCCACCATCCAGGTTTATAAAGCACCCAAGTAAGGAGCCTCAGAAGAATTAAATTTCATAAAGTGAACATATCCATGGAGCTACCAACTGGAGCAAGAAAGAGAATGTTAATTACACTCCTGAAGCCCCTCATGTGACATCATCTGGTTGCCATCTACCAAACTTCCCCAAAGGAACACTCCCTAACCTCTTTATTTTGAGAGATAAAGAGGCCACATGCACTAGTAGAACCTGAGCCAGTGGGGAGTGGGAGCGATGAGAAAGAGGGAGAGAAAGAATCCCAAGTAGGCTATAGAAGCAGCACAGGAACCGTGAGATCTGAGCCAGAAATCAAGAGTTGGATGCTCAACCGACTGACCCACCCTAAACATTTTTTTTCTTTTTTCTTTTTTAAAAAATTTTTAATCTTTATTTCTCTTTGAGAAAGAGAGAGACAGAGTGTGAGCAGAGGAGGAACAGAAAGAGAGGATGACACAGTATCTGAAGCAGGCTCTAGGCTCCGAGCTATCAGCACAGAGCCCGACATGGGCTCGAACTCACCAACCACAAGATCATGACCTGAGCTGAAGTTGGACGCTTAACTGAGCCATGCAGGCGCCCCTTAATTTTTTTCCTTTTTAATAGACTTTACTTTTTAGGAAACTTTTGGATTGTCAGAAAAATTGAGAAGATAGAACACAAAGTTCCCACATCCAGTTTCCCCTGCTCTTAGCCTCTTACGTTAGTTTGGTGCATTTGTTACAATTAACGAACCAATACTGTTATGTCATTAACATACGTTCACAGTGTATTTTGATTTTCTTGGTCTTCACCAAATGTCCATTATTTCTCCCTTCCTTCCTTCCTTCCTTCCTTCCTTCCTTCCTTCCTTCCTTCCTTCCTTCTTTCTTTTTTTTCTGTTCCAGGATCCACATTACATTTAGTTGTCACGTCGCTTGAGGGCCCTCATGGCTATGGCAGCTTCTACGACATTCCGTCTTTTGATGCCCTTAAGAGTTTTGAGAAGGACTGGTCAGGTGTTCTGTGGGATGCCCACCCACCCACTATTGGGATTTGTCTGGCGTTTTTCTTGTGATATGATGGGGAGGAAGACCACAGAGGTCAAGTGCTATTTTCACCACATCACAGCAAGCACACACACTGTCAACATGATTTATGACTTTTGGTGGCCCTGTTCACCCGCCCGAGGCAGTATTTGTCAGATTTCTCCAGTGTAAAGTTAGGTTTTCTCCCTCCCTTTCTATACTGTACAGTTTGGGAGGAAGTCACTCACAGGATGGGGAGTCTGACCCCCTCTCCTCGGAGGCACAGTAGCTACATAAATTCTTTGGAATCCTTCTGCGTGAGAGCTCCGTCTCTTCCTCATTTATCAGTTTATTCAGTCATTTACTTATATCAGTATGGACTTGTGGATATTTACTCGATACTTCAGGTTATAATCTAATTGTGCTCTATTTTTCAGCTCAGAAGTTCAGCTTTGACCATTGTGAACCCTCTCGGTTGGCTCCTGTGGTCCTTGCATCCCCATCAATGTTCTGTTCTGAGCATTTCCTTACTTTCTGGGCATACCAGATCCTCCAGTCCCATCTCACACATTC
The DNA here is from genome assembly GCF_003009895.1 of Hyaena hyaena. Taxonomy (NCBI): domain Eukaryota; kingdom Metazoa; phylum Chordata; class Mammalia; order Carnivora; family Hyaenidae; genus Hyaena; species Hyaena hyaena. The sequence continues at coordinate 3,850,277 of NW_024080634.1, read as the reverse complement.
CCATCCAGTTCTGGAAACAGCCATTTCTCCAAAGAGCCCTGTTCTTTTGCTGGAGAATAGTACTAGAAACCAAGGGCTGGGCGCTGAGGTGTGCTCGCTGTTTCCGGGATGTCATCTCTCGTGGAGCCATCAGAGGACAGAGCAAAAAATATACGTGTTTAGACTACGTCATGTACATATGCTGACCTACAAATACTTGCATGTGTAACCATCTCTATCTATATTAAGCTAACCATAAGTCCATACTGGTATCTCCAACTCGAATCCATTACTACGTGGATAATTCTAGCTTTCATCCCTTGCTTATCTATAAACTCCAATTCCAATACTGAAAAGCCCATATCTTGATTTTTAAAAATCACTTTGGGAAACTTCTTGATCCCTCATGTCTCCAAATATTGCTTCTGCTCCATTCACTTGCTTCTGTATTCCTAAGACTCCAACTGCGCTGTGTTGATCCTTTATCCTGCTCTTTATTTTCTGTGTTTCCCATAATGTTTTCCTCGTGTGCTTCACTCTAGATATTTTAAACCGACTTTTCTAATTCATTAATCTATTCTTTGACTGTGCCTAATCTGCTAGTAAATCCATCCACTGATGTGGTCCTTTTTATAGACTCTAGTTTTCTTCTGAACTTCTATTTATTCACGAAGTAACTTTGGAAATTCATGTTTTTTCTCAAAAGATGTTTATATCATCCAAATATTCAACTTGTATTTCTTGAGGGGCTTCTCATTTGGTTGATCCTTTCTATTTTCTCCTGTCTTCTTTTTTTAAATGTATGTTCTTAGTTGAAAATTTAAGGGCAACTGGTAGGCTCAGTCACTTAGACATCTGACTTCAGCTCAAGTCATGATCTCACCACTCGTAGGTTCAAGCCCCTCATTGGGCTCTGGGCTGACAGCTTGGAGTCTGAAGCCTGCTTGGGATTCTGTGTCTCCCTCTCTCTCTGCCCCTCCCCCATTCATACTCTATCTCTCAAAAAAAGAAAATTTAATTTATTCTGTTTTTTTGTTTTTAGTTTATCTAAAAGTTCTTTTGCCTTTTTTGGGTTAAATTTGTTTTCTGTCACTTTTCTCTTTAAAAATGTATTTAATGGGACACCTGAGTGGCTTAGTCGGTTGAGCGTCCGACTTTCGCTTAGGTCATGATCTCGCGGTTCGTGGGTTCGTGCCCCGCGTCGGGCTCTGTGCTGACTGCCAGCTCAGAGCCTGGAGCCTGTTTCAGTCTGTGACTCCCTCTCTCTCTGACCCTCCCCTGCTCACGCTGTCTCTCTCTCTCTCTCCTAGAAATAAATAAAAATATTTAAAAAAATTAAAAATGTATTTAATGCTATAAACTTACCTCTAAGAACAACTTTATGAATCCAGAGGATTTCATATGTAACATTTTCTATGTCCTTTGAGATTTTTTAAATTTTACAGTGTTTTCTCCTTTAGCCAATGCGTTAAGTAAACATGAATTAATTTTTAGTTTTCAGATATATAAAGTCCATTGACTATATATTGATCATTAATTTATAGGTTTTTTAAAAATCACAGGTAAGCTGTATTTTTCTTTCAAATTTCTAATCCATGTTCCAGCCAATGGATGAAGAGTAAATCAAGCCCATACCGACTCTTGGTAAAAACAATTATAACTTTCTATGGGAGAAATAAACAACATTTTTTTCTTTTTAAGAAGATCCTGGATATCTGTGAACAGACGGAAAAAATAATCACTTGTTAAACAGTCCATGCTTCTTCCTTTATGTGTTCAAATGTCACCTCCCCGCGGCCACATCATATCACATCTATGGTGTGATAACCTGGAACCATGATTTCGATTTGCAAGGCCCCAAGAACAACTGAAAAGATCCTAAATAAACCTTTATTGAGTGCCTTCTATTTGCTCAGCACAGACCAGACGCTGCATGGAGATCCAGTTGGTTCTGAGAAACACAAACGGTGCTGTAGAGAGACGTTCTCCTCCCACATGGCCGGAAGGTCTTTGTGGACGCCAGTTTCTCCTCTCCTTATGCTATCTGGGGTGGATATGGAACTGAAGCCTCGAGAACAGATGCTGTGCTCTTACGGACAGGTCTGCCATGGAAGAGCCGAGAACATTTTGTAAACAGCAGTGGAGTTTGCTCCACAACCCACATAGTGAGGTGACTCCAAGGATCTCTGGGTCATGTGGCCAACATACGAAGGCTCCACTAAAATGTGCATGAAGATCACCATTTGACTTCAGGATATTAGGTACTACACAGATGTACACATAGGAAAACGGTCCTTTGTCTCAGGCTTCCTGTTAAAATTCACCAGTTGCTCACTCCAAGGTGAAATGAAGGAGATATCAGTTGTCACATACGTGCCAACCACCATATTCATGTGCTGAACCCGACTGGCCAGGCGGGCCTCTCCCACCAGATAGAAGTTGGAGCCCCCGGTTTTCAGGGTGGCCGTGATGGCCAGGATTACAAAGGAGGTCTGTTTATTACATGTGACTTCCACTACTTTGATGCCAAAATCACCCACAAAGACTGAATGCAAAAGGAGGAAGAAAACCACCAAGCCAGCTGCCAGGAGAGGGCAAGACGGAGAGGAGAACACTCTGGTCCGTTCTCTGAGGGCACAATTTCTGATCACCATGTGGGCTCAGACCCACCGACTGACTCACCTCCTCTGCGGGAATGTAGCTTATCCCCTGGCTTGCGAAGCAGGTAATGCTCTCTCATCCGGTGAACTCATGCGGCCACTGAGCCCTGGTATCTTCCTCTTCTTGTTCAGCTGGCACATCCTACCTGTCACCTTCATCCTTTTACCCGGGGGGGGGGGGGGGGGGGGGGGACCAGCAGAGCTGGAATACTGGCTCCCGTGGCCGTGAGGTGCCACTGGTACCATGTCCTGTCCCTTTGGTTCCCAGACCTACACACACCAATTCATAGCTTCATTGCATTTGGATCATAAAGTCCAGTCTATATAAAACTGACCCTTAAAAATTTGTTGGGGGGTGCCTGGGTGACTCCGTTGGTTAAGTGTTGGACTTCGGTTCAGGTCATGATCTCACAGTTCATGAGTTCGAGTTCAGCGCAGAGCCTGCTTCAGATCCTCTGTCCTCACTGCCTTCTCACACCCCACTCTCAAAAATAAATAAACATTAAAAAAATTGTTGGAACTTCTTTTGTGACCAAGTATGTGGCCAATTTTTGAAACGGTTTCATAGGTACTTGTAAAAAATGAATATTCTCTATTGGTTGAGTGTAAGGTTGATTCCACATGTCTATTCAATAAACCTTGGTAATTCTATTACTCAAATATTCTTTATGCTTATGCTTAGCATTTTTTTGGAGAGGAAGAGGTCTATCAGTTTCTGAAAGATGTTAAGCCTCTGCCGCCCCTCCCACAACCCAATTCATCTTCACACAAATATCCCAATTTCTTGTAAATCTGCCAGTATTGTCTTATATTTTTTGAGTCTGTTATGCACACACAAAGCCATAATTTTAATGTCCTCATTTTATTAAATTATGTGACCTTTATATCCTACTAATCTCTTGCATTTTTACTCTTTTGTATGTTAATATCAATACCTTAGATTTCTGTGGCTTAGCATTTTCTTAATATGTTTTTTCATAATCTAATTTTCAACTCTTTGATTTGGTTTTATTTTAGATGTATATCTTGTAAGCAGCATAGAGTTAGATTTTATTTTATTATTCAGTTCAATAATCTTAGTCTTTTAATGTGTACGTATCCTACTTGAGACATTATTATTGGTATAGTTGGATATATTTGTACCATATTATTTTTTGACTTCTGTTTAATAGCTTTTTTCTTTCTTTTGTTTTTTTCCTATTTTTTATTTACTTATTTTTCATCATAATAAGTGCACTCCTTAACCCCCATCACCTATTTCACCCATTCCTCCACCCACCTCTCCTCTCTATCAGTTTGTTCTCTACAGTTAAGAGCTTGCTTCTTGGTTCGTCTCTCTCTCTCTCCTATATCTCTCCTCTCTCTCTCTCTCTCCCTTGCTCATTTGTTTTGTTTCTTAAGTTCCACATATGAGTGGGATCATATGGTGTTTATGTTTCTCTTACTGGCTTATTTCACTTCCCATTATACTCTTAGTTCCATCCATGTTGTTGCTAATGGCAAGATTTCATTCTTTTTTATGACTGAATAATATTCCATTACAGAATATGGATCTTCTTTATCCATTCATCTATATATGGATATTTGGGGGTGTTTCTATAGTCTGGCTATTATAAATAATGCTGCAATAAATATAGGGGCGCATATATCCTTTTGACTTAGTGTTTCCATATTCTTTGGATAAATACTCAGCAGTGTGATTACTGGACCATAGGGTAGTTCCATTTTTAACTCATTGAGGAACCTCTATACTGTTTTTCACAGTAGCTGCACCAGTTTGCATTCCCATCAACAATGCACAGGGTTCCTTTTTTTTTTACATCTTTGCTGACACTTGTTGTTTCTTGTGGTTTTTAAAAATTTTTTTTGATATTTATTTATTTTTGAGAGAGAGACAGAATGTGAGCAGGGGAGGGGAGAGGGGGAGACATAGAAACTGAAGCAGGCTCCTGGCTCTGAGCTGTCAGCACAGAGTCCGACGCAGGGTTCGAACCCACGAACCATGAGATCATGACCTGAGCCGAAGTCGGACACTCAACCGACTGAACCACCCAGGCGCCCCTGTTTCTTGTGTTTTTTATTTTAGCCATTCTGATAGATGTGAGGTGATGTCTCATTACAGTTTTGATTTGCATTTCCCTGATGATCAATGATGTTGAGCATCTATTCATGTTTCTTTTGGCCATCTATATGTCTTCTTTGGAGAAATGTCTGCTCATGTATTCTGTCCATTAAAAAAATTTTTTTTTAAATTTGTTTGTTTGGTTTGGTTGTGGTGTTGAGTTATATTAGTTCTTTGCATATTTTGGATACTTTTTTGTCAAATATATCATTTGCAATTATCTTCTCCCATTCAGTAGGTTGCCTTTTAGTTTTGTTGATATTTTCTTTTGCTGTGCAGGAACTTTGTACTCTGATGTCGTCCCAAGAGTTTATTTTTGCTTTTGTTTTCTTTGCCTCAGGAGACATAGCATGAAAGAGGTTGCTATGGCAAATGTCAAAGAAGTTACTGCCTGTGTTCTTTTCTAGGAGTTTTATGGTTTTAAGTCTCATGTTTAGGCCTTTAATCAATTTTGAGTTTATTTTTGTGTATAGTATGAGAAAGTGCTCCAGTTTCTCGACTGGAAATTGCAATGGTGCAATATAGCTGTCCAGTTTTCCCAATGGCTATCTTTTCCCCATTGTATATTCTTGCCTCCTTTGTCAAAGATTAGTTGACCATATAATTGTGTGTTTATTCCTAGATTTTCTATTGTATTCCATTGATCTATGTGTCTATTTTTATGCCAGTACCATACTCCTTTAATTACTACTGTTTTGTAATAACTTGAAATCTAGAATTCTATACCTCCAGTTTTGTTTTTCTAACAGCTTTTTTTCTTACAGAATTTTCCCCTTCTGTTTTCCATTGGCATGATAAAGCATTTTTTCTTTTTTTTTTAATATATTTTTTTAATTTTTTTATTTCTAGGAGAGAGAGACAGCGTGAGCAGGGGAGGGTTAGAGAGAGAGAGAGTCACAGACTGAAACAGGCTCCAGGCTCTGAGCTGGCAGTCAGCACAGACCCCGACGCGGGGCTCGAACCCACGAGCCGCGAGATCATGACCTAAGCGAAAGTCGGACGCTTAACCGACTAAGCCACCCAAGCGCCCCATGCTAAAGCATTCTATGTTCACTTTTATTTTTAAAAGAGAGTTAATTCTGTTATTTTGCAACTTACAGATTTTTTTTCCTATCTTTTTCATAATTACCAATATATCTTCAGCATACTTAATGCCTCCTAAATTTAATCATTTTCCTAAAAGGTCTCCAGTTTTTCAATATTTCCGACCTTCTTCTTGATTTTATTAATGATCCTAGAAATCCTCAACTATCCATTGAACTTTCACTCATTTAAATAATCTTACCCTTTTTAAGACCCCTAAATTTATTAACACTTTATTAATTTAATAGGTAATTAAATTTATTAACATGCTTTATCAATTTCAGTGATGACCGTTTTATCTTGAATTTCACACATTCCCTCCAGTTCTCTTTCTTTCTTGCTCCAGTACGATCATAGCACGTTAACTACAGCTGAATCATTGGATTTATACATGCCAACGGAGCTTCTATATTCTTTACCTACTTATTCATACATGTAGGCCGAGGTGCGTACGATGGCTCTTATGCCTTTTCAGAAACATGAAATGTCGGAATTGGATTACTATTCACAGTCCTAGCCAGAGCATTCATGGGCTATGTTCTACCATGTGGACACATGTCCCTCTGAGGAGCCACTGTCATTACAAACCTCCTCTCAGCAATCCCTTCCCTTGGCACTAATTTAGTAGAATGAATCTGAGGGCGATTCTCCGTGGACAAAGGCGCCCTAACATGATTCTTTGCTTTTCACTTTATCCTCCCATCCCTCATCTCAGCACGAGCAGCAGCCCACCTTTTATTCCTCAGTGAAACAGAATCCATAGCCCCTCTGGAATTACGTCCGACTCAGACAAAATCCCGTTCCACCCGTGTTACACAATCAAAGACATCCTAGGTCTCTTACTCCTCATCATTAATTCTATTTTCACTCGACCTCCTACGATCCAGACCATTCCACTCCTGCCAATCCCCTAAACACTCCACCACACATCAAACCTGAATGATAGTTCAGTTTTGCTTATTCCATCCTCTGATCTGTTCCTAACAAACTAGGTGGAGTCATGGCCTTCATCCTCTCCATCTTAATTTTAGCATTATCCCCTACTCCACACATCAAAACAACAAGGAATAATATTCGGACCACTCAGCCAGTGCCTATTCTGACTTCTAGTAGCCAATCTACTGACCCTAACATGAATTGGAGGCGAGCAAGAGGGAATATCCCCCCTCCTAATCCTTATGCCCATTACCAGTGGTTTTGAAAACAATCTTATAAATGAAGAGTCTTTGTAGTAAATAAAATACTTTGTCTTGTAAACCAAAAAGAGAGAATTGTCGCCCTCCCTAAGACTCAAGGAAGAAGCAAGAGCCCCAACATTAGCACCCAAAGCTGAAATTCTATTTACACTCTTCTTTAAAGGGGCGCCTGGGTGGCTCAGTCGGTTAAGCATCTGACTCTTGATTTCAGCTCAGGTCATGATCTCACATTTGTGGGTTTGAGCCTCAAGGCAGGCTCTGTGCTGACAGCATGGAGCCTGCTTGGGATTCTCTGTCTCCCTCTCTCTCTGCCCCTCCCCTGCTCACGTGCTCTCTCTCAAAATAAATAAACATTAAAACAATGCCTGCACATGATAGGTGTTAACTAAATAAAGAAATGAATGCTCATGTGGTTTCTCCACTGTGAAATTAATCACTTAAGTAAATTTGGTAATAATAATATATCCATAGGTCAGAGTTTTTTAGGGAAACAGGACTGATAGGAGATTATGAAAAAAAAGTTATTTTAAGGAACTGGATCACCTAACAAATAGAAAATCTACAAAACAGACATCCGAATTTTTGTCTGAGTGTCAGCAAGCTGCCGTAGAGCCAGGAAGAGCTATGTCCTATTTCAAAGGCTCTCAGGCAGGAGAATTCTCTCTTACTTGAGAGAGAGTCTGACTTTTGTTCGAATCAGGTCTTCAACTGCTTGGGTAAGGCCCACCCACACCGAGGACTGCAATTTCCTTTACTCAGTCTGTAGATGTCAATGTTAATCTCATTCCAAAACACACTCACAGAAACACCCAGAATAATGTTTGGCCAAATATCTGGGCACCATGTGGCCCAGCCAACTTGTAATATAAAATTAGTCATTACATGGGGCACCTGGGTAGCTCAGTCAGTTAAGTGTCCAACTTCACTTCACGGTTTGTGAATTCAGGCTCCACAGCAGGCTCTGTGCTGTCAGGATGGTGCCTGTTTGGGATCCTCTGTCTCCCCCACCACCACCCGCCCTGCCTCAAAAATAAATATTCAAAAAATAAATTAAGTTAATCATTACATCATAATATTAATATTAATACTATTAATATGTTACTTATATACATTGATTTTCTTATATTAAACCATGTTAAACCAACCTGGCATTCCTCGAATGAACCTACCTTTGTTATGATATAGTGTTGATTTCAGAATTGTTGAGAGCGCCTGGGTGACTCAGTCCATTACACATCCATCTTCAACTCAGGTCATGATCTCACAGTTTATGGGTTTGAGCCCCGCCTCGGGCTCTGTGCTGACAGCTCAGATCCTGGAGCCTGCTTGGGATTCTGTGTCTCCCTCTCTCTCTCTCTCTCTGCCCCTCCCCCACTCACACTCTGCTTCTCTATCAAAAATAAACAAACATTAAAAAAGGAAAAGATTTATCGAATTCAGTTTGCTAATATTTTGACCTAGCACCTCTGCAATAGTTTTCAGGGTTGATGCTGATGGGTGATTTTTCGGTTTTGTCCTGTCTTCAACGGTTTGGTATCAGAGTGTTCCTGCTTTGTGAAACGAGTTGAGGACTTTTGACTGTCCTTAATAATATATTTTTTCACGTGTTTTAGAATTTTTATTTTTAGGCTCATTTTGATTGGGGTTTTGGGTTTTTTGTTTTTTGGGGTTTTATTTTGGCTTCTTTTTATACTTTATTTTCATTTCCACCTGCCTCCCCCTCACCCAGCCTGCCCTTCTCTCTGGAATGTCATCCTGGACCAGATTTGATCAGGGCGGTTCGGAGGTCTGTCCCACAGTGATCCTGGGGACACTCATGCAGTCATGGGGCCACTATGTGACTAGGCTCTGTTTTTGGGTGGGGGTTGGGTCTCTAGCCCCACATTCTTAGACCCTCATTCTTCTAGAAGCTTAGTCTTCAGACAATGGCTTCTTTTTTTTCCTTTTTTTCTTTTTTAATGTGTATTTTTTTTTATAAATGTTTTTTATTTATTTTAGGAGAGAGAGAGAGAGACAGCGTGAGCAGGGGAGGGTCAGAGAGAGAGGGAGTCACAGACTGAAACAGGCTCTAGGCTCTGAGCTGGCAGTCAGCACAGAGCCCGACGCGGGGCCCGAACCCACGAACCGCGAGATCATGACCTAAGCGAAAGTCGGACACTTAACCGACTAAGCCACCCAGGCGCCCCTTTTAATGTATATTTTGAAAGAGAGAGAGAGTAAGCGAGCATGAGTGGGGGAGGGGCAGAGAAGGAGGGAGACACAAGATGTGAAGCCGGCTCCAGGCTCCAAGCTCCAAGCTATCAGTACAAAGCCTGACACAGGGCTCAAACCCACAAACTGTGAGATCATGGCCTGAGCCGAAGTTGGACGTTTAACCAACTGAGCCACCCAGGTGCCCCTCGAGGCAAAGGTTTCTTTCCATAATTTCTTTCTTTCAGGGCTCCCACCCAGTTTCTGACTTCAAGTAACTTGGATCCTTTCTGTCATCTTGTGTGGTCTGTTGGGTTTGCCCATCGGAGCTAAACCCCCTGCTGATTTTAGCCAAAGAGCTCAGTGGGTCAGAGGCATCCAGCAGTTTTTCACTGCCTCTGTGAGCCAGGCATCTCTTTTTAGCTTTCTATTTTTATACCTTATCTGCCATGGCTGTGTTCAGAGCTGAACAATGGATCAAAGCATGAACTCATTGAGCCGTCTTGTCCAGAACACTCCTCCCCTATCTTTTCTTATTTTAAATTCCCTGCCTTGTCACACAGGGATTTAAAGAAGAAGTTATTTTCTTCATCACACCAACACAACAAGTCATATAGAGCAAGACTTCTTATCTCCTGAGTTGCAAAGGAGCAAAATAAGAAAGAGAGGGTTCAAGTGCCTCGGCTCAGGTCTAGTGACCGGGTGGTTAGCTCCAGGGCCGGAACCCCATACAGGGCTCCGAGTTCTTTCCCATTTTAGTCTCGGTCACTCGCTGCCAAGGGGGATGGAACACTAAACAATCGTGGCGTCTGTTACAGACAATTCCCTTGCCCAATGGTCAATGCTTCTGTTGCCTTGGGCATTTTGTGATTTTCAACGAGCAATAGCAGTGTAGAAAAGGTCTGATCTACTGTCACAACACGGATTTTAATTTAGATACTGTCATTCACACTTATTCCTCCTACCTACTTTTCTAGTCCAAATTTCCACACTCTGACATTCCACCAAATTCAACTTGACTCAGCAAATGTTCAGTGAGTGAGTTGCTGTCATACTCAGGACCACTGAGTGATACAGTCTGGTCTACGACTGGTCCAGAAAGGAGTGTCCCCCAAATTATGGACAAGTAACCAGCTATTTACTCAAGAACTATCCAGGAATCCCTGTTTACTTATTATGTTCCTTGCTGGTCACAGTAGGAGACTGAAGGCAAATCAGCCGGTAGAGCTTGTCCTTTGGGACAGCTGACAAAGAGAGCCGGGGTGATGGTCAGTCACTGCCACAGGAGCTAGAAAAAGACACGTGGGAAAATGGACCTCTCAAGGACAGAGGAAGAGGGTCACCTAGGCTAGGAGATCAGCCTGGAAACTCTTGTTTATTTCTGGCCAAAGCTGATACATGCTGGTCTTTGCGGGGGGGGGGGGGGGGGGGGTTGGGGGATATGCTTCAGAAATGAGAAAAGAATAGTCCTGAAAGCTTTAGGGGACAGAAGGCCATGGTCAAAGGTGATATCCTGTGCTATCAGAACTGATTGGGTTTAAACACAACAATGACAGGGGTGCCTGGGTGGCTCAATTGGTTAAGTGTCCAACTCTTGGTTTTGGCTCAGGTCATGATCTCTTGGCTAATAGGCTCAAACCCCACATTGGGCTCCATGCTAAAAGTATGGGGTCTGCTTTCCATCTTCTCTCTCTCCATCTCTCTGTCCCTCCCTCACTCATGCTCATGCTCTTGAATGCTCTCTCTCTCTCCCACTCTCTCCAAATAAATAAATAAACTTAAAAATAAATAAATAACAACAACAAACATAAAGGCAATCTTTGCACAGCAATCCCCAGTAGGGAAAGACCACACTTCTGCCAGAAAGCCTTTGTGTGTGTTGAGGAGGGGAAGGGGGAGGCTGGTGAAGAGAACAGGCTGGCATCTCAGCTCTACTCTGCAAGGTGGATGAATTTGGATATACGTTTGATTGGGTGCCCTCCACCCTGCCCATCTAGGAAGAACTTGGTAAATACTGAATGAAACTGACCAGTCATCTGGGGTGCGTGGTGGCTCAGTAGGTTGAGTGCCTGACTTCTGCCCAGGTCATGCTCTCAAGGTTCACGAATTTGTGCCCCGCATCAGTCTCTGTGCTGACAGTTCATAGACAAAGCCTGCTTCCGATTCTGTGTGTCTCTCTCTCTCTACCCTTCTCTGCTTGCATTATCTCTCTCTCTCTCAAAAGTAGATAAGCATTAAAATAAATACATAAACTGAGCAGTCATCAAAAGAGAAGATTTATTTATTGAGACAAATATTAAGGGAAGGAGTCTGAGTTCAGACTAGATATTACTTAGAATAAGGGTTCAAAGATCAAGGTTATCATCAAAATCTTTTCACTATTTACACATTCACACTTAAAGGTATTTTGGAATTTACTTTTTTTTAAGTTTATTTATTTATTTTGAGAGAGAGAGAGAAGGCAGGTGGGGAAGGGGCAGAGAGAGAGAATCCCCAAACAAACCCCTCGCTGTCAGCGCAGAGCCCGATTCAAGACTTGAACTCGTGATGGCTAAAATGAGCAAATCAGAGAACTCTAGATGCTGGCGAGGATGTGGAGAAACGGGCACCCTCCTACACTGTTGGTGGGAATGTAAACTGGCACAGCCCCTCTGGAAAACAGTGTGGAGGTTCCTCAGGAAACTAACAATAGAACTCCCCTATGACCCAGCAATAGCACTGCTAAGAATTTACCCAAGGGATACAGAAATGCTGAGGCATAGGAGCACATGTACCCCAATGTTCATAGCAGCACTCTCCACAATAGCTAAAACATGGAAAGAGCCTAAGTGTCCATCAACAGATGAATGGATCAAGAAGATGTGGTTTATCTATACCATGGAATACTACATGGCAATGAGAAACAATGAAATCTGGCCATGTGTAGCAACATGGATGGACCTTGAGGGTGTTATGCTGAGCGAAATAAGTCAGGCAGAGAAGGACAAATATCATATGTTTGCACGTATAGGAGGATTAGGAGGAACTTGACGGAGGAACAAGGGGGAGAAGAAGGGCGGAAATGGTGGGGGAAAGGGAGAGAGGCAAACCATGAGAGACTCTTGAATGCTGACAAAAACTGAGGACTGATGGATGTGGGGGGGAGGGGGGGATGGGCATGGAGGGGGGCACTTGTGGGGATGAGCACTGGGTGTTATGTGGAAACTAATTTGACAATAAACTATTTGTAAAAAAAGAAAAAAAAAAAAAAAGACTTGAACTCGTGAACTGCAAGACCATGATCTGAGCTGACGTTGGACGTTTAAACCAACTGAGCCACACAGGTGCCCCTGGAATTTGCTTTTCTAAAGATTTCTTCTGAATATATCATCCTCCTCTGAGTCATGTCAGACACCACCTCTGATTTCTTCACCTTTGCCTTCAATCCCTGCTGAGGGCCGACAAGAACCCACATTAATCCAGACCTCCGGGCAGAAGGTCCTGGTTGAAACAGCACAGAAATCGTGACAATGGCTGTGGACAGCCCCATCTCTAAAAAGCGACCTTTGCACACATTCCCAGAAAGGCTGCCTACACTGGTTCTCAATTCAGGCTTGCCAATGTCCTTGCTTCTCAGGGACTTGGGCCACAACGGCGCTTCTGTGTTATCAGGATTTGGAGAAACACCAAAATAATATCAGACATACAAGGAACTGAAGAGATGCTAATCTTATTCCTGCATTACCTTGTTCTTTGGCTGCCTTCAGCACTCAGCGCAGCACTACCTCTGAGATTTTGAATCCACAGCATTTAACAGGATTATACATATAATCCTGTATAAACTGGATCAATGGGTTTTTTTTTTTTAAACATATAAGGGTAATGTTTGTACTCAAATGTCAAACACTGTATGTGTCGATTTAATGTTCTTTCCTAGCAATGAATAGCATTCCAGAGTGTAATTAATTTATCCATGTTCCTATCAGCATATCATTATTCCAGGACAGAAAGGGGGGGGGGCGGTGAACAACGTTGTTGTTTCTTTTAGAAAAGCTTTCTTAATTGGATCTATGCTCTTCATAGCAAGGTGAAGGCTGTGGTTATTTGTGAAATGCAAGGGCGGCTGTGAGGCCCCTGAATTGGTGGGGCTCTAACCCGGTAAGTCATCTTCCTTGGGTGACTCAGGGATGCCAAGAATTAGTGCTGATGCTCCCAAGACCTGAGTAGAGGCAGCTTAAATGACTATTTTCGTGGACAGTCGTGCTGTCCAGCAGCTGGGCGACACTCGGTGGTGTTGGTAGAACACAGTACACAGTAGACCCACAGAATCAGTACTACAGAGTCGACTTTGTTTCACAGAAAAGATGGCTCTGGCCCTGGAGCTCCTAATATGGCAGCCACGAACCCAGCACACCGGGGGCCCTAAGTCTCCTGATCTGTAAGGCAAAAGGTTGCACGTGCGTTTGGAGGGATGGGAGGAGCCATAGCTTTTCTCAGATTGCCAAGAAGATTCCTGAAGAACCATTGCTCTAAAAGGATAAACAAAACATCCGTCTCTGACTTGCACCTACTTGCAACCCAATGATTAGCAAGGCCAAAATAAGTGAGGACGTGAGTTCCCAGGGAACCAAAGGGAAGAAACGGCCAGATGCGGAGGCTTTGTCCCGGAAGGGAAAGGCCTGGAACAGAAGTGGCAAACTCAATCCCTACAGACAGGCAGAGTCAGTGGGTCCTGCGGATTGTCCTTGCTAGGGGGACTGTGCAATGGCAGGGTGTGCGGTAAGCTCTCTAGAGAGTATTTTTGTGGGAAAAATGCAGCCCCTGTTACTTGTTGCTCTGCCAAAAGTGATCATAAAGTTTCTAGATCTATTGAGTTTTATAGGGGAAGCCAACCATCTTGAAGTTTAGTAGGAGAGAGCTCGATTTTTTAATCTTGGAAGCAAACTCAAAGCCTAAGCAAACAAATGGGCCCTATGCCAGGAGGCTCAGAGCTGGCCACTGTCCCCTTGGTTTAGACCTTTGCTGAAGATCTGGGGTTTGAAGATGTCCTGGGTGCAAGTTGGAGGCGGGAAAGGCGGGTTGTGCACAGAGAATGGAGGGGCCTCGATTGCTGGTCTGGACGTTTGAGGGAGCAGAGCAGTGGGAAGTGAGTTCACAGAGCTGGAATGGCCTGGACACAGCTTGTGGGTTGTTTCTCTTCATCAGAACAAGAGAAGTTCTCCAGGAGGGTTTAGGAAGATGCCAGGAGAGCGCAGCATTTGGGAAGGAGGCCCCTTGTGTGCAGGACCCCCAGCCAAAGAGGCGCCCTGGGGGGAAACTGAGGCATGTCTCCTACAATTGAATGGATCAGATGGGGAGATTTGGCCAAGGAAACAGAGCAGAAGAGATGAGAGCGCCGTGTGGCTATCAGAGAAGACATGGACATACATGCCAAGCCATCTGCGTGGTGTGCTGACAGAGCTGCGGCAGCAGTGGGGGGGGGACAGCGCCCCAGGGGACAGGTGGGGTGGGGCTCCCTTCCATCACTCTGCACCTCCTCATCTGTCACCCGCAGGGCAGAACGAGGACTTCGGTGCCTTTCCTCCTCTTTGTCCTTCTCACGGCAAGTATCATAACAGAGAGTGTGACTGCGCCCAAGTTATGCCTTGTTGCTACTAAATAAAGGTTGTTGGCCTTACAGGTGTTTCTCACTGGGAAATGAGAGTTTCCCGTGGATGGTAGGAGCATGGGGTAGAGGGGAGGGAAGGGGGAAGGGGGGGTCACAGGGCAGGGCATGTCCTCAAGCTAATCCAGGGGCATCTGGACACCAACCGAATGGTAGCCAGAGGGAACAGCAAAGAACGGTCTACAAATCCTGGTCTGTGGTCCATAAAACCTCCTGGGTGGGTTATACTGAAGCTCAGTCCTTTCTGAGGGCAGAGCCTTTCCCTCTCCAGAGCAAAGTTAGGAACAGAAGCGGGACATCCAAGCTGCAAACTGAGGTATAAGAGTCCCTAAGAAAGAATGAAAAGTGGCCGGGGCTCTGGCTTCCGATGCCACCTGCATTGAGGTGGGAACTCACAGAAGAGGGAGATAAGCCCACTGGGAAGAGAAGGGGGCTACGTTTACTACCCTTTCCCCAAGACCCAGCTCCCAGTGAAGGGACCAAGAATACAGCAGGTGGAAGAGCCAGAGAGAGAGAGAGGGAGAGAGAAATGGCCCCAGGGCTCGGTGGGCTGTAGCTCTGCTGTTATGAAGATTTTAAGTTCAGTCACACCTGCTCCTTGGGAAGAGGTGAGAATAGGAGGGGGAAAGGGGGAAAAGAAAGAGAAAAGAAGAAACCATTTCAAGTCACAAAGCACAATCTTTCTCATCTGTAATCATATCATGTCATTAAAAAATAAGAAGTGACAAAAACAGTATCATCATAATCCAATAATCCATCGTATGTGGGGTGGAGAGAACGGGGAAGAGAGATAAGATCTCCACTCAGGTATGTATCACCTTTTACGAAGACTGCCATGCAGTGTCTCCACAATAACGGGGTGACAGGTAGGCATTGTCCCACCGTCAGGGGAGATAGTAATGTCACAGATGGTATGGGGCGCACGATTACCTGGCCTGTGAGTTGGCACTGAAGGGGCTGCATGTAAATCTGGCAGGATAGACATTTCTGCTTCAATCCATTATTCATTTCCCTCCTAGTGGAGTCCTTTGTTGGAAAGGTGGGCAAAGAATGACTGGCTCCCGGGGCGCCTGGGGGGCTCAGTCGGTTGAGCATCCGGCTTTGGCTCAGGTCATGATCTCACGGTTCGTGGGTTCAAGCCCCACGTCAGGCTCTGTGTCTTCGGATTCTGTGTCTCCCTTTCTCTCTGACCCTCCCTTGCTCATACTGTCTCTCTCTCACTCTCTCTCCCTCCCTCTCTCTCTCTCAAAAAATAAAACATTAAAAAAAAAGAGAGACTACCTCCGTACAGCATGACCTGGAGAAGGCTGAACATAGGGACTTTCCAGATAAAGTGTATGTATTTTTCCCCTAAATATTAAAGAATAAAGAGTTATTGCAAAAAAGAAAGAAAGAAAGAAAGAAAGAAAGAAAGAAAGAAAGAAAGAAAGAAAGAAAGAAAGAAAGAAAGAAAGAAAACACAGAATAGTGTAAATAAGAAAATAGATCCTTTGCTATTTTCACACAGTATTAACATTGTGGTGTGTTTTCTTAGTCTTCAAATGATGCATAGCATCCTGTGTGTGCAATTTAGAGCCTCGTTATTTCTCATTTAACTTTACAGTAGAAGGATCGCTCATGTTGTTACCAACTATTTGTAAACATTGTCTTAATGACCACATGTCATAGTCCAGTATGGAAACTAATACTCTATCATAGGTGCCATCCTTAACCACTTTTTTATTATTTTATTTTTAAAAATTTTTAATGTTTATTTATTTTTGAGAGAGAGAGAGAGACAGAGTGTGAGCAGGAGAGGGGCCGAGAGAGAGGGAAACACAGAATCCGAAGCAGGCTCCACCCTCTGAGCTTTCAGTGCAAGGCCCAACATGAGGCTCAAACCCATGTACTGTGAGATCATAACCTGAGCGGAGGTCGGATGCCCAACCGACTGAGCCACCCAGGTGCCCCCTTAACCACATTAAAAAAAAATTTTTTTTTAAACATTTATTCATTGTTGAGAGACAGCGACAGGAGTGTGAGTGGGGGAGGGGCAGAGACAGACACACACAGAATCCGAAACAGGCTCCAGGCTCTGAGCTGTCAGCACAGGGCCCCACCCTGGGCTCGAATCCACCAGACCTGAGCGGAAATCCCACTAATCGGCTGAGCCACCCAGGCGCCCCATCCTTACCCACTTTTTTATTTTGAGACATTCAGATCCTAGTTACTGAAAGGAAAACTCAAAGAACCTTTCCACGCAGAAAGCTTTTCTAAGGTTCAGACGCTCCCCCCAGAACAGATTTCACACAGTCCAATTACACATCAAGGCTGCGGACATCTTAGGGCTGTCTGGAGTGTCTGGTGCGGGTTTGGACCAGCACCCGTGGAGCCGGGAGGTGCCTGCCCCCCCTTGGCTGGCTGAGCTGGGTCCTGGAATGTCCCCCGCGGTGGACCCTTCCCAGAGCCCCACCCCAGGAGAGGACCCAGGCCAAGGCCCAAGCAGGAGAGAGAAGCCCAAGGGGAGGGAGCGTCTGCTGGCTCTAGGTCAGGAACCTTCTTCCTCTGCAGCCCCCTGCACATCCCCAGCCTGGACCTCCCCTCCCCCCCCCCCCCCCCCCCCCCCCCCCCCCCCCCCCCCCCCCCCCCCCCCCCCCCCCCCCCCCCCCCCCCGGCCACCCCCGAGCTTTCACGGGACTGTCATTTGGAAATTGCCCAGGCTCATCCTCGCCTCTAAAGCTTGAGCAGCTGCTGTGAAATTGCTAGCAGGTCACTCAGCGGGTGTGCGGTTGGCCCCTCGAGGCCGGTTCCACCGCCCCCAGGACTTCGGAGTGTCAGTGCCAAGGCGTGGGTGGCTCCAGCGACCGACTCCCGCGGGCGGGGAGCGCACCTGTCGGCTCCACAGCTACCCCTCCAGCTCGGGGCTGGACCCCCAGTCAGTAGGTGCTCCATAAACCCGGCGAGTAGATGCGTGGCCACAGCCGGGGTGCGGGGTGCGCCTAAAAGGAGTCCGCGGGGTTTTGAGCATCTTTAAGTTACTGTTTGGAGCGGTCTGAAGGCAGGTGGCGCCAGTCCCAGGGGTGGGGGTGGGGGTGGGGGTCCCGGAATGCCTTTCTCTGGGCCGCAGCCGCCTCTCGCCTGCCAACCTCAAACTCCTGCACGAAGGTAGATCTGTCAGGGTGTCCGTCTGTCTGGCAACTGGAGTAATAGGGACTTTCTGCCGGCGCTGAGCCCCCCCTGGCGCGATCCCAGGGTATCGCGGGCTGCGGAGGGCATGGGGGTGGAGTGGGGGGGCAGGGGGGCGGGACCTGGCCTGGGGTCGGCCAGGGGTGGGGGGCCAGGGCCCGGGCCCGGCGGGGACGCGTGGGCACGGGGCGGGGCGGCCGCGGGCTCCGGAGGCCCCGCCCGCCAGCGCGGTGGCACTTGCCCCGGAGGGCGCCGCCTCGGGCTCGGCTGTCGGTGTCCTGCGCGCGGCCGGCGGACCCGCTGCGCACCCGGTTGCCTAGGCGCCCCGGACCCGGTAAGTCCACGCTCCCGCCGCGCAATCGGGCGACCCCGATGGGGGCGCCAGGGACCGGGTCTCAGCCCCGGGGCAGGGGGCGCAACGACCCCGGTCCTGCGGCGCTCGGCCCGCGCCTCCTCTCCCCTCTCTCCTCGGCCAGGCTTCACGTACAGACGGACGCACAGAAAACTATCTCACCAGCAAATGACGACTGCCATGTCCCCCATTTTTATTAAATCTCAGACATTCTTGTAGAAAACTTGGCAAATACCTGAAAGCATCCGAAGAAAGCTAAAGCCGCCCGAGATCCCAGTGCCTACCCTGTTTCAAAGAGCTCCATCCAGCACGGGCAATACTTGCAAATACACCCAGCCTCAAAGGGAACTTTGGGATTTTTTGGCCAGGAGGGTTCTTCTTGGCCCTTGGCCTCTCCCTGGGGAAAAGGCATGGGGCATGGAGAACATTGTTGGTATCTGATCTTGGTTGTAGTAACTGGGGAAAATGTGGAACTTCTAGAAGCAAGCTGCCCCAGGAGGTGTCCTGGATCTGTCACCTGTTACATCGTCCCCGCCTGGAGTTTTGAAAGTGCCATATGTAAGCTGTTTTATTTCGGGTCCACGTTTAGGTTCAGAAGGAGCTTCTAGTCCCACTAATAAAGGTTCTGGCCAGTGGCTACCAGGACCATTTATGTTCAGGGTGGTGGGGAATTTGCTGTGATCACACAGTTCAAATTCACATGTGCTGAGTTGCCAGGAAGCACCTTGACTCTGAGCTGTGGCTATCTAAGGAGGGAACAGAAACCTGCTTTCTGGGATCTCTTTCATATACTCGTCAGAGGCGAGCTAAGGATGGGTCCAAGGAAGGGCATTCTACCTTTTGAGAATGTCCCTGGGATGTCTCGCTTTGGACGGGTTCTTAGAAAGTGGATTGTTTTGAAAATAAAGTTCACGGTGAAGAGATCAGAGGCACTCAGTCTTCTCATCTTAAGTCTCTGAAGGTAGAGCTGGTGGTTCAGGGCTTTCTGGTAGTGGAATGGAACATTTATTCGTTCATGCATTCATGCATGCATGCCTGCCTCCTATGAATATTTATTCTGCTCCTACCGTATGCCAGGTACTGTTCTAGTCTTTGAAAATACATGCAGAAGAACACACGCAAACACCCTTGTCCTCAGAGGTGTAGGTTTTGGCCAAGAAGACAAACAATAAGCGATGGACATAATAAATCAGAAAACAGTATTATATTAGCAGGTTTTAAGTAATATAGAAAAATGGAGGAGGAAAACAGTATAAAGAGTTACCAGGAGTGGGGGAAGAAGGGATAAAAATTCTGCCACACTATCAACAATTACTGACTGCCTTAAACCTTTTTAGGAATGAGGTAGGTTGTAGACATATACGTAACTATGTCAGTAATATAAATTTTAATATATAAAATAAATAATACCAATGAAATAAATATCAATAAAAATAGTTTACTTTTTATTATATAAAAACATACTCTGGGGCACCTGGATGGTTCAGTAGGTTAAGCATTGGACTTCAGTTTAGGTCTTGATCTCCTGGTTCATGGGTTCAATCCCCACGTCGGCCTCTGTGCTGACAGCTCAGAGCCTGGAGACTGCTTCAGATTCTTTGTCTCACTCTCTCTGCCCCTCCTCCACTTGCAAATGTCTCTCCCTCAAAAATAAATAAGCATTAAAAAAAATTTTTAATGTACTGAAAAAAACCATGCTCTATTGGAAGAGGTTTTCATTTGGTTACCCACCAATTTCTTTCAAGAGTGTATTATTCCTATTGGTTATTTGCACTCACAGTCACATTGTAGTTGTAGTGAACCTAATACTTCGCATTCCCATTTAATCCAGCAATCTCTTATTGAGCCATTCTGGGCGCTGAAGTGGGGACAAGGTAAACAAGATAGTCTCCGACATTCCTGAGCTTCTGGAAGGAAATGCCCAGACAAGTGTACAAATTACTACTGTACCGATTAGACTATGAGTGGTGTAGACAAGGCTCCATGTGGTTAAAGGAGGGGAGGGGACATCTGGGTGGGGTGTTGACACCCAGGTTGGCATAGGAGACATTTGGAGGGCCAGTAGAAATTTGACAAGGAAATATGGCAGTCACGGCTCTCTTGCCGAGAGAGCAGCAGAGGTTAGAGGTAGGAAAGTTGTGGGTTTGTTCCATACCTGACAGAATCCTATGGTGTAGTCAGGGGAGATTCCATTAGGTCCAGTTTTCGGATAAGAATACTGAGGCTCCTGATTTTTTTTTTTTTTTAAACTTTCTGAAGATGATAGTGGTCTGCCTTCCTTCTGACCTCAGTAGCCCTCCAGAGTCTGGGAATCCTTCCATCCATTCTCCACGCCATGTTGCTTGTCCCTTTTCCCATATTGTGTTAGGTTGGGTCCCTCTCACCGGCTCACTACTTCCTATTCCCATCCTGGAAGGATCTGGAGGCCCCTGTTGGCTTCTTTCATGCTCAGAGGTAAATATGTCTCCAGAATTTGGACACGGTGTTGAGATAAAGATGAAGATAACTGATAATTGCTTCCAGGGAAAACATGCTTGCAGAGTTCTGGACTCAAAAAGATCATATGCACCAAAATTAGGCTAATCCCTAATCAGTTTTACTTGATTCTGCTTCCTGATGCAAGTGAAGGGCAGTGATGATTTTTAAGACTGGATGTCTTTGAAGAAATGTTTTAGGAATGCTGTTTAGATGATAGGAATGTTATCCTTGCTCTACCCCCGTAAGTCAACTAGGGCCCGGGTTGGGGCCCTGTGTTTTATGTAGTACTGGGTCAGGGCTGGAACTCAGATCTCCGAGCTCTACCTCAGACACTCCCTGCTGCCCCCCAACCCCAGCATCTATCCCTCTCAGCAGAAGCATGGCTGGAATCAGCCACAGAAGACTTGGTTGCTCAGTAAAAGCTTAAGAAAGAATGAAATGTGGCAATGCTAGGAAATCTGTTCCGAAAGTTTCTAGGCTGTTATCAGTGCTGCCAGGCAACAGAGCCAGGGCCTATGAGAGAAATGCAGAAGGGGTGGTGTGCTCCAGGACAGTGTGATGTCACTCACTGTCTCCTCCTCTGGGTGCAGCTGGGGGTCTTCCAGGGTCCCAGGGCAGTGGAGACCCAGTCGGTCTCTACTTGCAGCTTTTGGCTCAGCTCAGCCACCCAGAACCCTGTATCTTGAGTGACTTCCACCAGTTCAATGCTCTGGAGCTTAGTTTTCCTGGGTCTTAGCTTTGAAGGAAAAAAAAAGTGCACTAACCTTAATTGGGCATAGGTTCCGTGCTGCATGAGGACTCTCAACCCCAGGCTGGGGCAGACACTTCTAGAAACTCCCTCTTTCTGTGCCCAGTAAGGCCAGTTTGAGAATGTTCAGCATGGGGGCACCTGGGTGGTTCAGTCAGATAAGCGTCCAACTTGTGATTTCAGCTCAGGTCATGATTTCACAGTTCATGAGATCAAGCCTCATGTCTGACTCTGAACTGACCACACAGAAACTGCTTGGGATCCCCTCTCTGTCCTTCACCCATGAGTGCTCTCTCTCTCTCTCTCTCTCTTTCTCTTTCAATAAATAAATAAATAAATAAATAAACTTTAAAGAGAGAGAGAGAGAGAAAGGGGAGCATGTCCAGCATGGGCTGGGCATAAAACTGGCTATGTTTGGAGTTGTACCTCCCTGGTTCCTGCCCTTCTGCCTCCTGCCCCAGCACCCTTGTGCAAGCCATGAAAAGCTGTGGTTCTCCCCAGTAGGGGAGGGGGTGTCCTGATGGCATATTTAGGTCATGAGCCTGTCCTTATTTGGGTAGACCTGGGTTTACCTGATAAAAGTGGCCAAGTCCTCAGTTCCCTTGACCTTCAATACAGAATCCATCTCCTCTCTGCAAAGTCCTGAGAGCTCCTTTTTCTGTACTAATAAAATGTGAGTTCATGGCTCCCAGATTAAATTTTAGATGCATTTTTGATAAGAGACATGACCTTGGGCAGGTCAGTTCAATGCTCTGGAGCCTAGTTTTCCTGTAAGTTCAGATTGCTGGCTTGGTTGCTCTTCAAATCCATGTGAGTCCTGTAGCGTGAAACAGTGGCCACGGGGCAGTGCTGTGGCATCATAATATAAGTGAACTTGGAGAAGGGGACATAAACCCCCAGCCGACATGCAGATTGAGTTCGTTTACACCATGCTGACTGTGAAGACGACGTTGCCAAACTCATTTTGAGACTCATTATACAAAACTCCACGTGACCCAGCATGTAGGCCTGGGGGTCACAGAGGGCATTTCGCAAAAGCAATGCAATAAATTAAGTGCAAAGTAAGAAAAAGATTTTTTCTTTAAAAATTCAGCCATTATTTGAAAGGCAGTTAATGAACTTGACTTTTCTGGCCTGGCCCAAGGCTCCAACAGGCTCAGCATAACTGAAGATGCCAGTGTGAGTTAGGTGGGAGGCAGCTGGGGTAACAGCGAAGGCTTGAGGGTTTCTCTCTGCAACTTCTCTTCACAATGACATCAGGGACATAGGAGACGAAAGAAAGAAAGAAAGAAAGAAAGAAAGAAAGAAAGAAAGAAAGAAAGAAAGAAAGAAAGAAAGGAAGGAAGGAAGGAAGGAAGGAAGGAAGGAAGGAAGGAAGGAAGGAAGGAAGGAAGGAAGGAAGGAAGGAAGGAAGGAAGGAAGGAAGAGAAAATACAAAAACCAAATGAGACTTGCAAATTATTTTATGAAATCATGGCTTCTCTTATAAAATTCTCCCTGCACCTTGCAGCACAAATGATTGGTCAGTTTCCTAAGGTTGCATAGCCCAGTGGGTCTCAAGCTTGGATAGAAATTCGGATCACCTAGGAAGCTTTTAAAAGCCCTGATTGGGGCGCCTGGGGGGCTCAGTCGGTTAAGCAACTGACTTGGGCTCGGATCGTGATCTCACAGTTGGTGAGCTCCACTTCCTAATCAGGCTCTGTGCTGACAGCTCAGAGCCTGGAACCTGCTTCGGATTCTGTGTCTCCTTCTCTTTCTGCCCCTCCCCCACTTATGCTCTGTCTCTCTCTGTCTCTCAAAAATAAATAAATGTTAAAAAAAAAAAAAAGCCCTGATGCCGGAGAGGAACCCAAAGTAAGGACATCACAGTCATCGGAAGGAGAGGGGTGGGAGTTGCCCACCAGTATTTTTTTAAAGCTCTCCAGGTGATTCCAATAGGTCACCAAGTGGGAGTCCCCAGACCACCAGAATCAGCAGCAACTGTGAATTTGTTGGAAATGCAAATTCTCAAGCCCCCCCATCCCCAGCCCTCTGGATCAGAAACTGGGAGTGGAGTCCAGCACTCCGCATTTTTAGAAGGTGATTCTTTTTTTTTTTTTTTTTAACATTTTTTAAATGTTTATTTTATTTTTGCGAGAGAGAGAGAGAGTGTGTGTGTGCACAAGCAGGGGAGGGACAGAGAGAGGAAGACAAAAAGAGGGCTCCGTGCTGTCAGTGCAGAACCTGATGCAGGGCTCGAACTCACAAACCATGAGATCCTGACCTGAGCCGAAGTCAGACACTCAACCGACTGAGCCACCCAGACACCCCTAGAAGGTGAGTCTAAAGCATGCCAAAGTTTGAGCACTCCTACTTCGGAGAAAGTTCTGGTGGTCTTTCAAAGCAGATGTTTCTGTTCCTCCTCTAGCCCTGGAAAGGTCCGTCTGGTGTTAAGCAACAGGTCTTCTCAGTAACCCCCCCTCCCCCCATAAGAATTAGTTGCAAAAGTTGCTCTGAAGTTAACTTGCTGTGTGGAGCTATGGGCTGTAAACCAATTAACTTCTGGAGGTTGTCTACGATCATTCTAATCTCATGTGGTCCTGAGTGGTAGGAATGCTCTCACAGTAATTAGCAGCAGGGTTCCTTACCAACTGTGGTCATTCTGCGTTTTTAGGAAAAAAAAAAAAAAATCACATTATCAGCTCTAGGCTTGTGTATCTTCCGGGGCAGGGTTCTGTGCATTCACAAGTGGTTTGAAGTCATTTGAAAAGAAAATGTTGGACATCTTGTTTGGAAATCTTAGCTGCCCAGAGCTTCTTGTCTTGAGTGATTTCCAAGCCGATCAGCTCTGGGTCTAAGCTTTGAAGAAAAAAATGTTACCAAATGATTCGTGTCTACTGCCATGGCTAGAATGGGGGGAAATGCTGGTTTTGGATAAGAGTCAGTATCTGAGAGTCTCTTGAGCCTATGTGGCTTAACCCCTCACAGATCTCAGGGCACAGACTCAAAAGCCCCAGAGGTGTCAGGAAAGCTCATAAACACATTTGTTTCTTATTCCTGAGCAGCTTCTCCACAAGGTAAAGAGAGTCACAATAGTCGGCCATGGAAGAAGAGCCAGACCTAAAACCCAGACCTCCAAATCCCCGCACTGCTATTTCTGAATGAGCAGGAAAAGCCAATGCACTCACACCCGGGACCCTGCGTGCACACCACTAGGTACCACGTGTAATGTGGGCCCCTCTACTTACTGGGTTAGTGACTCCACAGCTGCAAATGTGAACGATGTTTCTCCCCGGTTCCAAAGGGAAAAAGACCGAGCAGGCCTGGGGAACCTGGCCCGGGTCGTGTAGACCAATAGCAGCAGGGCCAGAATCCAAACCCGGAGGGTAGGTGTAATTCCAACGTCCAATCGCTTTCTCGTCCTGCACTCGCGCTCCGTGAGCCTTGGTTCTACAGCGGAGACGGTGGCCCTTCTTGAAAAGGGACTTGGCTGGGGCGCCTGGGTGGCTTAGTCGGTTAAGCGTCCGACTTTCGCTTAGGTCATGATCTCGCGGTTCGTGGGTTCGAGCCCCGCGTCGGGCTCTGTGCTGACTGCCAGCTCAGAGCCTGGAGCCTGTTTCAGTCTGTGACTCCCTCTCTCTCTGACCCTCCCCTGCTCACGCTGTCTCTCTCTCTCTCTCTCCTAGAAATAAATAAAAAAAAAAAAAGAAAAGGGGCTTGGCTAATGGTCTGAAGGTGTCTCACGGGCATTCATTAATTAGATACACAGGCTATGAAGAATCAGGGCCCACCCGTCAAGAGGTATTAAGAAGTTCACGGACGGCTCCCGAGCCGCTGTGTGCCAGGCAGCAGGCCAGGGAGGCTGCAGGGGACAAGGTGGGGGCCAGAGATGATGACCGGGGTGAAATCAGCAGGGAGCACAGAGCCTTCGAGGGCCTGGGATCCAGCAGAGAAGGTTGAACTGGACTAAGAAGCATGACTAGGATTCACTTAGGAGTTTCACGGGCCAGGAAGGAGGGGCTGCCTACACTGGAGATGTCCAGGGAGGAGGTGATGGGTACAGGGCTCGGCCATCTGGGCCAGAGCGCGGCGTCTGGGCAATGAGAACAAGAGAAGGAAGCCAGAGCCCTCGCATTTGGGCTCGGTACCTATGCTGAAAATGGAGCGTTTCACCCCGAAGGTTGGAAGGAGCTTGGTGGGGCCTTTGAGCCGGGACGACGGGTTTTGGGGTGGGTACACGGCCACTCGGCTCACCGAGGCATGGAGCAGGAGCGGTGAGGGCCGTGGAGGGGCATGGGGATGGCAGAAGGTAACTAACTCCCTGGCAGGTCATTGGACGCCTGGCCCCGGTGCTCAGAAGGGCACGTGGGGTCGTGGCCACGTGGGTGAACCAGAAGGGGCAGATGTACCCAGACAGGAAGTGAGCAGAGTGGGAAGAAAGGAGGGCCAGCAACAGAATTCTGGGGCACACTGACATCTCAGGGGTCAGTGGAGGGAGTGGGGCCTCGGGCAGGTGAAGCCTCTTCCCCTAGGGCCGGACTCAGAAGTTTCGAAATTAAGCCAATCCTAAAAAGTAGCTCTAGGTTGACAAGTGTCCTAGGCAAGACGATATGTGATGTCACAGTCCCCATCATAGCTGGGAGAGGCCGACCCCCCAGACCCCACCTTGTGCATTGGAATTTCTCTTTCCACAGTGTTTCCGACCAGAAACCGTGGTCCCAAACCGCCAACCTTAGTTACAACAGCCACCCCAAGGCGCCTCGAGTGTACATTGTCCTCAAGTGCTTTGAAGGCCCCGAGAAATGAGTGCCTCACTGGAGTCTGGGCAGCTCTTAGGAGGCCCAGGTGGGCTGAGTTTCAAGTGCGACCTCATCCAGTTGGCTCTGAATATTTTATCTCCCACCAGGAGCTGGGGGCAGAGGGCAGCATCTTCTCAAAGATACGAATAAAACCTGATCAGTTTATCAGTGACCATAAGATGGGGTGTCAGAACCTGTGGACCCCCTTCCGGAATTCCAGAGCTACTTGGAAAGAGCTTTCACAAGCCCCAGGCCAGTTATATGGGTTTTCTGGGATAGTGACATCCAGATTAAAATGATGGGGACACTGTCCCTTTCTACATGGCCCGTGCCAGTCACTCAGCAGAAGCCAGTGGGCAGGGAGGAGACCAGCACAGCACAAGCTGGAACACTGGCCCTTGAGAAGGGAGCTCTCGGTCAAATCCAGAGGCAAGCTTTCCATCCAAATAGTGTTCCATGCTGGAACAGACCGCCCCTTGCTCTGAGGACGTCTGAGAGCACAGCAGTCTGACTGGTACGAACCACCAAGCACCAGATATGCCAACTGTGGGATTTTTCCAGATCCATAGGAGGACAAGGATGTTTGTTTGTTGCCCCTTTGTTTATGGAGCTAGGGGGCACAGCAGCATCCAGTTCTGGCGGAGCAGGCAGAGAAAAGAAGTGGGGGTGTGCCTTGGGTACCATGCAACAGTCAGAAGTAAAGGAGTACAGGGGCGCCTGGGTGGCTCAGTCGGTTGAGTGTCCAACTTCAGCTCAGGTCATGATCTCACGGTTCGTGGGTTCAAGCCCCTCATTGGGCTCTGTGTTGACAACTAGCCCAGAGTCTGGAGCCTGCTTCCAATTCTGTGTCGCCCTCTCTCTCTGCCCCACCCCTGCTCACACTCTGTCTCTCTCTCAAAAATAAACATTAAACAGGGCACCTGGGTGGCTCAGTAGGTTAAGTGTCTGACTTAGGCTCAGGTCATGATCTCACAGTTCCTGGGTTTGATCTCCATGTTGGGCTCTGTGCTGAGAGCTAGCTCAGAGCTTGGATCCTGTTTCAGATTCTGTGTCTCCCTCTCTCTCTGACCTTCCCCGGCTCACTCTGTCTCTCTCTCTCTCAGAAATAAATTAAAAAAAAAAAAAAAACATTAAAAAAAAGAAAGAAAGAAGTGCATACACACATCACAACCTGAATGGCCATAAAGTCACAGTGGGGAGAGAAAGAGGAAAGAGGGGCAGATATGTACCCCAATACCACTTATGTGAGTCTTAGCTCCGGCCGCCATAACAAGATCCCACAGTGGGCACTGAAACTACAGACATACATTTTCTCACAGCTCGGGAGGCTGTAAGTCCAAGATCAAGGTTTCTGGAGGGTTTGGTTCCTAGTGAGAGCTTTCTTCCTGGCCGGCAGGCAGTTGCCTTCTCATAGCGTCCTTATTTCTCTCTTATCATAACGCCATAGTCCTATCAGGTTAGGGCCTCACCCTATGACCTTGATTACTTCCTGAAGACCGAGTCTCCTGGTGCGGTCACGTTGGGGGTAAGGGCCTCATAAACTGGGAGACGCCAATTCGGTCCATAGCACATGAACTCAAACACACACACACCACACAATGTGTACAGTAGAGGAACTCCTGGTGGTCGCCTCGAAGATAGGGGGTGAGTGGAAATAAGAGGGAATCAAGTGGCCAATTGATCAAGCGAGGGAGGCGTTGCGCCGATTCAAGGCACCCCATGCCATGGACTGAGGGGTATGTTAAGGCGCCCCTCTCCCTGAGATTCCGAAAAATGTGTGCGCATGTATGCACCTGTGTGTGGGTTTGGGCCTGTACATGCTTTCTGATTTCACTTTGCACTTTTCCCTTAGAAAGCTTCCTCAGGAAGTTGGAGCTCCAGCAGTGGAAACGTGAAGCCCAGCATGATTCTGCCCAACAGCACGGCCATGACACCCTTTCTGACCACGCCGTGGCAGGGGACAGCGCACCAGGGCGGCAACATGTCGGGCCTGGCCCGCAGGTCGCCTGGCAGCGACGACAGCCAGTTGGAGGCGCTCTACATCCTCATGGTGCTCGGCTTCTTCGGCTTCTTCACCCTGGGCATCATGCTGAGTTACATCCGCTCCAAGAAGCTGGAGCACTCCCACGACCCGTTCAACGTGTACATCGAGTCGGACACCTGGCAGGACAGGGACAGGGCGTACCTCCGGGCCCGGGTCCTGGAGAGCTACAAGGCATGTTATGTCATCGAAAACCAGCTGGCCGTGGAGCGACCCAACACACACCTTCCCGAGATAAAACCTTGGTCGTGACTCTGCAGTTGGCTAAAGCTGGACAAATCCCATTTGACAACCCGATCTTTCTAATCATATACCTTTTATATTCTTTACTGTATGGATATAACTGGGGTTTTTGCTGTTGTAAGGGGTGAGGAGTAGATTCATGACCCCATTTCTCTAAAGTCACATTCCTTTTGTACGGGACCTCCAGCTGTTCCCCAGGACCTGAACTTCCCTTGTTAGTTTTAGCAGAATCCCAGAGATCATAGCCTCTGAGAATAAGAGCTGTACTTCCCAGACTCC
The DNA here is from genome assembly GCF_003009895.1 of Hyaena hyaena. Classification (NCBI taxonomy): domain Eukaryota; kingdom Metazoa; phylum Chordata; class Mammalia; order Carnivora; family Hyaenidae; genus Hyaena; species Hyaena hyaena. The sequence continues at coordinate 3,821,319 of NW_024080634.1, read as the reverse complement.
CTTGCAGCGAGCAAGGTCATGGGATGAAGTTTTGGCCAGTAGAAGTGGAAGTGATTCTAGAAAAGGAAAAGCTGTGTCCTCCACTTCCTTTCCCTTCTTCCCCATGGCTGGGACCCATGTCCACGTTCATTACCATGAGGTAGTGAACCAGCTTTGACTCTGGAAAAGGACAGCACTGGGGCGCCTGGGTGGCTCAGTTGGTTAAGCGTCCGACTTCAGCTCAGGTCATGATCTCATTGTTCGTGGGTTCAAGCCCTACGTCGGGCTCTGTGCTGACATCTCAGAGCCTGGAGCCTGCTTCCGATCTGTGTCTCCCTCTCTCTCCCTCCCCTGCTCACTCTCTGTCTCTCTCTCTCTAAAATAAACATTAAAAATTTTTTTAAAAAAAGAAAAGGACAGCATCCTCACAGATGGCAGAGGGGCAAGTCTGGGTCGCTGGGCAATTTCGTCATGGAGCAGGGTTTCTCTACCTTCATAGTCACCCACCACCAGCTCAGTCATTATAGGAAAGAGAAACTGACTCAGACCTTCCCTAGGCCATTGCTATTTTGGTTCCTGTTAAAGTAACAGAGTCAATACCCTAACTAATATTCTATTTTATGGGGCTGAGACCAAAGGTGTAATATTCCCATATTTGTCACGAGCGTGCTGCCCACCCTTGTTACAGGATGATACCACTCTGCCTGTATCACCTCTGCCTTCACCAAGGAGGCTCTGGCCTCCTCTTCCTTCCTGCCTCCTGCGCCTCCCTTACACGCACCCTTCACACATCCCCGCCAAACACACACACACCATCATACCCACAGACTCACACACGCACACGCAGAGAAACTCTACCCCCCACCCCCAACACAGACACTTCCTACTCACCCATCCCAGTCTCAGAAGAGGAACTCACTTCCTCCAGGACTGAGATGCTGGAGAAAAAATTTCCACTTCAGAATGTGTACCAAGGGGGAGATGCTCAGTTATCATGGCAGGAGGGAGGGATGCATCTGCCACCCCAGAACCCAGGAGAAGGAATGGGTTTAGGCAAGTGGCAACACCTGGGGTCAAGGTGGCAAGGCCTTCTGAGGTGATGTGCCTGTTGTGGTTGAACTGTGTCTCCCCCTCCCCCCACAAAACACGTGTTCAAATCCTAAACCTGGTACCTGCGAATGCAACCTGACTTGGAAATAGGGTCTTTGCAGATGTGACCAGGTTAAGATGAGGTCACTGGGGTGGGCCCACCTCCAATATGGCTGATGTTCTTGGAAGAAGTGGGAAATTAGGTCACTGCCACATGGGGAGAACCCTCAGTCAAGACAGGCAGAGACTGAGTCACAGCTGGGAACCAAGGACTGCCAAGGATTGATGGCTGACACCAGACTGGGAGAGGCCAAGAGGGGCTCTTCCCTACACGTTTCATGGGAAGCTTGGCCCCACTGCGCCATGGTTTATTTCAGACTTCTGGCCTCCATACCTGTGAACCCATGGGTTTGGTATGTTTAGTCTAGGCTCTGTCAGGGCAACGGGAGCTCGGGCAGTGCCTTTTCCCCCAACCAGAGGCAGCAGTGTTCCTCTCCACTCTTCCTCACAGGACGGAAGATTCTCTGGGAACCTTCCCTCACAGACAAGAGAAGAGAAAGGGATTGGAGTGGAGGTGGGTGGTGCTGGGGCCATTGCTCAGGGCAGTAGAAGAAAGCCCCCTCAGCCTTACCTGCCCTTCGAGAATCCCAGAGAACGTGTGCTTGGTTTCAGCCTCCTTCTCCGGAGGTTGCTTTGGCGCTCTGTGACATCCTGAATCCTGAATGAAAGGGTGGAATATTTAAATAAAACATAATTGTTGGAAACCTGCACATCGTATAAATTAAAAGCAACACATCAGCATCGTTGGCCATCCTCAATGGACAACTGGGGCCCAGTCTGCTGCCTCCCTTGCTTCATGGGACAGACCGTGATGCTCCCTTGCGAGCTTGGAGGACATCTCTGAGGCAGAACCCTGACACGGACTACTATAGTCCCAAGGATGTGAGTGGTTCTTTGGGTCAGAATCCTTTGAAAATCTAATGAAAGCTATGACTCCCCACCCCTTCCCCCAAAATCACATGGACACGTTTTGCCCTTTTGCCCAACATCACGGTGATTCATGGGCTTCTGGAAGCCCTCTCACAACTGGAGGCACCTCACGAGCCCTGCGTGAGTTACCTGCTTCTGACAGACACAGACTGCCCACAGGGAAGGCAGGCAGGCAGACGGTGCGGGTTTGGAGGGGGTCCCAGAGTGCCCCTGATCCACGATGTGAGTCAGAGCTGGTGCAGTGACTGGTACACAGGCACACAGCTGGTGCTTAGCACCAGCCCACTCTCCCCCCACTGAGATTCCTGTGACTTTTAAGGCAGAAGGAGATCCCATGATCCTTAGTGTTCCTGGGCCTCAAGGGATCTGGCATTCAGCACACTCCTCCACAGCCCCAAAACTTTTATAAGCCACACATTTTCAAATGCCTGTTTATCATATTTTCCCTTTTTTTAAATTTAAGTTTTAGCTAACATACGTACAGTGCATAATTGGTTTCAGGAGTAGAAGTCAGTGATTCATCACTGACATACAACACAGTGCCCATCACAAGTGTCCTCCTTAATACCCATCCCCCACCCACCTCCCTCCATCAACCCAGAGTTTGTTCCCTGCCAGTAAGAGTCTCTTGTGGTTTGTTGGGTACCGTTCTGAGCTCTTCAGAAATGGAATCCCAGGGACACCTGGGTGGCTCAGTCGGCTAAGCTTCCAACTTCGGCTTGGGTCATGATCTTGCAGTTGGTGAGTTTGAGCCCTGTGTTGGGCTCTGTGCTGACAGCTTGGAGCCTGGAGCCTGCTTCCAATTCTGTGTCTCCCTCGCTCTCTGCTCCTCCCCAGCTTGTGCTCTGTCTCTCTCTCTCTGTCTCCAAAGTAAATAAACATTAAAACAATAAAAAAAAAAAAGAAATGGAATCCCAGTATTTTGTATGCAATATTTTATGTGATCACTGGCTAAGACAACATGCCTTTAAGGAATTACAATTTCTTTTTAAAAATTAAAGTCTTTCAGGGCACCTGGGTGGCTCAGTTGGTTAAGTGTTCCATGTTTGGTTTGGCTCAGGTCAGGATCTCATGTGAGAGGTTTTGAGATGAAGCCCTGCATAGGGTTCTACACTGACAGCACAGAGCCTGCTTGGGATTCTCACTCTAAATAAATAAATAAATAAATTTTAAAAAAACCAGTCTTTCATCGTGATCTGTGGTGTGTGTTTTCTTAAGATCATTACACTTTAGAAAGTGGATGTAGGTTCGGGGCGGGGGGGGGGGGGGGGGGGGGGCTCTGATGGATGAGGCAGCCCCAGGGACTCAGGAGTGAGGAAGTGAGATAGCCTGCGGATAGTTAAACTGGGCCATCAACCCCCTACGCCTGCAGATAGATACACAGCAAAGGGAGCCAGGCAGCCATCTGGGAATGCAGATGCAGTCTTCATGGACTTGTGGGTTTTTAGGAGAAGCTGGAAATGCAGATATTTATTTGAAATCTCTTGACTTTTAAATATTGGGACCTAATTCCATTTTTTTAAAAAATGTGTGAGCCAAACAGAAAATGACCTTGAGTTGAATCCTACCCGAAGACCACTGATTTACAACCTGTGCTTTAAAGAGAAAGAGTAGCTGCTGGCAGCCCCGGGTCACACTTGATAGCAAGCAGGGTGGGGAGAGGGGCCTGCTTCTGAAAGGCTGGCAGCCCGGACGTGGTAAGAGAGGCAGGCGGAATCACTGGCTGCTGAGCCTCAGTCCAGCCCCACGATGCACCCTTGCCTCCGGCTGTCTCCATCTGGCGCCACGGGGACGTCCACTCATCAGCCTCTCCCATTCAGATGTCAGGCCCTCACTCTGTCACTCCGTCACTCTGTCATTCCCAATACATTACAACTCTGATGTTGCTCTCAGACTCTTAGAACTGGTTGTAAGGGTCCACCTTGGAGAGGGGGCCCCCCTCCACATGCAGACAAACCAGGCTTCTGAGCCTCTTACAAGACTGAGGGCTGACCATGGACTGGGATGAATGAGTCAAATGAGGAATGTCATTTCCACCGAATCTCTTCCGGATCCACCTGGCCTGGCTGGGCGAATGGCTTTAAAACATCCCCCATGTAGACGGGCCATGTGCAATTCATTGGACAGTTGTCCCTTGAAGAGTTAGCTCCAAGAAGGTTAACAATCCAAGAAGGTCAACTAGCCCTCAGGGAGGTTCAAAGACACACCCAAGGTCACTGGTTGCTTAGAGGAGGAAGCCAGCAGGAAGTCCACATCCCTCCCCCAGCCGCTTTAACAGGTCAAGGCTCCTAGAGGCCTTGAGGTGGGAAAGGAAAGGCAAAGGCCCTTAGCCACAAGACCAAAGACTTAGGGAATGTGGCAGGGACAGGTGGGGACTATGAATTTACTGATTTTGTTCTTCTGGAACATTTTTAAAAATAAGATATCATTGAGTAACATCAGACAATTTACACTCACAACGGATCCATTGCTTCATATTCTGTGTCTCCCTCTCTCTCTCTGCCCTTCCTCCGCTCACACTCTATCTCTCTCTCAAAAAATAAACATTAAAATTTAAAAAACAAAAAGAGGGGGGCGCCTGGGTGGCTTAGTTGGTTAAGCGTCCAACTTTGGCTCAGGTCCTGATCTCACCATGCGTGGGTTCGTGCCCCACATCGGGCTCTGTGCTGACAGCTCGGAGCCCGGAGCCTGCTTCGAATTCTGTGTCTCTCTCTCTCTGCCCCTCCCCCGCTCTCTCTCTCAAAAGATAAACATTAAAAATATGGAAAAAAAATCCGAATACCATCTGCACTGTATACCGAGAGGTCTGCTTAGAAAGACAAAAGATGGCCCAGCTTATCAGCCAAGCCATTAAAAAAAAAAAAAAAAAAGGCAAATCAAGCCAAAAGGAAGGCAAGCTGCAAAGTACAAGAATATGGTTTGAAATCTTGCTTTTGCACCAGCTCTGAACTCCATTCTCCTCTCAGGACACTGCCAAACTCTAACAAGAGTTAGAAATAAGCCAACAGGCAGAGAAAACCGCTGTGAATGCCATAACCTCTAATTCCCAGGCAAGGCTGGACTGAGTACCGGCTAATGCAATGTGTGTGGCTCCCTGACTATACCCTATCTTAAATCCACATTAGCAGATGACTTCTCTGTGGGCACAAAGGAGATGTAAACACTAAATCAGACTGGGGGCGATAACCAAAGGCTGTGAGGACTTGCGGACAAAAGAAATGCACAGAAGGCTGTGAACCGATTGATAAGGGGTGGTCAATTCTTTAAGGAAGCAGACTGGCTGGATACATAAAACAAATCTAAATACAGAAAGGAGTCTGGAGATTGAGAGCAACTGGCCCCTCAGGTGCCCTGGTGCGTCTGCATGAGGTCAGCAAAGCTGGGGCCAGGTATCAGGATCTCCAAAAATACTGGGTGCTGTCTGCCAGACTTGGTGGGTGCAGGCACTGCGGGTGCGGCTGCCCCCTGGCGGTCATGTTGAGGATAGTTCTCAATGCACCGGGAGTCCTGAGCTGGGGGAGTGAGGGGGCCTTTGCTTGGGGCTGGGTGAGGTGCCCAGAACGGGCTGTAGACACTCTGGGGGAGACTAAACTTCTGTTCGCTTTTCACCACCAGACAGGGCTCACGTGGGCACCATTATGAAACACGAAGAAGAAGGCCTGGAAAGAGAGAAGCAGCCTCCGGGATGTTTCTTGTGAGGCACCTTCTCTGAGCAGGGGCCCTGGGGGCTCAGAATTCTTGGGAAGTGGCTGGGACCCTTTCTCTCTTCCTTTGTGCTGGGATCTGCTCCAACCCCCACCCCCACCCCATTTCCAGAACTAACTCTTTATCATCCTTTGGAAAAGGGTGTCTAAGCCCCTTTCAGTTCCCGGCCTGTGACCACTATGCTTTGGGTGGAGAAAGCAGTCCACACCTGGGTCGCCTCAGGGCGCCTCCCGTGTCTGATCACCTCCTCTTCTCCACCCCAGTGGCAAGGGAGGGGGGTTCCTCCCCCGGGTTTACGAGGATGGTGACATTGGACAGTGAGACCAACCGCAGGCCATTTGTCTCATGCACTCACAGCCAGAGGGAGGGGACACTGCCGGCCACCCAAGGGCCACCTAGGGGCCACGCTCAGGACCGGGATGAAAGAGCAGGGCTGTGGGAGGCGGGCTTTGTAGCACCAAGGGGGTGCGGTGGCCCGGTTCCCACGGGAGGGTGTGATGGGCTGGGAGGGAACCGGAACCCAGCACTCAGGGCTCAGCAGGCACCGAGCTTGTGTGTGACGAGGAGGGGTGTCTGACTGGGGGAGGAGCAGGTGGGGAGGGGAACCTGCGTGGAGACACTCACAGCCTCCAACGGGGGCTCGTAATGTTGGGCTGTAATTTGGGGCCTTGCCCCACTGCTGCAGAGCTCCTGCTGGCTAAGCAACCAATGACCTTGGGTGTGTCCTTGAACCTCCCTGAGGTCTAGTTGACCTTCTTGGAGCTAACTCTTCAAGGGACAAAACCGACGACGGTTTTTGTGGAGCGATGTCGGGCGCTGGGCCACGGGGCGGGTGAAGGCGAACCCGAACCCCTGCTCCTTCAGCCAATTCAGGGCACTTGAGTGGGGGCTGTGGCTGCTGACAGAAGGGGGGGCCTTTCTCAGTTGGCTCAAAGGACCTTATGGGCTTGCAGGGCTGTGACCAGCGTAGACTCTCATTTCCTGTGTACCTTCCACACCCGTCACCAAGTGTGGACTTACAGTTTCCAAGATACGTCTTGGTGGGAGGGAATGCAGGGGGTGAGCGGGGTGGGTTCGTTGCCCGCACCCCTACCCATGGGTCAGGAAGGCTTCCGCCAGGAGGACAGAGGGGGCTCCGAGGTAATTCGGCAGCAAAAGGCCTTAAAGTAGCGTGAAGAATGGAGGATGTACCTGCTCTCAGGGAAAACCCAGGGATCCATAGGAAGGAACTCAGTTTTCCAGGCTGCTTTTTCAAAAAATTCCTTTAATGTTTATTTATTTTTGAGAGAGAGGGAGAGAAAAAGGCAAAGCATGAGCAGGGGAGGGGCAGAGAAAGAGGAAGGCACAGAATTTAAAGCAGGCTCCAGGCTCTGAGCTGTCAGCACAGAGCCCGGCACAGGGCCTGAACTCACAAGCTGTGAGATGACGACCTAAGCCAAATTTGGACACTTAACTGAGCCACCCAGGGGCCCCTCCAGGCTGCTTTTTAAACATTGTTTTTATGTGAGGATTCAGTGATTACATGAGTTTTCCTAAGGCTACCGTAACAAAGCCCCACAAAATTGGTGGCTTGGAATGATAGAAACTTATTCTTTCACAGTGCTGGAGGCCAGAAATCTAAATCTAGCTGTCAGTAGGGCCCTGGCACTTCCTCTGGAGGCTTGGCGTTGGGGGGGGGGGGGGGCATTGGGTGGGATGGGTCCTCTCTGCCGCTTCCAGCCTCTGGTGAACCCCGGGGCCCCTTGGCTAATGGCTGCCTCCCTCCACCTCCACATGGGGCTTCCCTTGGCCTTCTCTGTGTGTGTTATTTTCCTCTCCTTCCACGGACATCTGTCATTGGATTTAGGACCCCATCCTAATCCAGGATGATATCTACATCTGCCATGACCCTCTCTCCAAATAAGAGCACATTTTGAGATTCTGGGTGGGCATCAGTTCCACTCAACCCCCTGCTGTGATTCTAGGCCAAAAGTTTCAAAAGTGTTTGGCACGGAATCAGCCCATAATCCACGCTCAGTAGTACTCGCTGTCACCAAACGAAAGTTGCTACTATAAACGCAATCGTGGTTTTTCTCAAGTGACTTCTTTTTAAGTTTCTTTATGTATTTATTCATCATTTATTTATTTCTTTTGAAAAAGACACAAAGAGTGCAAGTTGGAGAGGGGCACAGAGAGAGAGAGAGAGAGAGAGAGAGAGAGAGAATCCTAAGCAGGCTCGGTGCTGCCAGCGCAGAGCCCAACATGGGGCTGGAACTCACAAAACTGTGCCATGACGACCTGAGCTGAAACCAAGAGTCGGAGGCTCAACCGACTGAACCACGCAGGCACCCCGCAAGTGGCTGTTCCTCCACACTTATTTTGTAGCTATCGGTCAGGGTCTGCTGAGGAAAAGAGAAGCCTATGTAGTTTGATGGAGAAATTAATATAAAGAATTAATGAAATTGGGCACCCTGGTGGCTCAGTGGGTTGAGCATCCGACTTCAGCTCAGGTCATGATCTCACATGATCTCTTGTGCGTTTGAGCCCCCGCTTCAGGCCCTGGGCTGACAGCTCAGAGCCTGTAGCCTGCTTCCAGTTCTGCGTCTCCTTCTCTCTCTTTCTCTCTCCCGTTCACCCTGTGTCTCTCTCTCTCAAAAATTAATAAACATTAAAAACTTTTAAAAAAGAATTCGAGAAATAGATATTAAAAAATCGAAGAGGCCAAAAAAAGAAACAGAGATAGGAAGTGCAGGGAGCAGCCTGTGTAAGGCCACAAGTCTAAACGTCTAAACCAAACTGACTCCATGACAGGCTTTAAGTTTCCCCTCTAAACTAGAAGGCCTGAGTTTCGGCTTCCCCGAAACTATCAGGCAGTTACACATTGCCCAAGGCAGGAGAAACCACCCTTGCAACACCCAATCCAGAAAGGCCAGCGACCACCCTCCACATTGTTAAGGGAGAGGCCTGGAGATAGAAACTATAGATAGGACCCTGTTACCTAATGTTAAAGTTAACCTGTTAGTCGCCGAACAAGACCCTAGGCTCACTCTGTGATTGGTTGAATTTAAAAGGTACTCTTAATGTTGTAATTGGATCCCGCCAAAAGTAACGAATACTCTAGACAATGTGTATGGTCAAATCCGCTGTCAATGATGTTGAATAATTATGATTGGATCACTGTTCCCATGTCACAACTTCTGTAACTCCCCCGTCTCAAACCCCATAAAAATCCTACTCTGCCCTTGTTCGGGGCTCTCAGCATGGATTCATTGCGTTGGTGAGGTCTGGGAGCCCGAGCTTAAGCCCGTAATAAAGCCCTTTGCCTTTGCATACGTGACTCGGACTCCTTGGTGGTCTTGGGATTTTGGGGAGATCGCGATCTGAGCATAACACCTGCAAATAGAAAGGCAGGAAAAGGTGGGGGCTCTTGTGACCCTGTGACTACTTGCAGCCTGTTGTCCTATAAGTCCAGCACTGCTGTCTGTACAGGGAAGTGGAGGCGAGACTGTTTACATAGTACTGTAGTGTAAACACACCCATATGAGCTACCTTTCAAGCCTGCACACTGGACACAGGCTAGATTGACCTTCCTGCCTGTTTTACTTTAAAGGGTGACTTTTCTGAAGTTTGTGGCAAAAAAAGAAAAGAAAAGAAAACCTTTAAAGTTTCAGCTATTAAGTAAGTCCCCAAAGAGCTGGCGGGGCGGAACCCCTCCCAGTCGGGAATTTGTGATTCAGGAAGAAGCAGAGTCACGCACTCAAAAGCTGACCCTGCAACAGGTGAGAACAGAAAGCCATCATCGTGGAAAGGAGGGAAGCCAACATGCGTCTGTGAAAATTAAGAAAAGAAAACTTCACTTAAAATGGAGTCCGGAGGCAGGTGGGGTGAGCTTTTATGCCCTAACACTTGCAGTCAACAGCCAACCCCAACTGGAAGACACATAATTTGCATTTCCAATAAGAAGCCTATATTTTACTACCCCAACAGCAGGAAGAAAGATTTTCTCCTCCCCCTAGCAACAGCCCAGCCAATGAGAGACAGTCACAGCCCAACCAATGAGAGAGAGTCACAGCTCAGCCGATGAGAAGCCACTACACTTGAATCTGCGTTTATGCACATGGATTTACAACAGCACATCCCAACCCCCCTTTTCCTCTATAAAAGAGTTCCCCTCCTTTTTGTTCTCCAGACTTGCCTATGGTTTTCCCGTGCTTTGCTTGTCCTGCATTGTGATTCTCTGTTTTTCCTGAATAAGCCCAGCTTTTGCTGGTAAAATAGCTAGCAGTTTAATTTTTAAGGCTAATTGGGGCCATGAGACAGCCATGTTTTCTTTGCGCTCATGTATTCACAGGATCTTTGGGGGAAATTGAAGCAGGTGTTTTGATGCGTTCCGATGAGGATGAAGACATTTGGTGACTGTGGTTTTGGAGCTGACTTCTTGGATCAGAGACTTTGGGGCCATCCTCAGCACTGAGGCATTCAATGTGTCACTCCTTCCAGCTCACAAAGGTTATACTTACTCAGTCACGAGATGTGTGGACTTACTGAACTTGTTACAGACTCAAAATGGACATCCCAAACGAGCAAAGAGCAGCCATTGACTTTGACTCTGTGCGATTCCTACTTCTGAACTGCACTCAACTCTGTAGGATGGCGGATCCCCAAATGCCACACTGCCAACAAGGTAGAGTAGCATTGGATTTTGAAGACATGGATGAACACTCTAGACCAGAGTTTGGCCAGCTATGGCCCACAGTCCAAAGCTGGCCTGCCACGTGTTTTTTGTAAATAAACTTTTATTGGAAATAGTCACATTCATTTGCACATTACCTGAGGCTGCATTGGTGCTACAGAAGCCGCGTTGAGTCCTTGTGACAGATATCATGTGGTTCACAAATCCAAAAATATTGACTATCTGGCCCTTTAAAGAAAAAAAAAATGTACTGGCCCCTGTTCTAGAACCATCTTGAAAATTTTGATATGTGGCCCCACTTGGCAAACATATGGCCCTGTGGATGCACATTCTGGAGCATGCAACTAGGGGAGTCACAGGAGAGAGGCACCGTGAGCACTCGGAAGTCAAGGTGAGGCGGGTCCGGCTGAACACACGCCGCGGATTTTCATAGGAGTTTTGTCCGTTGAGCATAGACTACCAGAATTTGGATTTTTTTAAAAAAATGAGTAACTATGATTAGGCCCAGAATTATGCACTTCACAATTTTTTTTAGTGCTTCTGTGTATTTGTAAAATCTACATACCAATTGTGCTACTCCAATGTTTTTAGCAGCATTATCATCAATAGCAAAACTATGGAAAGAGCCCAAGTGTCCATCAACTGATGGAGAAAGAAGGTGTAATATATATATATTATATATATATATGTGTATATATATATACACACAATGAAAAGAAAGAAGGTATAACACACACACACACACACACACACACACACACACACACTGGAATATTACTCGCCATCCAAAAGAATGAAATCTTGCCATTTGCAATGATGTGGGTGGAGCTAGAATATATTATGCTAAGCGAAATAAGTCAATCAGAGAGACAAATACCATATGATTTTTGCTTATGTGTGGAATTTACGAAACAAAGCAGATGATCATATGGGAAGGGGGTGAGGGAAAAGAAGAGAGGGAAACAAACCATAAGAGACTTTTAATGATAGAGAACACATTGAGGGTTGATGGAGGGAGGTGGGTGGGAGACGGGCTACATGAGGGATGGATACCAAGGAGGGCACTCTTGTGATGGATGTTGTATCCAAGTGAGAAATCACTGAATTCTACTCCTAAAACCAATATTACACTGTACATTAACTAAAATTTAAAATAAATAAACAAGTAACTAAGTAAATAATAAGTAATTTGCTAAAAAACATGCACAGAAACATGGCTGTCTTATCAGCACCCTGTATGGAAAACCCCCGGGCTGGACATCCAGGGAATCATGTGGGGCAGCTTCTGGCTGTCATAGCAGACATTGGCCACACGGGGGCAGAACATCCCTGGCTATTACAGATCCCTGCCCAGCAAGAAACCAGGAGTCTCTCTGCCTTCTGGGGGCTCCCCCCAGGGGCCACCCTGGGATAGAGGAGATCTAGCGGTGTGAGAATCAGGACAGCCTATATTGAATTACTGAATCAGTCATTACCTGCGGCACTGAATCAGAGACGGAATGAATTACTGCATTTCAAAGGGCTTTTTTGGTTCAAGTCAGGGCAACCTACAGGTACAATTTCCATGCTTCATCTGATCCTATTGTGAAGCAGGCTATTTCTATTACACAGGGGAACATTTCTACAAGGAGATGTAAATCAGGGCAGAGATGGAACTTGAGAGGACTGGGTTTAAAATGTTTGAAAGCAAGAATTTCAAACATGCTGGCATAGAAACGGCTGATTCTCTGCAAAGAGCTAATACGTTCATTGCAAGGTCTTCACTCTTAAAAAAAAGTCGCTTTGTCTTTTTAATAGGTAATAGATACATGGTAAAAAAGCAATAAGCAAACAAATCGTCAAAAAGGATACTGCTCAGAATCAATAAAAGGATTTTTTGGTCTTCTTTCAGAGATATACTATGTATACACAAGAATAACCAGCTTTTATGTACAAATGGTACACGACAAACACCAATCTGCATTGTGCTTATTGTTTTTTTCCTCCTTAGCAACATGTTGAAGATTGTTCCTCACCAGTGCATGGACATCTCCCTCGTCCCTTTGAATTATTGAACAGGATCCCATTGGATGGATTTCCACACTGTCTTTAACCACACCTCTCTTGATGGACATTTAGATGGCTTCCAATCATTGTCACATGGGGTGATGAGTAGACTTCTATAGACATCCTGGAATCTGCTCACACCTAAGTCCCCAAAACTCCTAGAAGTTGACTGAGCAGTCAGAAGGGACACACAGTATACAATTTTAATCATGCCCGTTATCCTCTACTGATACTGATAACTGATTTCTATGAGCTGTCACTATGTGTCAGTCACCATTCTGACTGCTTTAAAAAAAATTTTTTTTAATGTATATTTTTGGGAGAGAAAGAGACAGGGTGCAGCCAAGGGAGGGGCAGAGAGAGAGACACAGAATCCAAAGCAGGCTCCAAGCTCTGAGCTGTCAGCACGGACCCAACATGGGCTCCAACCCACACACCGTGAGATCATGACCAGAGCTGAAGTCAGATGCTTAACCGACTGAGTCACCCAGGTGTCCCCTGGTTCCTTTTTAAACTGTGGTAAAGGCACTGTGGATAAATCCAATTTACAGGCGATCTTTACTCATTTATTGTAGTAAATGAGGCCTCTTTATAATTTTGATTTGCATTCATATCATTATTAGTGAGAATGAGCCTATTTTTATCTGTTTAAAAGACATTTGTACTTCTTTTTCATTGTGACTGTTTATATCTTTTGGCCATCTTTCCGTGGAGTTGCTGACCTGTTTCTTAATGCTAAAAGCCTTTGAATATTAAAAAATTTGACACTCTATCATATAGGTTACAAATGCTTCCCCTGGTTTATCATTTATCTCTTGACCCTGTTAATAGTATTTTGGTTTTGCCCCAAAGAAAATTTTAATTCTCCTGTCGTTGGTTTTATCAGTCCTGTTTTTTGTGATTTCTGACTTTTGTGTCAAAGAGACTAGCACAATCTGGGATTATAAAAATAAAGCCCCCATGTTTGTGCTAGCACTTCTATGACTATATTTTTAAAAATTATAACGGCTCCATCTGGAATTTATTTTGGTGTAAGTATTAAAGCAGAGATCCAAATATACTCTTTCCCAGATGTCTACACAATTGTCCCATGCATTTATGAGATAACCCATCTTTTCTACGCTAATTGGAAACATGCTTTTCATTTAATATTATTTTCCTGAATGTTTCTGAGTCTATTTGTGGACTTCATTCTGTCCCATTGATCTGTCTGCTTTCTTTGCATGCTGGGACCAAGCGCTTTTAATTTCTGTGACTTTCCAATACATTTTAACATCCTGCCGGGATATTTCATTACTTTTGTTTCCCCCAGAATCTTCTCCGTTATTCTTGCATGTTCTATTTTCCGTATAAATTTTTAGATTCCACTTGTCTATGTCAATGTGAAGGAGGCAAGGCTCTCAAAGTCTTCGTTTAAGTAAGAAATCTAACAGATTTATTTACCTCATGCCTCCTCGTGAGGGAAGAGGGAAGCCAAAAAAAGTTCACAAATGCTTATACCTTTGGAAAAACAGAGGCACCACTTAAAATATTTCTGTCAGAGCCAACTCACTTAAGTGAAATGACCCGTTGGAACTATAGCCTTTGGGGGAAGTTGAGGTTACTTTTCTCGGGGCAGAGCAGCAGCCTTGAAAAACCACGCAACCTGCCTATTCCTTTGGTGGGATAATGTCTCAAGGATGGATATTTATGATGCAAGATGCTGTCTGCTTTTTGCAGCTGCAGAAGGAAAAGGAACATTTCCTGCCTTCACTTTTGCTGCAGTTTTGTTGTGGCTTTTCAAGCCTAAAACCTGGAATTCTGCTCACCGGTACCAAGAGAAAAAAAGATGGGTCTGAAAAGCATAAAAATACATTATTGGAAAGGAAAGGCAAAGAATAAGACCGTGAGCAAACGGAGTGTGGGCTCGGATTATATGACATTCAGTATAGCTCTGAAATACAAAACAGAACAAGAACAACAAGAAAAACCAAATAAAAATCTCTGCTGATGTTTTCCTTAGGATTATACTAAATTTACAGATTTATTTGGGAAGGACTACCATTTTTACATTGGAAAGTCTTTCTATCAAAGGGTAGGAAATATTTGCATTTAGTCGAATCTTTTTTGTCTCTCTGTCTTTTAGATTTTCTTTGCGCATGAATCTTACACATTTAATGCACTTGGGTGTTTTATCTTCTTGGTTCTTATTTTTATTGCATGTGAAATCTTTTCTTTAATTATATTTGCAAAGTGATTGCTGTTAATACAGATCCTTGGATATTGATTTTTTTTTTTTTAGCCTTTATTTTGTACCCATTCAACCTACTGGATTATCCTATAATTGCTAAAAGTTTTGCAATTGATTCTCTTGATTTTTCCAACCATTACGGTCAATGACAACTTTTTCTTCCTCCTTTCCAGTTTTTGTGCCTCTTGTCTAATTCAGTGAGATAATAATTCCTTCAGTACAATGTTAAATGGCAGTGGCAATAATGGGTGATTGTGTCTTATTCCCTATTATATTGGAGTGCTTCTCGTATTTCAACATTAAACATTTGTTTCTGACTTGAGATATTTTCAATTTGGCAGTTTAGAGAACTGGTTATCTTTTTATTTCTCAAGATTTTAAAAATCAGGATGAAATTGGAATTTAACAAACACCTATCATCTGTGAAGATGAACACATTTTTTTTTCTTTAGAATTGTTCATGTGGTAAATCACACTCATAGATTTCCTGATATATTTAACAACTCTTCTGTAATTGGCATAACTGCATTTGTTTGTGGAATTGATTATTTTACTACACTGTTGGATCTGTTGGCTAGTATTGGATTTAGAATATTTACATCTATAGCCACAATGAAATTGGTCTGTGGTTTCCTTTCATTCCTTTTATCAGGTTAAGTTATCAGCTCTCTACTGGCTTCATCAGAAAAATTTGGAAGCTGTGTTCTTTCTCCATGCTCCATGGCAGTGTAAAAACAGCATTTTCTAATCAATAAAAGTTTAGTAGGATTCACAGAGCTCCGCATTGGGCTCTGTGCTGACCGCTAGCTCAGAGCCTTGAGCCTGCTTTGGATTCTGTGTCTCCCCCTCTCTCTGCCCCTCCCTGCTCCCGCTCTGTCTCTCTCTCTCAAAAAATAAATAAACATTAAAAACTGATTTTAAAAATCTCTTTTGGGGTCAGTTTTGATTATTTATATTTTCCTAAAAAGTCATTCATTTGGTCAAGGCTTTCAGACTTATTTGCACAAAAATTAGCATAAGAATTAAGACATCAGTTCTTAAATTTCCTCTATACCTATGGTTATTCCCTTAACTATCCTTATTTTGGTATGTTTGTTCCTTTTCCTTTATTTTTACTTTTTTTTTTTTAAGTAGGCTTCATTCCCAGCATCATGGAGCCCAGTGCAGGGCTTGAACTCACAACCTTGAGATCAAGATCTGAGCTGAGATCAAGAGTTGGATGTTTAACTGACTGAAGCACCCAGGTGCCCCTCCTCTATTTCTTTATCAGGGTAACTAACTAATGGTTTCTCATTTTTTTAATTAATTAATTAATTTATTTATTTATTTATTCTTTAAGGGACTAGCTTCTAGATACATTATTAGCATTATTGGTTTTCTGGCTTCTAAATTCTGTTCTTCTCCTTTGTAATCTTTTTCTCCCTGCCTTCTAGAAGGGCTTTTTTTTGTTTGTTTTTACATTTATTTATTTTTGAGAGACAGAGAGAGACAGAGTGTAAACAAGGGAGGGGCAGAGACAGAAAGAGGCACAGAATCTGAAATAAGCTCCAGGCTCTAAGCTAGCGATCAGCACAGAGCCCGACGCAGGGCTTGAACCCACGAACTATGAGATAATGACCAGAGCCAAAGTCAGACACTCAACTGACTGAGCCACCCAGGCACGGCTTATTTTGTTATTCTCATTGAAATATCTGAAATTAGGTACTGAATTTAACATTTCAAGCAGCTCTATTGAGGTATAATTTACGTATCGGAAAATCTACCCATTGAAAGGCCATTGCTCAATGATTTTTGTAGATTTATACAATGGAGAACTATTACTACATTGAAGTTTTAGAGCATTTCCATCAACCCCCAAATTTCCCCCTCCTGTTTGTATCAGCTCCTGCTCTCTCCTCTGGCCCCGTGCAACCACCGATTTGCTTCTTGTCTTCTTCTTTTTGCCTTTCCCAGAAATTTCACATAAATAGAGTCATACAATATGGTGCCATTTGTATCTGGCTTCTTTCACTCTGCATAACACTTCTGAAGTTCACCCGTGTTTCCTGCTGTATA
Organism: Hyaena hyaena; assembly: GCF_003009895.1. Taxonomy (NCBI): domain Eukaryota; kingdom Metazoa; phylum Chordata; class Mammalia; order Carnivora; family Hyaenidae; genus Hyaena; species Hyaena hyaena. The sequence goes on along the minus strand of NW_024080634.1, from coordinate 3,804,553 downwards.
ATATTCCTCTGTAAGGACACGGGACCTTTTGTTTCCACTGACCAGTTGATGAACACTTGGGCCAATTCCAATTTGGGGTTATTATGAATGGTGTTGATATCAATATTTACGTACAATCTTTTGTATGGATATATATTTTTTTCAGTAGATACCCATGAGTGAAACTGTTAGGTTATATAATATGTATAAATTTAACTTTGAAAAAAATTACTCAACTGTTTCCAGGTTGCTGTATCTGTCAACATTCCAATCAGCAATGTAGTTCTTGTTTCTCCACAGCCTTGCCAACATCTAACATCCTGGCCCCTTTTTAAATTATAGCCATTTTAGGGGCGCCTTGGTAGCTCAGTCGGTTAAGCGACTGACTTTGGCTCAGGACATGATCTCACACTTCATGGGCTTGAGCCCTGCATCAGGCTCTGTTGACAGCTCAGAGCCTGGAGCCTGCTTCAGATTCTGTGTCTCCCTCTCTCTGCCCCTCCCTCCCTCATGCTCTATTTCTCTCTGTCTCAATAATAAATAGACATTTTAATAAATAAATAAATAAATAATAGCCATTTTAGTGGGTGTGTAGTGATAGATCATTGTAGTTTTGATTTGTATTCCCTTAACAATTTATGATGCTGAGGATCTTTTCATGTGCTTCTTAGCCATTTGTGTATTTTCTTTGGTGAAATGTCTGTTCAACTCCTTTTTCTGCTTCTAATTGAGTTGTTTGTGCTCTTCTTGTTAAATTGTAAGACATTTTCATCTATTCTTGATGCAGGTCCTTTATCAGATATCTGATTTGCAGATATTAGCTCCCAGTCTGTGTGGCTTTTCTTTTCATTTTGTTCATAGTGGCTTTTGAAGATCAAGTTTCCCATTTTTCTGAAGACCAGTTTATCAGGGTTTTTTTTTTCTTTTATGCATTGTGCTGTTGATGTGACATCTAAGAAATCTTTTCTTAATCCCGTGTCATAATTTTCTTTTATGTGTTTGTCTGTTACATTTTATAGTTTTAGCTTTTACACTGAGGTAGAACCAAATGACCCATCTTGAGTAAATGTTTTACACGGTGTGAGGTAAGGGTCTCAGTTTGTGTGTGTGTGTGTGTGTGTGTGTGTTTAGTTTTGCAGATGAACATCTGGTTGTTCCAGTGCCCTTTGTCTAGAAGATGGCCCCTTCCTCATTTCTCAGGAAATATATTTTTATTATCTTTTTTCTTATTAATTAAATTAGCTTTAGCACTTAGTTTTCCATACGTATGGTTTTGAATTCATCTTCTAAATAATATTTTACTTTCCATTTTGAGTTTCTTTTGGACCCAAGGCTTTGATTTCCACATAACAAGCCTTATGTTTTTTTCAGTTTTTTTAATTTTAAAAATTGATCTCTATTTTGGTAATTGGGAGTAGAGAATATTTTTCCTTTCAGAATGTTCTTTTCTTTTTTTCTTTAATAGTTTTTTATCATGTTGTTTTACATATAACACCCAGTACTCATCTTTCAGAATGTTTTAAGTTGTCCTTTACGGGTACACTACGAGGCAGGTATTTTATGCATGTGAAAATTCCATGGACCTTGAAAAAAGTTGTAGTCTGTGTTTACAGGACATGGAGAAAAGCCCTCTGCTGCTGGAGGAAATGAGTCAAGGTCTAAAGAGAGGCAGAAGTGGAAGACAGAAATGGACCCCGCCTTGGATCCAGCCCCTTGGACCAGCTCTACCCTGCCTCCGCCTTGCCTACTTGAGCCTGTAAAGTCTCCCTTTTCACTCTTATCTAGCGTTGGCTCTGCACCCCAGAGCCTCCTGGCGGTAGTAGCATCAACGTGACAGAGATGACTCATTTGATGTAATAATAACACTTTATTTGTGTTCCCACCATTTCTTTAGTTTTGCTCTGTGGGCTCTACATAATGTGAGGTTCGATCTTCCCCTGCCCGCATCAGCCCGTTAGGCTGGGGAAAATGCTCTTAATTCAATAATTAAGTCTTGCAGCCTCAGGCCAAGATCAAACTTCTGAACTCAGTCTTTAAGTGTGGGCCTCCCCCGCTCTTCCAGCTCAGGCCTGCAGGGGGCAGAACTGCAGCGGGAAATGGCAGCTGGCCTGGTTTCTGCACTGCTCGTCTGCTTCCACTCCTGAGACTTGTTAACTGTGCTGCTGACCTCCCTAGGGGAGGGAACAAGAGAGCTAAGGGAGCAGACAAGCCGTATTTGTGAGCAACAAGCAAGTGTGTGGAGCTACTGCTCTGTCTCCTGGGCACACCTTTGTCGCCTTTGAAGACTGCGCGCCAAGCCAGTGTTCAACAGCGGCCCCGTGTGGCACCTGCAGGCAACAGCAGCGGAGAATCACGCTAGTCCTCTGCGCCCGGCTGCCCTCCCTACCCTCCGGGGGAAATCCTAGTGAGTCCTGGTCAACCCGGAGGCCTTAAGAGGCTGATACAGGTAGGATTTCCGGGTAACCAGGCACCGAGGGCTCAGGTAGTTCATTGGAAGAAGACATGAGGTGTGACTGTATTTGCCCCTTGGATTTATGAAAAAGTTCACGTCATCACAATTCATTACCCCTTTGTTTTAAAGTTGAGGTTTGGGGTGGTGAAGCGACTTGACCACAGTCCCACAGTTAGTACATGAGAAAGTCCCAGCAGGAACCTGGAACCCCCAATTGCAAGGCCTGGGAGCCTTCCTCTGCACCTCCCTGGGGACAGGAGGTGGCATTAAATGTCCCTAAAAAGTGGATAAGACAATGAATGACATTAAAAAGGAAAGGCAGGGTGCTTGGGTGGCTCAGTTGGTTACCAGCCTCTGACTCTTGGTTTCCACTTAGATCATGATCTCACAGCTGGTTCATCAGATCGAGCCTGCTGTTAGGCTCTGCACTGACAGCGTAGATCCAACGTGGCATTCTCTCCCTCCCTTTCTTTGCTCCTTCTCTCTTTCTGTCTCTCTCTCAAAAATAAAAATAAAAAGCTTTAAGAAAAAAAAAAGGAAAGGCAAGAATGACATATAAGTTAAAGATTTTTAAAATATGCAAAACATCTTTTAAATGTCCTCTGGAAGTTTGTACCCCCTGCAAAGCAGGAAACATCTGGAATGTGTGCTCCTGGCCAGAAGAGCTTGCAAGTGTCCTTTGCCTGGAGCAGGGCAGGGAAGAAGGTCAGTTGTTCTCCATGGGACTCCTGACTTGTCATTTTTTAGTGTCCTTTTGCACTGCAAAGAGTCAGAATTGGTTGGTGAAGTCTCCCTCCCCTAGAAAATATTCCTTAGAAAGAATGCCAAATGTGGTTATGAGCATGTGTTTATTGACAGCTTTTAAAATGCCAGTTCTGACATCCTGAAATGTAAAGGCACTTGTTTCTTATCCATTCTTTTCTTTTTTCTGGCTAATCAAATCCACATCATTGCTACCTTTGCTTCCAACTTAGACATCTTCTAAGCCGGCTGGTTCTTCAGTAGAGAAAAGAAAAGAAGAGGGAGGGAGGGAGAGAAAAAAAGAAAGACATGACTGATGGAAAGAAAGAGAAAGAAAGAGAGAGAGAAAGAAAGAGAAAGAGAGAAGGAGAGAAAAAGAGAGGAAGAGAGAGGAAGGAAAGGAAAGAGGGAAGGAGGGAAAGAGGGAAAGAAGGAAGGAAGGAAGGAAGGAAGGAAGGAAGGAAGGAAGGAAGGAAGGAAGGAAGGAAGGAAGGAAAGAAGGAAGGAAAGAAAGAAAGAGAAAAAGAAAGAAAGAGAAAAAGAAAGGGAGAAAAGGAAAGAGGGAGAGAAAGAGGGAGGGGAGGAAGGGAGGAAGGGAGGGAGGCAGGAGGGAAGGAAGGAGGAAGGGAGGGAGGAGGGAGAAGGGAGGAAGGGAGGAAGGGAGGGAGGAGGGAGGAAGGAAGCTATGACTATCTGGGAGAGTTTGGTCTCTAACGTCAAAGGGCCCGGAAGGTGTGGGGGTAGCTCAGACAAATATTTACCAGGTGAATGGCTTTGCTTGATTGCATTTTGTCTAGACTGAACCAGAAGGTCTAAAGGGACATACGCAAATAGGAAGAAAATTCTTGGCCCTCAAGGTGGTACAACTTGTTCCATTTCACTGTTATGTAAGCATTCAGGAATGACAAAGAGTTCGCGTCATCCACACTGCATAATGAGGCAGGCGGCTGCAGCCCCCGTGACCATGATCTTGACCACCTCTTCAACCCCAGTCAGAGTACTTTTATTAGATGATGCCATGTGGCCATGGCCATGACAGAATATAGACTTCTTTCTTTAAAATATCTGTAGGGACGCCTGGGTGGCTCAGTTGGTTAAACGTCTTACTTCGGCTCAGGTCTTGATCTCGTGGTTTGTGAGTTTGAACCCCATGTCGAGCTCTGTGTTGCCAGCTCAGAGCCTGGAGCCTGCTTCCGATTTTGTGTCGCCCTCTCTCTCGCCCTCTCCCACTTGCGCTGTGTTTCTCTCTGTATCTCAAAAACGCTGAAAAAAGGTTTTTAAAATAGCACTTGAATTTTCTATATACACCTTCAACTTTATTTTCCCATTGTCTGTCAAGGATTTCTGTGTTAAAGAAACAGGGTAAGATTTACATTGAAGTGCAACATGCCTGCGGAAAAATGAACATGGTATAAGTATATGATTCTATGAAGATCCCCAACCTGACAAAGCCATGGAACAGAGTATGAACAGCACCCTAGAGTCCTCCTCCCTCCACCTTTAGTTACTTACCTTCAGCTGGAGGAGATCCATTGTCCTGACTTTTAACATCATGGCTCCACTTTGGCCAACAGGAAGGGTTTCAAGGTCATGGACATGCCTCAGCAACGACAATCTGCAATTCACCCTGTAGAGCAAGTGATTGGGAGAATTCATGGGGCTCTGGGTCCAGCTTGAAGATGACATTCAGGGTGTGGAAGGAGAACGCCTTTGGTTTCAGACATCCCACTTCTGGCACCTGTGAGCTGTGTGGCACTGGGCAAGTCACTTCTCTGAGCCACAAAGAGTGTTACCCCTCCTTAAGGGGGAATAATGCTTCTGTATCACAGGATTACAGAGGCAGAAACCAGGTCAAGAGCACCCAGTACAGAGCTATGCCCTAATCTTACTTACTGCCCCTTGTATAGTGTGGATGAGGCCAAAGGCCTTCCCCCCTTTTCTAAACTTTTTTTAGTATTTATTTATTTTTGAGAGATAGAGAGTGCAAGCGGGAGAGGGGCAGAGAGAGGAGACAGAGAATCAAAAGCAGGTTCCCGGCCCTGAGTTGCTGCACAGAGCCCAACGCGGGGCTCAGACTCACAAATTGTGAGATCATGACCTGAACCAAAGTCAGATGCTTAGCCAACTGAGCCACTCAGGTGGCCCCAAAGGCCCCCTTTCTTTGCCTCCCCCATTTTTCTGGAGCTCCTCACTCCCTACATCCCAGGCCGTCATCCTGCTGAGCCGAATGCGGAAACCTTCTGACCTCGCAGATGACATACTCCACGAAGCCTCCACCTCCACCTTCCCGGTGCCAGCTGCCCAGGCCTGCCCTCCCTGCCCTGAGGCACCAGCCTTGACAGCCCTCCCATTCAGACACCTCCACAGAAGCGGCTCCTCCCCACGCCTCCCCACTCTGGCCTCCCTAGCTTCCTTCCTGCCATGTTGGGGACCAGATGCTATCAGGTCCCACTGTTCTCCACTAACAGGTGAGGCAACTGTTGCTCACGGTGGGAAGGCACTTGCTCAGGAGCACAGGGTGAGCACACAGCTGGGACCAGGGCCCTCACTTCTGACCCTGCTCTGCCCTTTGCCCTTTGTCATCCAGAACCCCCTTTCCGCCCCTTCTTCCCTCAGCCGGTCAGTGTGGGAAATCTCTGTCTGTGTGGCACAGCGAGAAGAACCACGACCCAGCCATTCCCCTACAGAGAGACCATAGGAGCCCAAATAGAACTTTAATGAAGATTTACATTTAAGTAATGGATGTATTTGTTACTGAGCAGGGTGCATGCAGACATGGTTAATTCCTTTATATCCATTAAAAAATATACACTGAAAATTTTACCCCCACTCCTGCCCTCCATCTACCCAATTCTCTTCTTCTCCAGATAACTCCTGTTCTTACGTCTCCAGCCATCCTTAAAGCTTTTCAATGCCAATACAAGCAAACGAGATCTATATAATGTCCCCTCTACTTTGTTACAGAGAGGGTGCCGTACTCTCTTCTTTGCTGTTTTCATTCAACAATACACGTTGGGGAGCTTTACACATTAGTACACAAAGAGCTCCCCCATTTCTTTGTCACAGTCGCAGAGTATTCTGTTGTATTATACCTATGTTATATTATTGAAAAAGAATTCATATCCCATCAGTTTAGAACCCTTTTTCATACTTAAGAAACACCCTGCACCCCATAGTTATCACCCCACAACCCCCACACAAGCCCTAGGCAACCACTAGTCTACTTTCTGTCTTTATAGATCAGTCTGTTCTGGACATTTCATACACATGGAACCATCCAATGTCTTGTTCTTTGTAACTGGAGCCTTCCACTTGGCATAATGTTTTCATTATGTTTGGCATCCATGTTGCAACGTGGGTCCGTACTTCAGTCCTTTTTATTGTCAAATAATATTCCATTGTATGGATGGACCACACTGTGTTTCCCCAGTCATCAGTGGATAGACATTTGGACCATTTCCACTTTTCAGCTACTACGAGTAATCCTGCTATGAACATCCATATGCAAGTTTCTGTCTAGTGTATGTTCCCACCTCTCCTAGATACAGACCTAAGAGTGGAATTGCTGGATCCTATGGTCTATTTTATGTTTTGCTTATCTAGTCCCCTATTGATGGAAATTTGACCAAATGACATCTTAAAAGCCAACAACCCTTACGTGTCTGGCAGGTACAGGTCTTATTACTGACAAAGCTCCCTGCTTTTCTTTTCTCCCAGACTCTTACTATTCTAGCACTTTCTGGTCAAATTTACTCCGATTCTGGTGTGGGCTGTGACTCAAGGCTGTGGGAAAAGGAAGCACCACTCCTCACCGCCTGACCTATCACCTCACTGCCCACTGATCCCTGAGGGGGAGCCCAGGTCCCTCAGCTATGCCCCCCAGCACCTTCCCCATGCCTGTGCCTTCCTGTCTGTGTTTCCTCATCCAAGAGACAGTCCAAGAGGAAGCCGGTGACTCTTGACCATGTAGTTTCCTGACCCTGTGACAATAGGCCTCTGCCACACCTGACCACACCTGTGACAGGTGCAGAACAGGGGAATTCAGGAATCATCCAGGCTGTGAGCTGGCGAGGCAGCCTCAGGAAGAGCCGGAGACTCCTTGGTACCAGGATGTTTTTAAAAATTCCTTTGCATTAGACCTTCTCAACAAGCTTAAGCCAGGAAGTACTTTGTGTTCTGAGCCAACAGGAGACAGATAGATTTTGATTTCTTGATTAACTAAAGGAGAGACAATGAGTCCAGTTCTTCTCTGCTAAGCTTCTATTTGGTATTGCCCTAAAATTCTCCGGGTATCATGTTACTCCCTGCTCAGGAACCTCCGGGGGCCAGACGTCCGTAGGATCTTACAGGGAAGAGTTCTCATTCTGTCTTCTCTTTTCATGGCTACTGCTTAAACCCGCCTTCCCACAAATCAAGGAACAGACCACCTCATGGAATGTGAGTATTCTGTTTCAATGCACGGATGGGCTATTCTAGAATGACTGCTCTATTTCACAGCATGAAATTGTAAGTGCAAAACGCCACAGATGAGGTTTATCTTTCTACAGGATTTTTTATCCATTAAGATACAACCAGCTCATTCTTTTTTTTTTTTTTTTAAGAAAAGTGAAGAACAATGGACTGAAAAAAATAAGGTAGTGAGTTTCCTTCATGTGGGATCGGACTAGTTTTAAAATAATTTAACGTTCTGTAGTTCTTGGTTGGTCATACTTTCTACATATTTGAATATATCACATCCTTCTCGAACAAATCACAGGAAAGGTCTGAGCTCATACATGTGTTCAAAGTTTCAATAAGTTCTCTTGCTCTAATTGAGGTTTATGATGTTCCTGTTGGAACAAAACCTGTTTTGTTTTTTATTTAAAAAAAATAATTATGGGAATGTTCCTCCTTCCAAACTTTAGGTTCTTAAGCCCGTCCACCAACCATGGCATAAAATTTCTGATTGTTGTATCGTTTTCTGTGAGTAACCGATTTTATATAATTCATTTGGGCTTTGTTGCATGTGCTTTGTAGAGTTTCTTTTGAACAGTTTCTCCCTTCATCAAAAAGTAGTAAGATTATTCACTTGTTCTGACGATGAACTACAATAAAACAATACCAGCCTCCCTGAATCTTGAACTAGCAAAATGAATTAGCGACAAACAAGTATCAGATAGAAAGCATTTGTGGAGCAGCTCTGGTCTACTTGGTAGGCTGGGAGATTTATCCTCTGACACATCTGAATGCATCTGTGTTCACACAGGAGAAGAAACGGGGATTTGAGCTGGTGAAGTTCAATTGGAAAATGTCTCACCATTTCATGTACTGCTTCTGTGGCTTTCATTCTGTTTGCACTGGCTCTTCTAGTAGAGAAAACAGTTTTGAATTAAACAGCAATTAAGATTTTAATCTTCTGGTCTTGGAAGGGCACACCGTGTCATTACCCAGGGGCACTTTACCACGGAAACCAGAGAGGTGCCCACTTGTACTCTTTCCTTTTTAAATTAACTTCTTTTTGAAGATAAATACACATGGTACAAAATGTACGAAAGGGCACCTGTGAAAAGTACATCTCATCCCCCATTCTTTTCCCCAAGTGCCTCCATGGGTACCAATTGCTTGTGTATTCTCCCAGAGATATTTTATACATACGTGAGCTTCAAGCAAATAAAATATCCTCCTCTCTTATGCATATGATTATATACTATAACCTGGTTAGCTTACTTTTTAATATATTAATATTTAGTATCCCCCCAAACCTTAATTACTTTAAAAAAATTTTTTAATAGTTTATTGTCAAGTTGGTTTACATATAACACCCCGTGCTCATCCCCACAAGTGCCCTCTTCCATGCCCAATCTTTATTACTTTTTATAGCTCCATAGTATTCCACATCATGGACCTTCCAAAAAGTGTTAAACTGTCCCCCAATTGACGTTATTCAGATTGTTCTTAAGCATTGGTCATCACAAGCAGTGCTTAAACATGCATTATGGTGGACGTTTTCCAGCATATCTTAGGATAAATTCTTACAGGGAGAGCTGCTTGGTCAAAGGTAAGTGCACTTGTAATGTCGATGGATACCCTGACTGGGCCTTCCGTATTGGTTGTATGAATTTACACTCTTTCTAGTATTAAGGAAATGCCTGAAAGTGTATTCTGAAACATTAGTTTTCAAACTTTATAGATCAGAAAAGGTTGCCTTGTTGCAGTTTTAATTTGCGCTAACCCTATTATGAGTAATACTGAAAAGCCTTTTTTTATGTTCCAGAACTCCTGTTCTTCCGTGACCTAATTGCCCACACCTCTTTGCATGTTTTTCTACTAAGGCTTCGGATTTTTCTAAGAGGACTGAAAGCTATTAAGAAATTTAGTGATGGGGGGGCGCCTGGGTGGCTTAGTCGGTTAAGCGTCCGACTTTCGCTTAGGTCATGATCTCGCGGTTCGTGGGTTCAGGCCCCGCGTCGGGCTCTGTGCTGACTGCCAGCTCAGAGCCTGGAACCTATTTCAGAGTCTGTGTCTCCCTCTCTCTCTGACCCTCCCTTGCTCATGCTGTCTCTCTCTCTCTCCTAGAAATAAATAAAAATATTAAAAAAAAAGAAAAGAAAAGAAAAGAAATTTAGTGATGGGGAACCTGGGTGGCTCAGTTGAGCATCTGACCCTTGATTTCAGTTTAGGTCATAATCCCAGGGTGGTGGGATTGAGCCTTGCATCAGGCTCTGCGCTGAGCATGGAGCCTGCTTAAGATTCTCTCTCTTTCTCTCCCTCTGCCACTCCCCTGCTCTCTCGCTCTCCCTCTCTCTCTAAAAAAAAGTATTTAAAAATTTTTTAAAGTATTTATTTTTGAGAGACAGAGAGAAAGCAAGTGCAAGAGGGGGAGGGACAGAGAAAGAGGGAGACACAGAATCTGAAGCAGGCTGCCGGCTCTGAGCTGTCAGTATTTTTCTGGCTGGCTCCTTTTAAATTTTGGCTAGGCTAATTTCCACTCACCACTCACTGTTTTCAGATGTTTCCCAATTAGTCTTGAGAGCTGATTTTTCGATATTCATAGTTTGTCTATTTCACAAAGAAATTCTATGGATATTTTTACTGCAATTATGTTAGTTGCATAGATTACTTTAGGGACACTTGATGTCTGTGTGATGTTGCATCTCCCATTTATGAACTTGGTGTTTTGGAATCCTTTTGATTTTTAAAAAGATACTGATATATATATATATATATATATATATATATATATACATAGTTAGGCTCCTCCCCATTCAACATGGAGAGCCCCGTTAGGCAGCCCCATGTTTCCCACTGATGTGAGGATCACACTGTCATTGGCTTGGCCAGGCAGCCCTCAGCCCAGGATTCTGGGTCTCACTTGGATCTCTCTGTTTCTCAGTGATCAAGTGGACTTCTCAGGGACCCCCCAACCAGACCCAGGCCAGCCCTGACCTAGGCTACCTGCTGAGGGATCACATGGAAGGCAAGAATGGCACCAATTCCACCAAGGCCCTGAAACTTCCAGACGGGACCAGCGCGGCCTGGTACATTCTCATCATCATTGGCATCTACGGAGTGATTTTTCTCTTCCGGTTGGCCAGCAACATCCTCAGAAAAAATGATAAATCCTTAGAAGATATTTACTACTCAAATTTGACCTCCGAACTCAAAAAGAAAAATCTCCAAAGAAAGGTGGCCAAATGCTCTGCCATGACCGTTAGCAACAGAGCCGTCCTGCAGTCCAACCAGACCAGCCTGGAACCAAAATTTAAAAACAGTGGGTGCCAAACTGAAATCCAAGGGATCCCTTGAAGGTCAAGGCAAATAGGCCTCCACAGAAGATGCCCCACCTTCATACAAAGAGTTTTGAGTCTACCTGTAACCTTGAGAGAGGAGTCAAGTCCTTGAGTGGGACTAGGAGAGTATTACTGGGGCTCCACTGACCCAGGAGAATATTATTTTAAGGAAAGGACAATACAAACTTAAGAATGAAGACAAGAATAATTGTGACATTACCAGGTCCTTGCAAAACACATAATAAATATTTGCTGAATGAATGAAGGATGCATATACTAGTGGGTCAGTTTAGTTCCTTATAATGAGAGCTATTTCACTGAGAACAATGGGCCCTAACAATTTTCATTTGGGCACTTTCTTCTGGTGGAAATGTCCAGTCTCCAGACAAAATATAGTGAGCACGGGACTTCAACAAGGGGATTCATTGTTCTCAAGGAAGGAAGTACCAGTAAAACCTTGGATTGCAAGTAACTTGTTCTGCTAATGTTCCGCAAGATGAGCAAACATTTCTAATAAATTTTAACTTGATAAATGAGTGATATCTTGTCATATGAGTAGAATGTGATGCCGAATGTCTCAAGATCACAACTGAGCCAATGGTTCTTGAAATTCACTTTGATACACAAGTGCTTTGGATTACAAACACGTTTCCGGAACGAATTATGCTGGCAAGCCAACATTTTACTGTAGTTCCAGCAAGTCAAGGTAATTGGATTGTTATTGTTTACCGTCTCTCTGTGTGTTTACAAAGTACATTTATCTCACTTGGGTCCTTATAGCAAGGGGGCTGGGCGAGCATCCAGCCTTAGTCCTGGTGGCTTCCTTTCTGCCTATACGTCCCATTCATTCGTCTGCCTTCAAACCAGCTCAGATATTATTTCCTCCAGAAAGCCTTCTCCCCTGGCCCAGCGTCCTACAGATGTGCTTTTCGAAAATATCAAAACTAGGGACACCTTGGTGCCTGCGTGCTCAGGTGGCTCATTTGGTTAAGTGTCTGGCTCTTGATTTTGGCTCAGGTCATGATCTCATTGTTCGTAAGTTCAAGCCCTGTATCAGGCTCTGTGCTGACAGTGTGTAGCCTGCTTGGGATTCTGTCTCCCTTTCTCTCTCTGCCCCTCCCCTGCTTGCCCTGTCTCTCTCTTTCTCCAAATAAATAAGTAAATATTTTTTAAAAATTTTAAATATATCAATACTCATGTAAAAAAATAAAAGCTAAAATAAAAGGACCTGGTATGTACCAGGCACATGTTCTACATGTATTGTTTGATTTTCCTGTTGCCCATCCTCTGTATCCCCATGTGCTATGCCGACTCCATTGGTAACACCCACAAAGAAAGCCAGAGACAAACCATAGAGTCACGTTAACAGAGGAACTTTCATATAAAGAATTATCCAATTATGATAAGAGACTATACACATATACAAAGAATTCTGAAACATATCCTAGGGCTGAGGGAGAGTGTTCAGGAAAGGACAAACTTAGACGGAGGTCCCTTCCCCAAGGCTGGGGTCCAGGACCCATTGGCAAAGCTCTGGCTGCAGCCACTGGAAGATGGAAAGTGTGTGGGGTGGCCTGGGCCTGAGCTGGGCCATAGTCTCTGGACAGTAGGAAACAATTTGCCAGGGCATACGACAGCCAACACTGGTGGGCAGGTGCACAGAGAGAACTGGGGAGCAGGGGGTCCACTCACTAGCAGGAGGGCACATCGTCACCTGTGATGGAAGCCATGGTAACAGCTCCTCCAGGACAGAAGCCACCCAGGGATAGTGGACGGCCAGTAAGGGCATCGTACTGTTCTATAGGCTGAACATTTGTGTCTCCCCAAACTTGTATGCCGAAGCCCTAGTCTCCATTATAATGGTATGTAGAGGTGACATCCTTGGGAGGTATTAGTTTTAGATGAGGTCAAGAGGTTGGAGCCCCCGTGATGGGATTAGGGCCCCTCTCTGAAGAAAGACATCAGAGCTCTTTCTTTCTGCTGCGTGAAGCGATAAGGTGGCAAACCAGGAAGAATCCTCACCAGACACGGAATCTGCCAGCACCTTGATCTTGGACTCCCAGCCTTCAGAACCCTGAGAAATAAACATCTGTTGTCTAAGCCCCCGTTCTATGGAATTTTGTTATGATAGTCCGAGCTGACTAAGACACAGTGGCAAAGAAAAAGCAGCCCTGGACACTTACTGAGGGTGGACAAATTGTATTCAGATGACTGCAATAGGGGAAGGGGACTCCAGTAAAGACCGAGCTCCACTCCAGCTGACACAAAGGTGAGAGTAGATAAGGAACAAAAAGGGACTGGAGCTATGTGGTTATGGAAGATTCCAGAAGGTGGTAAGTAGAGGATTACTGAAAATGGTTTTGCAAGCTGGGTTGTAAACAAGGTGTACGTTGTGGGGACAATGCACATTTTGTGGTCTTGCAGCATTGTGGTTTCTTGAGTGAAGATGCAGCTCGGGGCTGGGGTCACCTTTAGGGACACAGCCTAATAGGGGTGGAAGTCAGTTTGGTCAAGTCTCTTAGCACAGTGTGCAGGTGAGTCCCTTGTGCCAGATGGGGTTCAGAGTTCACAGGAGCTCACTGGCAGGGGGAATCTGGCCTGGGCTATGGGGCGCATGATATCTGCATCAGAAGAGCTATGGGAAACTGCTGGAGACCCGCTCCAGCCGGTCCAGGGGTCCCTGAAGGATGGACGGTGTCGACGAGAGAGACAGTGAGAGAGCCCCGAGATTCTTTCTGATCACTAGGCAGTCATCTCTGTCCTTTCGGTTTTGGTGTCTTTATTTATAGGTTAAATGATAACATGACTTCAGAAAAAGGAATTTTTACAATGGAAAACTCTTTGTGATAAGATGCTTTGGAAAGTGTACAGAAGCAGGTTTTATAGAAGTGTTGTTGCAGAACTATTCGAATCATAGTGAGGTTGAGTAAATCTTACAACTAAGGAAATGACAGGATGACATACATATTTGTTCTAGGTTAATAATGCTAAGATTAGGTCATAGGTTAAATGTATAGGTGGCCTAGGAGTCATTCTGTCTGGCTTTCAAGAGGACGAATGTTTTTGAGTTGGTTACTAAGTTGTTTGTGGAAACCTTTTTGACTTGTTGCTGAATGTGTAAACACCATGGAGGCCCTAAATGTGTCGGCCTTTGTTTCTGGGTTATGTTTTAGCTCCTCTTATCTGTCCTCATCCCAGATGCCAGTGTAAGGGAGGGTGTTTGCGGAAAGTAGACCTTAGGGAAGGGACTGCCATACATCACCAGTTAGAAAAGGTATAAGTATTAACTTAAGTTCTGCCCTTATCTTTTTCTTAACTCTAAATTAGTCTCTTTGTCTCGGGGCCAGGCTCAATTGTAACTCTTTTGTTCTTAACCCCTTTTATTATCTTAGTCTTGGGTCTACAAGGCCCATAGGAAGAGCCTTTTGACAATCATCCACAATGCTTTCATCTAAAATCTCTTTTGAAAAGGCAGGAATATGCTTTTCCTTATGAAGTATCTGTGTGCGGAATATCGGTTTTATTTGGAATATTGTGAGGCCTGATCAATATCAGCAGGCTGATCTCCAACATGAGCCAGTAGTAACAGAAGGAGATACCAGTTTCTCTTCTCGTGGCAGGAGCTATGCAAACGCTGCCATTTGCTGTGACCGTCATCCAGCGAGGCCAGTGCAGCTCCCAGGAGGAAACAACCCTCTGGGCCTCACACAGACAGTGGTGCCAGGCTCTCCTGGGCCTGCCCACCGGCTCGGCCCTCCTAAGCCAGGGGAATCATTTCCTGTTGCTCGGAGACCATGGCCCAGCTCAGGCCCAGCCAGCCCTGTGAACTTCTTCCCCCAAGGTCTGAACCCCAGCCTTGGAAAGGGGACCCACCGCCAAGCTTGTCCTTCCCTGGGCACTGTTCTTCAGCCTCAGAGCACCTTTAGAGTTCTCTTTACATCTTTATAGCCTCTTCTCTATCACAGTTAGGAATTCTCTACCTTAAACGTCCATACCTTATTGGGTGGCTTCTGTCTCCTGATCGCATCCAAAATGATACAAGGTCTAAGTTAAAGAATGAAGGTTCACGGCCAAGCAAGCTTCAGCAGTGGTAGATGAAATGAAGTCTAATAGGCTTCTGGACCCTGAGGTTACTGGGAGCCTTTAATATAAAGGCTTAAGCAGATAATGGCCCACTTCTTTCATTGGGCGTGGTACGAGACTCATGCTCAGTTTGGCATGTGATCCACTACAACCAAACATTAGTTATAGAAAGCAAGAGACAGAGCCCGCGTGACTGTGAGCCTTTCGCTGGTTCTGCATTTACCATAACCTGAGTTAAATCAACCAATAAACTCGTAGGTACTCAACACCTGCACTGTGCACAACACTTTGCTACATAAAGCCCAAGACTGCTTTGGTTTGGGTAGCTTACAGCCTGGAGGGTGTAAAAGACACAGGTTTACTTTAGGACAATACATATATTAAGCAAGAGGTGCCATCGGACAGTACATAATTAACTATAAAAAGGGCGATGGCAAGCACTCAGAGGTCAGGAGGGAAAACAAACCACAGATTTACTTTTACTGAGGATGCTTCCCAGATAATGACCTATAATCCACTTTTTCTT
This sequence comes from Hyaena hyaena, assembly GCF_003009895.1. NCBI lineage: Eukaryota > Metazoa > Chordata > Mammalia > Carnivora > Hyaenidae > Hyaena > Hyaena hyaena. The sequence goes on along the minus strand of NW_024080634.1, from coordinate 3,789,003 downwards.
TCCCTCCCTCTCTTTTCTGCTCTCAGCCTCATCTTTCTGAAGCAGCCTTATCAAAGTAGCACTTTACAGCAGCACAGTGCATGTAATTCTTATCCTAAGGTCATGTGATTCCCCAGACACACTTTACGGGCCCTGAGCTATGTGTTGCTCACCTGTGACACCAAATGTGTAGAATCTCCACACCAACGACCAGATCTCCAGTTCCCCAGACCCTAGTTGGGTGTCTTACAATTCAATTCCAATCTGACACTAACTGTCCAGTTAGTACAGACCCCACAGGCTGAAAGCTCAGTCCCACAGGACCGTCCCCACTCCAGATGCCAGTCTTGAGTTCTTAATTGTCACTTGTGCGACCAACCGGCTCCAAATCAGGGGTTCCCTTAATGCCCTCCTTAGGTTCAGTAATTTTCTTGAACAGTGTGAGAAATAAGGCCACCGACCCAATCAAAGGAGGGACACAAAGATTTGGAGCACAGTGAAGGGAGGCTTTAACGTTCTTGCAAGAGCAGGTGTCTGATGGGCAGTTACAGCAGTTACAGCAGACAATTTGTCTCCTAGCATGCAAGTCCCTCCCCTGTTTCCTCATTGGCTGAGTACTGCAGAGGTTACAGCCTTACCCGAAGTCGCCTGTGCCCATGTAAGGCAAAAAGTAGTCTGATTGGCATGATACTCTACATCGAAAACCCAACAGACTCCACCAGAAGCCTACTAGAACTGATCCAAGAATTCAGCCAAGTTGCAGGATACAAAATCAACGTACAGAAATCGGTTGCATTTTTATACACCAATGATGAAGCAACAGAAAGGGAAATCAAGAAACTGATCCCATTCACAATTGCACAAAAAACCATAAAATACCTTGGAATAAACCTAACCAAGGATACAAGAGATCTGTATGATGAAAACTATAGAAAACTTATGAAGGAAATTGAAGAAGACACAAAGAAATGGAAAAACATTCCATGCTCATGGATAGGAAGAATAAATATAGTTAAGATGTCATTACTACCCAAAGCACTCTACACATTCAATGCAATTCCAATCAAAATTGCACCAGCATACTTCTCAAAACTAGAACAAACTATCCAAAAATTTGTATGGAACCACAAAAGACCCCGAATAGCCAAAGTAATACTGAAAAATAAAACCAAAACGGGAGGTATCACCATCCCAGACTTCAGCCTCTACTACAAAGCTGTCATCCTCAAGACAGTATGGTATTGGCACAAAAACAGACACATAGACCAATGGAACAGAATTGAGAACTCAGAAGTGGACCCAAAAGTATACAGCCAACTGATCTTTGACAAAGCAGGAAAGAATATCCAATGGAAAAAAGACAGCCTTTTTAACAGATGGTGTTGGGAGAACTGGACAGCAACATGCAGAAGAATGAAACTAGATCATTTTCTCACACCATGCACAAAAATCAACTCAAAATGGATAAAGGACCTGAACGTGAGACAGGAAACTATCAACACCCTAGAGGAGAAAGCAGGAAACAACCTCCTTGACCTCCACCGCAGCAACTTCTTACTTGACACATCCCCAAAAGCAAGGGAATCAAGAGCAAAAATAAACTGTTGGGACCTCATCAAGATTAAAAGCTTCTGCACAGCCAAGGAAACAACCCAGAAAATTAATAGGCAACCAACGGAATGGGAAAAGATAGTTGCAAATGACATATCAGATAAAGGGTTAATATCCAGAATCTATAAGGAACTCACCAAACTACACGCCCGAAAAACAAACAACCCAGTGAAGAAATGGGCAGAAGACATGAACAGACACTTCTCCAAAGAGGACATCCAGATGGCCAACAGACACATGAAACGATGCTCAGCATCCCTCCTCATCAGGGAAATACAAATCAAAACCACACTGAGATACCACCTCACGCCAGTCAGAGTGGCTAAAATGAGCAAATCAGAGAACTCTAGATGCTGGCGAGGATGTGGAGAAACGGGCACCCTCCTACACTGTTGGTGGGAATGTAAACTGGTACAGCCCCTCTGGAAAACAGTGTGGAGGTTCCTCAGGAAACTAACAATAGAACTCCCTTATGACCCAGCAATAGCACTGCTAGGAATTTACCCAAGGGATACAGAAATGCTGAGGCATAGGAGCACATGTACCCCAATGTTCATAGCAGCACTCTCCACAATAGCTAAAACATGGAAAGAGCCTAAGTGTCCATCAACAGATGAATGGATCAAGAAGATGTGGTTTATCTATACCATGGAATACTACATGGCAATGAGAAACAATGAAATCTGGCCATGTGTAGCAACATGGATGGACCTTGAGGGTGTTATGCTGAGCGAAATAAGTCAGGCAGAGAAGGACAAATATCATATGTTTGCACGTATAGGAGGATTAGGAGGAACTTGACGGAGGAACAAGGGGGAGAAGAAGGGGGGAAATGGTGGGGGAAAGGGAGAGAGGCAAACCATGAGAGACGCTTGAATGCTGACAAAAACTGAGGACTGATGGATGTCGGGGGGAGGGGGGGATGGGCATGGAGGAGGACACTTGTGGGGATGAGCACTGAGTGTTATGTGGAAACTAATTTGACAATAAACTATTTGTAAAAAATAAAAAATAAAAAAAAAGTAGTCTGATTGGAACAAATGTACATTCCCTGAGGGAGTCAGAGACTTTCGGTCCCTCCTCCCTTTGTTCTTTGGCACATGCCCATTGTAAAGCCTGTGAAGATAAGCCCGTGAAACAGAGAGGGAAAGAAGAACCAGGAAGTGAAGTGTCTAAAGTTTTGGGACTCCACTGTGGGAGAAGGGGAGAGGTTCATACATTTTCCAATCGGTTGTAAACCTATTGTTAATTAGCACAGCTTTTATTTGGTATTTCTGAAAATGGATCATCTCCCTTACTTCTCACAAACAGCACTCCGCTTGAACAGAACTCAGGAAAAGATTTTGCTGACTAGATTACCAGTCTACTATGAAAGATACAACTCTGGAAGAGTCAGATGGGGAAGCTCAACAGGGTGGGGTATTGGGGAAAGAGTGCGAGGCTTCCAAGCTCTCTGAGGGGCACCTCCTTCCCAAGTACCTCCACGTGTTCACCAACTCAAAAGCTTTCTGAATCCCATTTTTAGGGGATTTTAGGCAGGCTTTAGTACATAGGCACCATTGATTACATCAGTGGCCTGCTGGTGATTTAATCCAATCTCCAGCCTCTCTCCCCTCCCTGGAGGTTGGGTGTGGGACTGAAAGTTCCAAGCTTCTAATCACATTGTTGGTTCCTATGGCAACCATCCTGCTATCCCAGGGCCCACCAAGATCACCTTATTAGCATAAACTCAGGTACGGTTGAACCAGCAAGACAGAGAAACACAGTCTCCCGGAGAAGGCAGAATGTCAAGGGGCCACACAAGGCAAAGCAATATGAGCAAAGCTGGAAGTGAACCGGGATCTTTGGGAGCAGAGAAAGAGCAGGTAACCCTAGCCAGAAAGAGTGGAGAGCAGGGGAGGATGACGTAAAGGATGGCTCCAGGAGAAGGGTGGCCCATCACAGACCTGGCATGTAAGAAGTGACCCTCCAGATGGACAGACTCTGTGTGGATCACTTTCAGAAGGCTTCAGGGTCTCTCTCAGGTTCTTCATGGCATACGGACCTCCTCCTTCCCCCCAAATTAGACTCCTCCTCCCAGACCTGGGAGATGACCACATCAGGGCATGACAGAAGACAAGTCTTCCACAGGCTCTGAACTCTTCGTAAGAAAAGCATGGGCAAAGCGCTGGTAATTTGGGACGATTATGTGGCAACCCAACTGAAAAATTGATCAATAAAGCTCAAGTCAGGGCAGAAAAAGAGATTTATGTCATCCACCATCAGCACTAGCCATATAGCCATATAATTTGACACACTGGAAAATTTAATGAACCAACAAGCAGGATTATGTTGATGAGTCTTCAATACAAGTCGTAAATGTTAAATTAAGCCACATCATTCTGATGACATGGATTTCTGGTTGCTTTCCCAAGCGCACAAATCCTCAAGTTCTTTAGAGAGTATTGTTATCGTAATTAGTATTTGCCAGGGAGATGCTGAGCTGTCTGCCCCCAAGTCATGTTCTTCCTGCGTTGTTTGTTTGTAACCCTAATTATTTTGAGCCTTCTGCCCCAAGCTGTCACCAAAGCCCAGACAAGCACATTCAGGCGTGTCCCTTTATTAGTCCAAAGTGCGGGGGAAGGTGCCTCCTCTCTAAACCAGGCGGGGCCCTTTATCCTACACCCCCTGCCTTGCAAACCCATTTAGTACAGTTATATTAAGAAGTTCAATTAGCAGAAAACAAGTAGGGGTCCCAGTTGGAGCCCAGGCTGCGTCCCCTGCTGGGGCTGGATGTGTTTGAACAAGTGTTGGTGAGGCTTTTTGCACAAAAGACAGAGGACAGATCTGTTCCTCAGGAAAGAGAGATGCAAGGAAGCAAGGTTGGCCCTCTCTTGAAGTCCAAGCGCCCAGAAGTCCAAGCAAGAGTCCTGAGATTTACTCGGGGGCTGCTTATGTCACCACACACCCCAAACCGTGGGATGGGTGGAGAGCGGGAATGTATGGATTGGCTTGAGCCTGAAGCAGTTGTTGGCATGGCCTTCTCCAGAAGAGCCTGAGCTTCCTGGGACATGCCTGGACACTTGAAGTCAACTCACGGTACTGTCAAAAAGGGGGGTAGGGAGGGGCGCCTGGGGGGCTCAGTCGGTTAGATGTCCAACTTTGGCTCAGGTCATGATCTCGCAGTTCATGGGTTTGAACCCCGCTTTGGGCTCTGTGCTGACAGCTCAGAGCCTGGAGCCTGCTTCTGTGTCTCCCTCTCTCTCTGCCCCTCCCTTGCTTGTGCACTCTCTCTCAAGTGAATAAATAAACACTAAAATTAAAAAAATGTAAAAGAAGGGGTAGGGAAAATACAAGCAGGGTGTACAACCATGTATCCATTAAAGGTGCAATAGGGAGAGAAGAAAACTAACATTACATGGAGACTACCAAATGCTAGGTGCTCTGACGTATATCAGCCCAGGCGACCCCCTCAGAAACTCCATAAGGTGGGTACTATGAGGGAACTGAGGCTCAGAGGCGTTAAGAAACCTGTCTATGTCACTCGCTGGCAAGAGGTCCAAAACTAGGTTTATTGGACCCACAAGTCCACGTGATGTTTCTACTAAGTCTTTGTCCACAATCCACTTATTTTTTCCAATAAATGTAAAGAGTGGGAAGGCTACTAGTTTGATTGAGTTTTATTTCTGACTCATGCCGTATGTGCACAGCAGGTCAGCTGGGACTCTGCCCCATGTTATTACTTCCCTTTCTCTGAGACCCAGGTTTCTGGAACAGATCCTCTCTGAAACATTGCTGGTCTCGTGTTGAAGGAATTAGCTCTGGAGGGTCTCACCTGGACAATTAAATGCTCCAGCCTGAAATGATAGCCATTATGTCCACCCACCACTCATTGGCTAGAATTAACCAGTGGCTGCTCCCAACCAGAAAGGGGTAGGGACGTGCTCTCTTACCTACGGTGTGTCTGGAAGGCCAGAGCCAAGTCCAGGGAACAGTCCTAACAGATACCATAGAGTTGAACCAGATACGGCGTTCTCAAACTATGTTCTGTGGACCGAATGTTTGCGCCCTCCAAAAGCTCATGTCGAAATTCTAAACACCACTGGGATCGTGTTAGGAGGTGGAGCCCTGAGGAGATTAACTGGGTCATTAGGACGGAGACTGCATGATGGGATTAGTGTCCTCATGAGATGAGAAAGCTTGTCTCTCTCTACTCTCCTCCACGTGGGGATATAATGAGAACACGGTCATCTGCAAACCAAGGGTTGGGCCTTCACCAGACATGGGATTTACTGGCACTTTGATCTTGAACTTGCCAGCCGCCAGAGCCATGAGAAATAAATGTTTACTGTTAAGCCCCCCCAGTCCCTGGTAACTTGTTACAGCAGCTGGAACGGACTAAGACACCATGTTCCATGGGGTTCCTCAGGCTACTATAGGGAGCAGGAGAAGCCCAAACCCATCTCCTGCTTTTTCTCTTCTGCATTTATATAATTAAAAAGTCATAAAAATGGTTTTACGTATATATGCTATATAAACACATGTCTATGTTCCTTTCAAAATTAACCCCACCAGCTCTACCCTTCTGCACCTCATACCCTCCCCACTCCCAGGACCTGGTTAAAACTTGTTCTAAAATAGGGATTCTCACCTTGGTTTCACTTTAAAATCATGCAGATACTTACGGGGCGCCTGGGTGGCTTAGTCGGTTAAGCGTCCGACTTTCACCTGGGTCATGATCTCGCGGTTCGTGGGTTCGAGCCCCGCGTCGGGCTCTGTGCTGACTGCCAGCTCAGAGCCTGGAGCCTGTTTCAGAGTCTGTCACTCCCTCTCTCTCTGACCCTCCCCTGCTCACGCTGTCTCTCTCTCTCTCCTAGAAATAAATAAAAAACATTTAAAAAAATTAAAAAATAAATAAATAAAATAAAATCATGCAGATACTTGTAAAAATCTTGACGATGCCCAGGCCTCACCCTAGACCAATTCCGTCAGAACCTCTGGGCTTGGGGCCCAGCCATAAACAGTTGGGTAAGCTTCCCCGATGATTTCTCCATGCGCCCCACTGAGCACCAGGCAGGCCCCAGAGGGAGTTTTAAACTCTGGGGGTTTGTCCGTGTCTGCCAGGTGAGGGCCCTACGAGAAGCCAGGGATAGGGGTTTGCCTCAGCCAAATGAGGCAGGAAGGGAGCTGACGAAGGTTGAAGAGAACTTGGCTGTGACCCTGACTCGTGGTTCTGGCTCCTTCCCAGCAGTGGGAGCTGGGAATCAGGCAGGAAGAGGGCTGTGGGAGGGGTGCCTAGCAGGAGGCCTTGCCACTCTGGGCCAGGCCCGAGGAAGGCGTCCTCTGAGTCCCGTCACTCAGCGGCAGAGAAACCAGGCACAGCTGGGGACTCGTGTCCTCTGTTGGGTCCCAGGCATTTAAAATCCGCACACATGTGTACACACACACACAGCACAGGCCACACACACTCACAGACGCAGATGCGCGCACATTTGCACACCCCTACAAACACACGTACAATATCCCACGCACATATATATAAACACCCATTTGTGAATTTGCCAACACACTCATACACACATATAAACATACCCCACGTAACACACACATATAGGTACTCCTGTACACATATACACACTCTAGACACACACACACTTACACCTACACTCACACACATCTTTCCTGTTCCACAAGAAAAAGATCAAATTTTAGGGCAAATGAAACGCAGCCTTTGCCTTGCCCAATCCTTTCATGTTACATGTGAGGAAGAGAAGCTCTGGACAGGGTCAGGGGGCATGAAAACTCCCCTTAGCTCTACTCTCTTTAGCTCTAAGAAGTACCTAAGAAAGCGGTTTTTGTTTGTTTTTTAAGAATCCATTTTGTGGGGCGCCTGGGTGGCTTAGTCGGTTAAGCGTCCGACTTTCGCTTAGGTCATGATCTCGCGGTTCGTGGGTTCGAGCCCCGCGTCGGGCTCTGTGCTGACTGCCAGCTCAGAGCCTGGAGCCTGTTTCAGTCTGTGACTCCCTCTCTCTCTGACCCTCCCCTGCTCACGCTGTCTCTCGCTCTCTCCTAGAAATAAATAAAACATTAAAAAAAAAATTAAAAAAAAAAAAAGAATCCATTTTGTAAAAAAAAATGGCGACTGTGGATTCTTCTCTTGGTTGGCGAGACCCGGAAAAGGGGCCCCTTTGCCCTCTCTTCCTAAACAACTTGTCCTGGAAATGGAGCAAGAATCCTTCCCACTCCATGGGTTGCAGTGAGGTTGAGCCAGACGCTGTGTGTGGAGGGGCCGGGCCCAGCCATTCCCAGCACTAAGTGCTCATAACTGCTATGACTGAGCAGGGGCTTTGTGACTCATATGACAGACATGTTTCACTGGGAGTATCTTCCCAACAGCAAGTTTGGGGAGGGTGCAGAGGTCTGACACACACATGCTCACACATGTACGGCGGCAGGTTCACTTATGAGGTATGAAGCTGGGTTCGTGCTCAGATCTTTCTCTTCCCTGCTCTGCCTGTTGTGGGGGGTGCCAGTTTCCGAGCCTCAGAGGAGGTTCTAGGTGCCAGGCCCAAAGCCTGAGGGCAGGTCCTCCCCCGAGCATGGGGAGAGTGAGCCACATGTGCTTCAGAGGGACGGGGGAGGGCAGAGAATGGGGCAGAGCTATCCCTAAGCACTGCTTTGGACAGAGGCTCTTAGGTTGGGTTCTGGGGGTCCTTGACTTATTTGTTCTGGGTCCCTCTGAATGACCGGACCTCCCGGAGGGTGGCGTTGGGGCATACCTAGAGGTGCTTAGCCCCAGCAAGACCCCCAGGGCCCAGGTGAGGGGACCACAAGAGCTGGATCTGGGCACGTCCTGGGGTGCCCGTAGTGAGCAGCATGGAAGGGTGTCCTCAGTGCCCCGCACTGCTCTGTCCTTGGCCTTGGGAATGGGAAAGGAGCCCCAACAATGCCCGAGTCCAGGGTCATTGATTTAAATACATAAACATGGGGCACCAGGGTGGCTCAGTCATTTGAGCATCCAACTCTTGATTTTGGCTCAGGCCACGATCTCACAGTTCATAGGATCGAACCCCTGTCAGGCTCCATGCTGACAGTGTAGGGCCTGCTTGGGATTCTTTCTCTCTCCCTCTCTCTCTCTCTGCCCCACCCAAATAAATAAACATTTAAAAATAAATAAATACATACATAAACACGATGTTTCCTGTACAACTGAACTTTTGGAATAAGAATCAAACTAGCACACATACCCACATATTTATATGTGTGGCAACTGTCTGAGTCTTTGGGGGGATTTTTTGGTGCAACCAGTTTCCAAATGTTTCTTTCTTTCTTTCTTTTTTTAATGATAAGCATGATTTGTGGCAAGAAGTAGAAAGTTCAGTAGAACTGCTGCAACACTCACCAAGTTTAGGATCCCCACTAACCCCTGTCTTTGTGAATTCAATTGAAGATGTCACTTTTTGTCTTTGAATTGGACAAACTTGATTTTCCAGTTATACAAAATTAATTTAAATAAATTAAACATACTATAGTGTTCTACCTTAGAGTATCAGTTACCCAGGCAATAGAGAAGAAAGAACGACAAAAGTATTTTCTAGAAAATCAGAGGGCAGTTGTTCTTAGGACTGAGGGGGAGGCTGTGATTGGGAAAGGGTGTGGGGGTGCTTCTGGGGCTGGCCTGGGAGGGGATTATGGTGTTGCTTCGAAGTCATCATGGACACAGATCCATACTGCCCCCTGGTGGTCTTTCCATCACCCTCCCAAATCTCCAAAGTGGGAGGTGACCCTAGAGGGGCCATGTTCTCTCTCCCAGGCCCTCAGGAGCTCCCAGTGGAGCCTACAGCCAAGGAGGGGGGGCAGAGGTGGTCCAGAATCAAGGGAAGACCAAAAAAAGTGAAAGGTTCTCTGAGTTTCTCTGGCTGTCTATGGTGCAATGATTTGCTCGGGTCCAGGCCTCTCCTGCCTGCCAGGGCCGGCTACTTACTGGCCCTGCCCAGAGGCTGGCTAAGCCTCCCCCTAAGCAGGTGAGGGTGGGGTGCAGAAGGAGTCTCTGCAAAGACTGCTGTGGGTTGTCATTGCGTCCCCCTGTTGATCACTCTCAGACTCCAGAACGCCATCCCCAGTCATCTCCAAGGCCTGGCAGTCAGCCCACTGGGAGCCCACCTGAGTCTGGCTTCTCAGGATTCCGTAACTCCTCCTTTGGCTTGCTTCCTCCAAACCCACGCCCCTCATATGCCCTCTCTAAAACTAACCCCCAAGGGCATCTAAATTTGTGCATTTTATACCAAGTTCCTCTTGTCATTGTTTTCTAATTATATTGTCAGGTTTACTTAAAATTAATGACGTTAAAACAGTGAGATGCTATTTTTGCCTATCAGATTGTAAAAGATAAAAGATCACTAATATCAAGTGGTGGTAACAATCTGCGAGGTACACATTGGTACAGACTTTTTAGTGGATGATTTGGCAATATCTACCAATATTTAAATCATGCATAGCTTTTGACCTTTTCTTTCCCTACACGTCTATAGATGTGTATATCTACATTATACCTTTAAAACTATGAAGAGATATTCATTATAGCATTATTTAGAATAGCAAATGATGAAACAATTGTTTGAAACAATCTAAATAACTACCAAGTTGGGTATTTGGCATATAGTGTGTGTCACACCCCAAACAATGGAATACAATATAACAATTAAAAAGGATGAGGTTTTTCCAGTATTAACATGGAAAAACATCTGTGATTTATTGTTAGGTTTACAAAAGCAATTTAAAGACTATAGAATGTAACTCATTAAAAAAATCAAACATCTTTATGGATCTGTATCTACACTCCTAAATCCAGGTAGAATCTGTGTCTGGATGACACAAAACAATTCCAACAGCATTCTCTCTGGTGAGTGAAGTGGTATGGATTAATAAAAACAAGCGACTTCTGTAAAACTGGGAATCATCTACAACACCTAAGCATCATGTTTATAACTTAAAAGGTAATAAGCTTCCAAAACCAGGTGAACACCCACTAAAGAGAATTACAGACCAATCTCCCTGATGAACATGGATGCAAACATTTTCAAGATACTAGTAAACTGAATCCAGCAAAACATTAAAAAAATTATTCATCATAATCAAGTGTTATGTATTCCTGGGCTGTGGAGTTAGGTTCAATATTCGCAAATCAATCAATGTGATACATCACATTAATAAAAGAAAAGAACGACACGATCTTCTCAATAGACGCAGAAAAAGCATTTGACAAAGTACAACATCGTTTCTTGCTAAAAGCCCTCAAGAAAGGAGGTATAGTAGGAACATCACTCAAGATCATAAAAACCATATACAAAAGACCCATAGCTAATATCACCCTCAATGGGGAAAATCTGAGAGCTTTCCCCCTAAGGTCAGAAACACGACAGGGATGTCCACTCTCACCACTGTTGTACAACATAGGGTTGGAAGTACTAGCCTCAACAATCAAAGAGAAATAAAAGGCATTCAAATTGGCAAGGAAGAATTCAAACTTTCACTCTTTGCAATATAATACTCTTCCCACAATTACATGGAAAACCCAAAAGATTCCACCAAAAAACTGCAAGAATTGATACATGAATTCAGCAATGTCACAGGATACAAAATCAATGTACAGAAACCAGTTGCATTTCTATACACCAATAATGAAGCAACAGAAAGAGAAATCAAGGAATTGATCCCTTACAACTGCACTGAAAAACATAAAATACCTGGGAATAAGCCTAACCAAAGAAATAAAAGATCTGTATGGTGAACACTATAGAAAGCTTATGAAAGAAATTGAAGAAGACACAAAGAAATGGAAAAACATTCCATGCTCATGGATCAGAAGGACAAATATTGTTAAAATGTCAATACTACCCAAAGCAATCTACACATTCAATACAATCCCTATCAAAATAACACTAACATTCTTCACAGAGCTAGAACAAACAATCCTAAGTTTTGTATGGAGCCAGAAAAGACCCTGAACAGCCAAAGTAATGTTGAAAAAGAAAGCCAAGGCTGGAGATATCACAATTCCACCAGACTTCAAGATGTATTACAAAGCTGTAACCATCAAGACAGTATGGTACTGGCACAAAAACAGACACAAAGATCAATGGAACAGACACCTTTCCAAAGAAGGCATCCCGGTGGCTAACAGACACATGAAAAGATGCTCAACATCATTCATCACCAGGGAAATACCAGTTAAAATTACAGTGAGGTACCAGCTAATACCTGTTAGAATGTCTAAAATTAACAACTCAGGAAACAAGAGATGTTGGTGGGGATATGGGAATGCAAACTGGTGCAGCCACTCTGGAAAACAGTATGGAGATTCCTCAAAAAAATAAAAATAATGTTACCCTATGACCCAGCAATTGCACTATTACATATTTATCCAAAGGATACAGGAGGGCTGATTTGAATGGGCACATGCACCCCAATGTTAATAGCAGCACTATGGACAATAGCCAAAGTATGGAAGAGCCCAAATGTCCATTGACTGATGAATGGATAAAGAAGATATGATGTGTGTGTGTGTGTGTGTGTGTGTGTGTGTGTGTGTTGGAATATATTTACTTGGCAATCAAAAAGAATGGAATCTTGCCATTTGCAACATGGATGGAACTAGAATGTATTACGCTAAGTGAAATAAGTCACTCAGAGAAAGACAAATACCATACGATTTCACTCGTATGTGAAATTTAAGAAACACAACAGATGAACATAGGGGAAGTGAAGGAAAAATAAGATAAAAACAGAAAAGGAGGCAGTAAGAGACTCTTTTTTTTTAATATTTTTTTAAATGTTTTATTTATTGCTAGGAGAGAGAGAGACAGCGTGAGCAGCGGAGGGTCAGAGAGAGAGGGAGTCACAGACTGAAACAGGCTCCAGGCTCTGAGCTGGCAGTCAGCACAGAGCCCGACGCGGGGCTCGAACCCACGAACTGCGAGATCATGACCTAAGCGAAAGTCGGACTCTTAACCGACTAAGCCACCCAGGCGCCCCAATAAGAGACTCTTAAATACAGAATACAAACTGAGGGTTGCTGGAGGGGTATTGGGTGGGGGTGTGGGCTAAATGGGTGATGGGCATTAAGGGGAGTACTTGTTGGGATGAGCATTGGGTGTTATGTGTAAGTGATGAAACACTAAATTCTATACCTGAAACCATTATTATACTACATGTTAATTAACTTGGATTTAAACAAAATTTTTTTAAAAGGTGATGAGAAAATTTTTTTTATTTTTGATTATGACAGGTTAACAGATCCTCCCCTTTTCCTACTGTCAAACCCCTTCCCAACCCTCTAGATCTTCCCATTTCCTGAAATACCAGGAAGTATTCTCACCTCCCAAGTAGGGATATAGATTTAATTAAGAGACTGCTTAGCAAGCAGGAAGCATCCAGACAAGGTATAAACAAAGGATGTGCCTCCTAAATAGCCATTGGTCCCTCCACCCCTCCTCCGTTTTGCAAAGATGTCTTTGTGTCTTTCTTTAACCCAATTGTCCCCCTAAATGGAGAAACCTTTTGAATTCACTGGCTGAACTCCCCTCTAGAACCACCATTGACTGCACATTCTCTGGGCTCCTTTGTAGCTTACCCCTTCCTCAGCAACATGTCAAGCCTTGAGGAAAGAGGTCAAGAACGCCTTTAAGTATTTATCTCAGCCGAAATGCAAGCTCTTTACAACTGTCATCCCCAGGTTTCCACACTTGGCCTGTTCCATCTCCTCCTTGAAAGGTCTTCCTCCCATGGGGCCCCTTTCTATAGTTTTCCTCCCCAACTGAGGCTCATCTTCTTTCACTGAGACTCTTTATTGACACAAGATGGGTCACAAGATGGGTCCTTCGTTGGGGGCGGGGGGGACCTCAGGAGAGTCAAGTCTTTCCAAGATTATACTGCCTGGAATCTGGAAGCATTCAAGATTTATTGATGAAGTTGAGAGGAAAAAAAGAGTAACAGAAGAAGGAAGGAAGGAGGAAGAGAGGGAAAGAAGAGAAGAAGGGAACCTTTTCCATTTTTGCAACGAGGTAGACAATTTATTTCAGTTCAATATTGGTCCTCAGTCTTGTTTGTTTTTTTAAACCTTTTCTTCCTTTTCTTCTCCTTTGCCCTTCCCTCCATGACTTTTTTCTTTTCTCATCAGTCACTGCCAAGCTCTCTTATGGTCTCTCTTCCCAGCCAGTCTGTCTCAACAATAACAGCAGCCATTTATAAAGCTCCGTGCCAGTGGATTATGTTTGCTACCTCATAGGTCCTTGATTCGGTACTCTGAGATAGGTATTCTCCCCATTTTACAGACAGAAGCTGAGGCTACTGAAGGTAGAGCTAAGATGTGACCCTAGGTTTATCCAGTACCAGCGCCTCAGTGCTTAGATTTACTTTACTTCCGTAGACTGCCCAGTGGGGCCACATTCACACCCGCCACCTTGGCCTGACCGTCTGCTTGGACTCACCATCCTGCCCTTTCCCATTCCCATTCTGAAATGGAATCAACACAAGAAAAGTCAAGGTAAGTGTTTGATTAATTAATTAATTTATTTATTTATTGGCAAAATAGTGCTGTGGCTCCCTCCAATGTCACCTCCGAGCAACTAATAGGTTTTTTGAGTATTTTTTTTTTTTATGGTGTGTTTGCTTTGCTGTTGCTGTTTTGAACTTCAAGATTTTAACACATTCATTCTGCTTCAAATTCCTGCAGTCATTATTGATTTCATTATTGATTGATATTCAAACTCTTCCATTTTTGGCCATGGTAACCTTTTCAAATTGACTCTGGGGTTCTTCCAATAGAACCTGGTAGTTTTTGATGGCTTCCTTGCTTTCAGGCTGGGACAAGACGTCCCAAACTCATCTTGTACATTTCCTTCCCTTAGAACTAAAGGATCTTTGATTCCTCTAATCATTGCAACAACATAGATGGAACTAGAATGTATTACGCTAAGTGAAATAAGTCAGTCAGAGAAAGACAAATATCATATGATTTCACTCAAATGTGAAATTTAAGAAACACTAGGTTCATCTGTTGTGTCAGACTATAGTCTCATATTTAGAGATTATAGTCTCATATTTAGAGACTATAAACTGGGGGGCAGAAGTATACATTGCTGCTGGGGTTGGTCTTTTTGATGTTGCTGCTGTTACTGACATGAGAAGCAGTCAGATTCATTAGTTTCAGCTTTATTTGCATATTTTAGAGATCCTTTTGATTTCTTTTTCTTTTTTTCCTTTTGTTTGTAAAAAATGTAAAGTGTCTACATTCTCTGGTTAAAACTATAAAACAAGATATATTAAAAAAACCTATGTTTCTTGCTTTTTTTTTTTGTCCCTCCTGTTTGATCCCTCCTCTTATAGGTAAGCAATTTGTATTTGGTTTATCCTGTTTTTCTTACTTGAAAATCAAGTAAATATGTATATCTATTTATCACTTTCTCATACATATATATTTACACAAAATATAACATATGGCACATTCTCCTCTATACTTCTGAACATGTTTCTCATATCCATAACCAAACACTGGATGAAAAAAGCAAAGAACTGTTGTCTTGGAATTGACCTCATTGCTTTATATAGTGCTCTCACACTGCTATTCTAGGGCACGAGGTACCTTGGGATAAAGGAGAAAGGGGGTGGCTGAACAGGGTGACTCTGGGGCCACCATTATCACTTCAACCACAGCAGCCACATTCCTGTTTCACATATTTGACATTCCTATCAAATTTGATAGGCATTCTTATCAAATTTGGTCTGAAAAAACAGTCTCCACCTTTTTTGGAAAAATCCGAGGAGAAAATGGTCACAAGCTAAGTATCAACCCCAACTCACTGACCCTGATTTCTGAGAGGCTGTGCAGAGAGCACAGGCATCATGTTAATTTTACTAGGCTTGCATCATCTTACTGTCTAGGGTTGCCTAAGCTTGAGCCCCAAGAAAACCCTGGTGGGAAGAGAAACACTCATCTGTTCAACCACTGGATAAATCATCTCATCCACATTGTCATTTGAGGGAATCTATTTTGCATAGTTATGCAACATCTTTTGCTCTAAGGAAGGGAACAAGAAAACACAAAGGCAGTTGAAGAGGCTGCTAGAATTTAAAGAAAAGTGTCCTGTTGCCTTGAGTGTATAAAATTAAAAGTGCTTTCCAGGTAGGTTACTGAATTAGCTCAAGAACTGGCAGCCCATGAAAGATAGGCTTGCAGCCTGACTCTTTTATACTATACGCCATACCTTCCTCTTCCACCCGTGAACTCCATGCATATGCAGACTTAACCCCCACGCATTGGCAGGTCTCACTGGACATGTCATAGCTGTACCACTGGCGCCTGACACAATGTCCAGTGCTTAGTAGGTGCTCAATAAATACATTTGGAATGGATGAATGAATGTAAATATTTATCCTCAGGAACCCATCCGAAAGGGGTCATAAATTTGGCTCATCACTGTTAAAGGATTGTTGCTGTGGGTAGGATTGTGTCCCCCGCTCCTCCGCAAATTATATGTTAAAGCTCTAACCGCCCCCAGTACCTCAGAATGTGACTATGTTTGGAAAGAGGGTCTTTAAAGAGATGATTAAAGTAAAATGAAGTCAGTTGGGTGGGCCCTAATCCAGCAGGATGAGTGATCATAAGGAAGGTGGGCCAGAGACATGCACGCACACAGAAGAAAGGCCATGTGAGCATACAGCGGGAAGGCGGCCATCTACAAGCCCAGGAAGGAGATCTCAGAAGAAACCAAACCTGCCGACACTTTGATCTTGGACTTGCAGCCTCCAGGAACATAGGAAAATAAATCTGTCGGTTAAGCTGGCCAGTCTGTGGTGTATTATTACAGCTCTAGCAAATCCATACAATTGTCAATCTCTGTCCCAGACCATGGCAGAAGCGATGCCAAAGAAACATTTTTTTATGGTTAGCGTTTCCCATTCTCATATCATATAAGCCAGAAGAACATTGGCCTGAGTATGTGTTTCATGGTGCTTTGAAATCCAAAGTGTATCTATGTGACTGGCCTCGGTGTAAGAAAGCCCTTTGTGAGGTCATCACGGCACTCTTGCTAGATCTGCACAGATGGAGATATGCAAGCTTTGAAGAACACTTGAGGAGACACCATGCCTCACTTTGCAAACCCTCTTTTAAGAAACATCATTACCAGAAATCCATTTGATAACATCAAGAGGAAGCAATGCCTCCAATATTTGAAAACCCTGAAAACCCTGCAATATGATGGATTTAAGACCATATATTTTGGAGAAACCAATATTGCTGAAAGTCTTGTAACTGGAGAAGATTTTAGTCATCGGTATTTCATGCAAACTCCAACTTGGTGTATTGTGCATGCCGGTGGTAGTCAAGGATGGGTGCCTTGGAAATATCGGATGTTCCTTAGGGATGAGTTATGCATCAAACAGGAAGAAACCCTCTTCTTTGAGTTCTGTGATGTGGCAAGGAAGGCCTATGGGAAGTGCGCCATTGTGGTCAAAGAGAGAAGGCAGCAAGGCAAGATGAAGCCCGAGGAAGAGCCAGAGCCTGAGGCCCAGATCCATGCCCCATCAGTCATTAACTTAACGAGCCTCGTGTGTTGCCCTGAGGTAGCCAAGTCCTATGGCCATAAACTAATCTCTCTGCCTTCGCTTTACAATTACCTAAACCCTTTAGACTCAGCCTGGTCTTCTCTGAAATGGTTTATCATCAATAACAGAAAGGAGTTTTCTTTGCAGTACATTGACAGCGTTTATTCTTACCAGTATATACTTCTCATCGATTTAATTAGCAAAGGGATTAAAAGGATAAACCCAAGCAAATGGAAAATACTAACCAACAAAGTGCAGAGATGGGAAAACTACTATCTTGGTAAATTTCCTTAAGGGTGATTCCTCTAACAAGCAGTTGGGACCATGCTACGGGCAGAGTCTTTACCATCTTTACTAACTCTGCTAGGCTCGACTCTGGACCACCACAGCCAAAAATACTCCACCAGCGACCTCACGGGGATGCTGTGAGGTCTGAGATTTCTAAGGGTGTTGGCAAAGTGCTTTAGGTTTACTGGAGATTCCATTAAAGCTTGTTGGTAAATTAGGGATCTCGACTCCCATCATGTTAAGGCCATCTTGAGGGCTGTGTCAGTGCAAGGATGACAACTAAGCCAGCCCAAGGGAGCTTGATGGTAAGCAGGGGTGAGCAGAGCTGAGGGTTGTATAGTCAAAACTTTTAGGTCAGAAAGAAAAGGAACTAAGTGTGTGGTCACAAAACGGTTGAAATAGTGTGCCAACCAGTTTGAGCCAACCCAAATAACATATAGGGAGCCCATTTGCCATCAGCAGGAGATGTGGTCCGGATAGTGCCTGAACAGGCTCTTTGCTTCCCATTGCTTGAAAAAAAGGTGTCAGAGGTTGAGTGAGAGACAAGGAGGTTCCAAGGAGGTGAACACATTCAGATGCTCCAAGACAAGTTGGTGGTCCCAGTAAGGCACCTGGAAAGCTGTAACAGGGGTTGATTCAACTGGGAGTTGATGGGTGAACAGGTGAAGAGGGGTCTGTAGAACCTATTAATCCAATCTTTCATCCCAACTCCAAGAATCCAACCAATCATTAGATTTTTTTTTAATGTTTTAGTTTATTTGAGAGAGAGAGAGAGAAACAGAGCATGAGCAGGGGAGGGGCACAGAGTAGACAGAGACACAGAATCCGAAGTAGGCTCCAGGCTCTGAGCTGTCAGCACAGAGCCTGATGCAGGACTCGAACCCACAAACCATGGGATCATGACCTGAGCTGAAGTCAGACGCTTAACTTCCCAAGCCCCCTAGGCGCCCCTAGATTTTGCCATGGAGTTGCATCTTGGGCCCCAATAGCTGAGGCACCTGTGGCTGGTGCTGTAGTACCCGACTCAGGTTTAAGGTGGTGCTGATGTCGGTTGTAAGGATTTGTGGTGGTGTTTTTCACTTTTATAGAAAAAGACCTGCTTCCATTAAATGTATTATAAATTTCACTCCCGTTTATATATGTTCAGGCCGTAATTTTATAACAGACATAATTATTCCAGAGTGTGTCAAAACAACTTATGAAAATTTCTACCGAACTCCCAACAGAATTACCTATATATAAGATTATGAAGTCATGTTCTCTGGTAGCCAATTGCAGAAAAAAATCAGATTATTTGCTTGTCTTCCTGTCCTGTTTCCCTCTGGAACCTCCCTGGATTATCCAGAAATACTTGGTCAGATTGGGGTACCTGGGTGTTTTAGTTGGTTAATTGTCTGACTCTTGATTTTGGCTCAGGTCATAATCTCACGGTTTGTGAGATGGAGCCCTGCGTCAGGCTCTACCTGCTTGGGATTCTTTCTCTTCCTGTCTCTCTGCCCTTCCTCCATTCACACTCACCCTCTCAAAATAAGTAAATAAAAAAAAAAAGAAATACTTGGTCAGATGAAAATAAATGTCCAGTGCTTTTCAGCAGTTAAGTGGTGGCCTTCTGCATCATTTTGTTATTAGGCATTTATTTTATCTGGGGATGAACCAATTGCATCTGCAATCTCCAACCACTCAGAACGAGGCAATATCCCACTTCATGGCCAACGAGCTGTGTGTGTTTCCTGTGGCTACTGTAACAAATTACCGCAAACTTGGTGGCCCCAAACAACAAACACTTACTGTTTCTCAGTTCGGGAAGCCAGAAATCTGAAATCAGTTCACTCAGTCAAAACCAAGGTGTTGGAAGGTCCACACTTCCTCCAGAGGCTCTGAGAGACCATCGTTCCTTGCTCTCCAGGCTTCCGGTGGCTGCAGGCATTCCTTGGTTGGACTTGACCACATCAGTCCAGTCCCTGTTTCTGTGACCGCATTCCCTTCTCCCGTGTCTGACTCCCTCGGCCTCCCTCTTGTAAGAACAATCATGATGGCACTTAAGACCCCTGTGGGTAATCCAGAATCATCTCAAAATCATTGAATTAATCCCATGTGCAGAGATTCTTTTTCCATAGAAGGTAATTTTCCCACGTGCCAGGGATTGGAAATGGCAGACCTTTGGGCACCATTATTCAGCTGACCACAGATGCTAGTAGAAGTCTTCTGCCTACTGAAACACGGCATTCCCCAATGACCATTAACTTGGTGAAACCACTCTCAAGTGTGGTACGTTTCTGTGGTCTTTTCTGCTACCTGTTTCAAATATGTTTTAGAATTTAGGTTCTGTGAGAGCAAGTGATTAGACTCCAACCTCCTTGGTGATGTCAGCGCACTGGCACTGAGCAGGCCCAACATAGCTGGCCTGGGGTTGGGGGTATGAGTGCGTTTTGCCCCCGATCACGCTTAATACACATCTACTGAGAGTTCTGTGTAGTAATAAGCATTAAGAGCTACACATCCTAAACTCATTTAGACCCCACAACATTCCGTGATAGCGAAACAAGTAGCATCTCTATTTTTCAGATGGGGTAAACTGAGGCACAGAGAAATCATGTAACTTGCTCTGGGGTGGAGGAGTGAAGGTTTAAATCCAGAGTTCATGGGGTACCTGGGTGGCTCAGTCGGTTAAGCATCTCTTCTCAGCTCAGGTCATGATCTGACAGTTTGTGAGTTCGAGCCCCATGTTGGGCTGTGCTGACAGCTCAGAGCCAGGAGCCTGCTTCAGATCCCATGTCTCCCTCTCGCTCTGCCCACTGCCCTGCTCATGCTCTCTCACTCAGTCTCTCAAAAATAAATAAATGTAAAAAAATTTTTTAAATTCAAATCCAGAGTTCACGCACATGGCCGTTATTCACACTGCCTACTACTACTGGGCAGTTTATTTGATCCCATAATGACCCGGTCAGGTAGGTTCTACCATTTCCCCACTTTACAGGTGAGGAAACATGTTTTGAAATCAGAGTCTAACCCACATGCCTAACCACCATATCTGGCTTTGTTCCTGGAGCCCAGCGTTTTTTTTTCCCTCCCACAATTCACATGGCCAAAGGCTCGCCTCTGACAATGGACCAAACACCGGCTGACAAAGAAATCACCTCCAAGTGGACACCACAACAAAAAGATATTTCAACACAAGATTGAGAAAGAAGCAGAATGCCTTGCAAAAGCACATTATTTTGCAGTGAGGGGGAAAATGGAAGACTTTTAAGGTTCGCAGACAAGCAAGGTAAACCAACAGGAGCCATTTTTGTTGAAAGACCAAAAGGATCTGATAAGATGAGTTTGGAGTCCCCTTCCCTTGAGACCTTGTTTAATCATTAGGAAGGCACTTAGGGGAGAGAGACATCAGTATAACCAGAGAGAGCAAAAGGACCCCCTTTAGTATCCAATTTAGTTACATAAAACTGGATGCATAATTAAGAAATGCTGCGTGATCCTAAGCATGGAAACTTCCATCAAAAAGCAATGGAAAGTAAGCTCAGCTTTGGGAATTGGATAGATCTAGGTGGAATCTCAAGTTTCCAGCTTATTAACTATGAGACTTTGGACAAGTTCCTTCACCTCCCTGAGGCTCAGTTAACTCATTAGTGAATTAGGGTTGAGGGCTTTAAAGCTCTTAGTGCAACCCATGTCACTACGCTGTGTCTGGCACCTCCTAAGTGCCCCATATTATTATGGTTATTACGGTTATTACGGTTCCGGCTGAGGGCCAGCAAGTATGTCCACAGTTAGACCTGATTTCCTTTTCACTCTTTGGGGGAAATTCTTGCTGCTTTTTATCACCAGGGCATAATGAAAGTAGACACATCTTAAGATACTTTGATCAAAGGAACTTTGTTCTCTGGCATTTCTTTCAAGACCATCTGTGATAGGTTAGGCAGCTGATGATAATAAAAGGCTTCTTCTGATGGGGAAGACAGGGAGGATTCTTCAAGAATCTTCGAGACCAACCGTGTGCTATGCCTGTATGAAACAAACAGTAGGTAATGAGGCACAGCAATCCTGTGTGTGTGGACAAGTCCTCTGGAAGAGACCTCATGATGTGTCAGTGTCTTCCTAAGAGGTTGGCTGGTGAGATATCCCATCCTCTCCGGCCCTTACCGTCACCAACAACTATATCCCCACTCTGTCTCCATGGACTGCGGTGACTCCCAAGGAGGTGGAGTGTTGGGATAGTCTGTCCTAAAATGAGCCCAAAAGTAAATAGGCAAATGGAGCTAGAGCACAGTGGAGCACAGTGTGGGTACACACTCCTTCTGTCTGTGTTTGGTTTATACATACAAACCATTTTTACATACTTGACCTCATTGAGTTTAGACAGTCACCCTGTATATAGGCAGGGAAGTGGTCATTAAACTCACTTGCAAATGAAGACAAGTCCAGGCAGTAACTGACACACGTAGGGACATGCACATCTGTAGTGACAGGAAGGTCAGAACCAGAATCCACATCTTCTTATCAAGTAATCTTCACACCTGTCACTAGCAGGCTTCATGGGTTGGTTAAGATTAGGTCATGCTGTGAGTAGTGGAGACCTAATCCACAGAGACTTAAAATAAAAGGTACTTTAAGGTGCTCCTGGGTGGCTCAGTCGGTTAAGCGTCTGGCTTTTGATTTTGGCTCAGGCCATGATCTCACAGTTCATGGGACCAAGTTCTGCGTTAGGCTCTGTGCTGGCAGTGCGGAGCATGCTTGGGATTCTCTCTCTCCCTCCTCCTCTAACCCTCCCTTGCTCATGCATTCTCTCTCTCAAAAAATAAATAAAATTTAAAAAAATTTAAAGAAGGTACCCCACCTTCACCACAAAAAATCAAGAAGGACCAAGGTGGCAGTTCAGGGTGAATATGATGGATCCATGGTCATCAAGAACCCAGGGTCCTTCCATTGCCCTAACATAGTTCCATTGCATCATCCCCAATGGCTGCCGAACAAGCCATTGCATTAGCACCCCAGGTAGCAAAAGACACAGGGAAGAAGAAGAGTTCATCTCTTCCCTTTTAATGGGCCTTCTAGGAGGTTTCACACACTTCTACTTAAATCTCATTGGCAAGACTTAGTCGCAAGGGAAACTGGGAAATGTAGTCTTTTATTTGGGGAGGCCATGTGGGTGGCATAACAGGAGTCATTACTAAGGAGAAGGTTGGCAACTAGCAGCCTTGGCCACGTTCCCTGCTCCCTTTCTTTTTGTATTACAGTCACCACTCATCAAATATTCCAGTACCTTCTATGTGTGGTGGGAAAAGGGGTAGTGAAGAAAATAAGATTGGGCCCTCAAGGCAGTCACAGTCTGATCCTGAGGAAAGGGGAACCCCTCAGTCAGTGAGATGTTAGAGGTCTGGGGAGTGTGGGCTCTAAGTCCAGGGCCTGGTGCTGGGAGTCCTGGGTGGAACTACGGAGAAGCAGAGACCAGAGGAGGCGCCAGGATTTCATCACAGGGAGAAAAGGCCAAGCCAGGCAGAAGTTTGAACAGTGTGCTGAGTGTACCCACTTCACACTCAGGCAGCGTGTGTGTGAGGGAGTGTGTGTGTGAAAGTGTGAGAGAGACTGTGTGTGAGACTATATGTGTGAGATATGCGTATATGACCATGTGAGGGTTGTGTGTATGAGATGTGTGTGCCCATGAGTATATGTGTGCCAGAGTTGTGAGCACATGTGAGTATGTGTGTGAGGTGTGATAGTGTGACAATAGGAGAGTTTCGTGTGTGTGAGATTATGTGTAAGAGAGTTGTGTGTGTGAGGAGTTGTGTGACTCTTCATGAGTGTGGAAGACTGTTGTGTGAGTGTATGTGTAAAATGTGTGTGTGTGAGATGTGAGTGCATGGCCGTGTGAGAGTTGTATGTGTATGAGAGATTGTGTGTGTGAGAAAGACTGTGTGTGAGTGTTGTCAGGGAGACTGTGTGTGTGAGACAGACTGTGTGTGTGAGCAGGTTTGAGCCGGGTGCACGGCCGTGTGCACGTTGGGTGTGGGGGATGGGAGGGGAGCAGAACGACAGGAAGAGTGGGTGTGAGATCAGGGCCAGGATGGAAGAGGACCACAAGGCTGTGCGAGAAGGTGAGGAGGCACCGGGCCTTATGGGGGGAGGGGAGGGGGAGGAAAAGCACTGACAGGTGACACCTGCACCCCCAGCCTGGCGCCTTCGTTCTGGGCTCCTCAGGCGGGGTCTCCAGGCTCCTCGCGGGGAAGGGGAAGGCTTGGGACACTTTGCCCCGCGCTGACTTCTCCGCTCCTGACCTTCCCCCTCGCCTCGCACCCCACGCCCTGGGGTCCCCGAAACTACCAGAGCCTTTGTTTAGGGAGCAGCTCTTGGTCTGTGCGGATCCACCTGACCCCTGGCAGGTGCGCACGGGGGGTGGGCCCTTCCTCCTCGGTGTAGACTCTTGCTTGTGCCCTCTCGTGCCCTTAGAGTAAGCGGTTAAAGGCTTAACTCTTCCGTTCTGAGCTTGCTGCCTGGACCAGCTACCTCGACACCTGATCCCAGCTGACATCCTCAAGCCCCTACAACCAGAGACACCACAGAGGCCATGGGGGAACAGGGAGGAAGGTGCTTCCATCCAAGGGGAGAAGGCAGGGGGAGAAGGGATCGCAGAGCCTGGCCCCTCACGGCCAGGCCTCGCTGGCTCTCCCCACTGCACCCAGCACCCCTCCCACACTGGGAGCAGAAGGCCTTGGGCCAAGTCAGAGGGGAAACTGAGGCCACCAGCATGGCTTTTGGGGCCTTCAGTGCTTGGTCCCCAGACTCCCTCCCACCCTGGGCCCTCCCCGCCCCCTCCCACAGCCTGTCCCCCTTCCTCTGTGTCTCCTTCAGCCCTGACCGTGCTCTCACTTCCTCCCTTCAGAAAATCCTTCCCGTCAATCCTGCCTTCCCCTAAGGCTAAAGCGGTTCCTCCTCCCTCCTTCCTACTCGAGTACCTCCTGCCTGCAAAGCTGGGAATCACAGGACGATTCTACAGTTTTCAAGGTATCAGCTCACTGTGTTTTTAGGTGAGGAACATCCACTGTAATTGAATGGGACAAACTGTGAGTCTGAAAAAAGTACAATCAGTGCATTAGAGAGTGTCCCAAACATCCGGAAACACAAGGGAAATACTGAGCCAATTTGAAAATTAACCAGTTGCTTGTAACTAACATGTTGATCAGAAATGTATCTAGTATTTTACTTTAAATTTTTAAGCTTATTTATATATTTTGAGAGAGACAGAAAGCACAAGCAGGGGAGAGGCAGAGAGAGGGGGAGAGAGGATCCCAAGATGTGGGGCTCGAACTCATGAAACCATGAGATCATGACCTGAGCCAAAACCAAGAGTTGGAAGCTTAACCAACTGAGCTACCCAGGTGCACCTCTAATATATTTTTAAAGCTTTTATTTTTAATTTAATTTAATAATTATTATTTCTTAAATGTTTATTTTTGAGAGAGACAGAGAGACAGAGTATGAGCTGGGAAAGTGCAGAGAGAGAGGGAGACACAGAATCCAAAGCAAGCTCCAGGCTCTGAGCTGTCAGCACAGAGCCCGACGTCGGGTTCAAACTCACAGACCGTGAGATCATGACCGGAGATGAAGTTGGATGCTCAACTGACTGAGCCACCCAGGCGCCTCTAAAGATTTTATTTTGAGGTGGGGGGAAGTAGAGGGGAAGACGCAGAGACAGAGGGAGACACAGAATCCCAAGCAGGCTCCAGGCTCTGAGCTGTCAGCACAGAACCCAGTGTGGGACTTGAACCCATGAACCTGAGATTATGACATGAGCTGAAGTCGAATGCATAACGGACTGAGCCACCCAGGCGCCCCAGGAATCTTTATTTTAAACTGTCTCCCGTGTGTACTCACATTTGAGAACCCGTCCTCCATTCTCGTTTCCCTCCAGACTCTCTCCATTATCTGCCTGCTTCACTTTGACACGTGGGTGACCTACACTCAAAGCCGATGTCAAGGAACATCCACGTGATCAAGCCAGGAGAGATGCTCTGCTGTCAAGGTCCAGGCATCTAGAAATCATCTGGACCAGGGCACCTGGGGGGCTCAGTTGGGGGAGCGTCCGACTTCGGCTCAGGTCATGATCTCCCAGTTCCTGAGTTCAAGCCCCACATCAGGCTCATCGCTGTCAGTGCAGAGCCCACTTTGGGCCCTTTGTCCCCCTCTCTCTGCCCTTCTCCCGCTGGCACTATCTCAAAAATAAATATTGTTTTAAAAAAAGAGACTTTCAGGACTGAATCATTTAGACAGCTATGTTTCCCCAGCAATGAGAATTTGGATACTGTTTGGGGAGGGTTAACACTTTTTAACACACTTGAGGTATTTTTGTTTGAACAATTCAGTTCCCGAAATACATTATATATGTCTCTGCCTTTCTGCCTTGGACACAGTTGAATCTTTTCTTAGTGACTAGGGTCATCCTTGTGAACATCAAGTCATAATGCGCAGTGTTCCCGGTGTGGGGCTGGCGGCCACTCCGTTCTCTGGCACTAAGGTGATCATACAGTGACTTCTCAGGCTCAGTCTGCTTCATAAAGACCACGTCTTTCATTCTGGGCATTTCTGCAGCTAACAGCCTTTTCATTTCTGCTTCTGATATAAGCTTGAAACCAATAAAAAGGTGTTAGGATGCATCTAATAAGATTAAATAGGATCTGTGTAGGGATCCTGGAGCTCCTCTGAGGGTAGAGAATAGATTTCAGTGGATGCTCTTGGAAACATCTTTCGGCTTCCCAGGGGCGGTCTTCTTGTGGATTCACTCACAGTTATGGTCCAGAGAGGTTTTGGATCGCTGCAGACAGGATGGGGTCCTTGCTGTGGGCTTCACCAATCTCTCTATCCATCTCCATTCATCCACGCATAGCATGCATCCAGCCAATTACCTAAACTCAAACTATACATCTACTGACTTCATGTATCTGGAGCAGAATGGCATAACTCCGGTTAGTGATTGATCATCTCTCCCTAGTGGTAGAAGAGTGTGTAAGAAAGGTGACTGGGGTGGGGGGCGGGGGGTGGACAAAAAAAAAACCCAAAACCAACCCCTGTTTACAAAAAACCCCATGGGTGTGGTTAATGGTTTTAAGTAGTTCAATCCTTAGGTCACCCTCTACCGAATTTTCCAAGACGACCCCATGTTCCACAAATTCCGAAAACAGTTTTAAGTCCCCAAACGGAGTTTTAAGTCCCTATAGAAAAGCACCTGTGTTTAAAATAAACGCGGACCATCTACTGGTTGTGCAGATTTAGATTCTCCAGGAAAAGCTAACAGGCCCCCTCCTTGGATTTATGAGGCACCCAGCAGGGGGCGCGCGTGGGAGAAAAGGTACCCAGAGGTACCGCGTGTTCTGCCAGGGCGCTGGGAGCCGCCGATGCCCCTAGACCTTCGGAGAGGGAGAGTTCCAGACCAGGGTGGGTGGGGCGCCTGCCAGGCTGCAGAGGGCACCCTGGCAAGGGCAGGAGGGTTGGCCGCGTCCAGGGTCAGTGCTGGGCCCCACCTGAGCAAGTCGGGGAGCGTGGGGGCCAGGACGCAGACCTCCCAGCGCGTTCCACTTCCGTTCTGACGTCAGCTCACGTTCCACGAGACCAGGGCTACACTGACTCTTTGGGGATTTGTAGCTTCCAGGGTCGGAATCAAGTCTGTACTTAGAATTTGATCTTATGTAAATTCTGCTTCCTAAATTGTCGTTAAGAGTATCCAGTAATCACAGTAAACTTTAAGACAGAATTCCTTTTAGCTCTTTTTTAAAAAATTTTAATGCTTTATTTTTGAGAGAGAGAGAGAGAAACAAGAGTGTGAGCAGGGGAGGGACAGAGAGAGAGTGGGAGACACAGACTCTGGAACAGGCTCCAGGCTCTGAGCTGTCAGCAAAGAGCCAGATAAGGAGCTCAAACCCACAAACTGTGAGATCATGACCTGAGCTGAGGTCGCACACTTACCTGAGCCACCCAGGCGCCCCATTTCTCTTGTTTAAAATTCAAAGTGCTATCAATCTGTGCCAGAGTGGGCTGGACATCCATTCATATACAGTTGATCTTGAATGCAGGGGTTAAGGGTGCCAGTCCCCTGCCGTAGTAAAAATTCCCGTGTATTCTTAGTAAAGCTTAATAGCCTATTGTTGATCAAAAAGTCTTACTGAGGAACATAAACAGTTGATTGACACATATTTTGTGTATTATATAATGTATTCTTTTTTTCATTTTTATTTCAGCTTTTATTCTGAAAATGGTTACATGTAATTTTTGACCATGAATTTTAAAAATGGTTTCCTCAGACTTTATTTTTTAATAATTTATTGCCATGTTAGCTAACATACAGTGTCCACAGTGTAGTCTTGGCTTCGGGAATAGATTCCTATGATTTATCTCTTACATATGACACCCAGTGCTCATCCCAATGAGTGCCCTCCTCAGTGCCCATCTCCCATTTTCCCCATCCCCCCAACCCCCACCCCCATCAACCCTCAGTTTGTTCTCTGTATGTAAGAGTCTCTTAACACTTTGCCTCCCTCTGCTTGTAACTTAATTTTCCCTTGAGGGTATTATGCTAAGTGAAATGAGTCAGTCAAAGACAAATATCGTATGATTTCATTCATATGTGGAATCTGAGAAACTTAACAGAAGACCATGGGGGAAGGGAAGGAAAAATATAATGTACACTTACAGCGAGCTAGAGAAAAAAACTGGTAAGAAAATCTTAAGGAAAATACACTGACAGCACTGTACTGTGTTTACAGGAAAAACCCACTTATAAGTGGAGCCCTGTGGTTCAAACCCTGGTGGAGGTTCAATTACACACTCATGCAAATTTTCCACGTTGCGACCAGCAATGGGACCAACCCTTTGCCGTACCTGTGGCCTTCGTTACTGCTTCTTCATCTCTCATTCGCTCTCGTATGGAGAGAGAAGTGAGACATGAGTCTTTTAACAGAGATCTCAGTCTGTTAGGTGCTGAGTCAAAAAATCTTTAGTACTACTTCTCTCAAATCTGAAAGTCTCCCTGGTTCATCCCTCTCTTACCAGCAAATCCCAGCAAGCACACGGTGGCGGGGGCAGGACAGAGCACACGGCACTCTTCTGGCTCTTTCGGGGCCTTGGGGATGGGAGTTCTTCCTAGACTCCCGCCCAGTGTGGCCTACGGATCTCACCCTGAGTCAGCAGAGGCGCCAATGCTGCTTGGGCAAGCGGGGTGCAGCCTCCCTCCACCCCAACAATGGACACACAGCAGCAGGCGGGCCAGAGCAGGGCAGGGTGCGGGAGGGCAGCACAGCAGAGGGCCGGAGAGCCGGGGAGGGCAGGCGGCAGAGGCTTCCCCCCCAGAACGGACGCCACCTGACCCGTGGCCCAGCCCTGTGGCAAGAGCACCTCTGATCCCAAGAAAAGGCTGAGAGGGGTGCAGGTGTGCAAGGCTCCCTCCCCTCACAACACCGGCGGCTGAGACAGAGCTGCTTTGGCTCATTCCAGAGACAGGGACAACCGTCTTACAAAGGTATTTTATTTCAGTAAACAAAATACTGGTTCTTTTAAGGGCATGAAAAAATTCACACAATCTTAAGTTAAACCTCTAGGTTGGGAGTGTATCTCCAACAGCCCATTCGATCATTGGCTCCTCTTCCTTCTCAGCTGGGATCCACTCCGGCTGACCTTTAAATCGTGAGCTCTAGAAAGGAAGACAGAAAGGGGAAGTATGAAACGTTGGATAAAACACTGACGGAGGTTTTACCGGCTCTGCGTTAGCCCTCGCGCTTAGCCAGTTCAACTTAACAAACAGAAACCACCGGAAGTTTATCTGTTAAAGAATGTATTTTCAACATCACAGTTTTTTGGCCTGGTTTAAAAGCAGGCTCGAGGCTGGGGGGAAAAGGAAGCGTCAGTCCTGAGGCCGCCCCTGCGCCCCTGGGGGCCTCTGCGGGTGTCTGTGGGAGGGAAGAAGCGCTCGGGACCCCACACCCGCTCTTCCCTTCGTCTTCTTGGTCTAGCACAAAATGAGGACTCTGGGGGCGCCTGGGTGGCTCATTCGGTTAAGCGCCCGACTTCAGCTCAGGGCATGATCTCGCGGTCTAGGAGTTCGAGCCCTGCATTGGGCTCTGTGCTGACAGCCTGGAGCCTGCTTCAGATTCTGTGTCTTCCTCTCTCTCTCTGCCCCTCCCCTGCTTGTGCTCTGTCTCTCTTACTCTCAAAAATAAATAAAACGTAAAATAAAATTAAAAATTAAAAAAATGAGGACTCTGCCTGAGACAGAAATTCAACCTGCCCTATTTCAAAGAGAACTGCCTTCCCTTGATGATTTTATTTTTCCAGTGCTCCCTCTTTCCTCAGTAAAACGCTGTTTCTAAAAAAAAACCCCAAGGTTCTGGCCAGGGACAATGACAGGGGGGCAATGACAGAGGAGGGGGTTCTGGGCGCGGGGTGAGGACAAGAGACTACAGTGCTTCACAGTCTCACAGCGCACGTCCCTGCGTTTGGGAAGGTGACACAGGCGGGGAGGCCCGGTGGGCCCGCATCTGACCTGGGTTCAAATCTGATTCTGCCCTTCACCAGGCCGAGGGCCGGCCCCTTCTCAGTCCGAACAGACCCCACAGAGCTGTCAGCAGAAGGAAAAACACCACCAGCTAAGAAGTGCTTAGCAAAACGCTAGCGCACAAAAGCCATTCAGTAAGTGTTGCTCTTATTACTAGCAAGCGTGCCATTAACCTCCACAGGTCTCAGTTGTTTTCTTTAACATGTATTTATTTTTTGAGAGACAGAGAGAGGCAGAGCATGAGCGGAGGAGGGGCAGAGAGAGAGGGGAGACACAGAATCCGAAGCAGGCTCCAGGCTCCAAGCTGTCAGCACAGAGCCTGACACGGGACTCAAACTCACAGATCTCGAGATCATGACCTGAGCTGAAGTTGGGCACTTAACCCACTGAGCCACCCAGGTGTCCCTTAACCTCCACAGGTCTAAAGATCCTCTATGGGGGCACCTGGGTGGCTTAGTCGGTTAAGCGTCCGACTTTCGCTTAGGTCATGATCTCGCGGTTCGTTGGTTCGAGCCCCGCGTCGGGCTCTGTGCTGACTGCCAGCTCAGAGCCTGGAGCTGGTTTCAGAGTCCGTGTCTCCCTCTCTCTCTGACCCCCCTCCCCCGCCTGCTCACGCTGCGTCTCTCTCTCTCTTTCTC
>NW_024080634.1:3718475-3758232 GCF_003009895.1 Hyaena hyaena | reverse complement strand
TGATTTCACGGTTTGTGGGATCGAGCCCTGTGTCAGGCTGTGCGCTGACAGCTCGGACCTGCTTGGGATTCTCTCTCTCCCTCTTTTTCTCTGCCCCTCCCCTGCTCTCGCTCTCTCGCTGTCAAAATAAATAAATAAACAGTAAAAAAGTGTTTAAAAATCCTCTACAGGAATTCCTATTTACAGAAGCATGGCCCAGTGCTTCCTAAAGTGACATGTGGCTGACGGGGCTGTGTTAAGAATCCCCTAGTGGACGTTAACTAAAATTTAAATTAAAAATACACATACATGTGTTAAGAAGAAGGCAAAAAGAATCCCTTAATAGGTTTTCAAAAGAGCAGATGTCCAGGGGCGCCTGGGTGACTCAGTTGGCTGAGTGTCCGACTTCGGCTCAGGTCATGATCTCATGGTTCGTGGGTTCAAGCCCCACATCGGGCTCTGTACTGACAGCTCAGAGCTTGGAGCCTGCTTCGGATTCTGTGTCTCCCTCTCTCTGACCCTCCCCTGCTCATGCTGCCTCTCTGTCTCTCTCAGAAATAAATAAAAACAGTAAAAAAAAAAAAAAAAAAAAAAGAGAACAGGTGTCCACACTCCACCACACATAAAAGAACCTCTCTGGGGCTGGGGGCCTTGAAATCTGCACTTTTGACAATTTTCATCAGTTGCCAAATTTGGGGCCCGCGGATCTGGAACCCCCTGCCACCATATCCGAATCCTCACATCTTTAGAGATGCACAGACTTCAAGCTGATAAACGAAGAAATGAGATCAGCGCACCAGAACGCACCAGAACGCACCAGAACGCAGGGAAGGCCGACTGTCGTACGTTCACTCTGTGATGGGGCTTTAATAACTACTTCCTGGTGCTTTAACCAACAAGCGTGTTCTGGGCCCCTCCTGGGTGCTGTGACAGGCCCAAGGCCACCGCGGCGAGCATAGCTCCACGCTGGGGGAAGGGGCTGTTGGGAGGGACCCTCTGGGGCCGACCAGCAAAGGCCGAGGGGCCTGGGAGTCTCCCGTGGTCTGCAATTTGATGCGAAACTGTAGGGGTTTCTGGTGTGTGTGCTTCTGCTGGGAGAAGGTCCACGGCTCTCGGGAAATGGTCGAGAGTCCCGTGACCCAATACCTGCTAAGCCCGGACACGCCAGCAGCGCCGAGGCTTGGGGCAGAGGCGGCCCAACGCACGCAGGGCGCGGGGGGCCAGGACCTGCGCACCTCGCCGTCCACAGACGCTCCCCGCCAGTCGGCAGGTGGGTCAGACCCGAGGGAGGAGGGCTTCTCCGACTCTCACATCTGTGCACCTCCCCCCCACTGTAAATTTCCCACACGCCAAGTCCCCATACCTCTGATTTTTCCCTCTAGTTATCCTTCTTCTCTGACTGCTTCTTCTTTTCCGCTTCCAGTTTTGCTTCTAATCTTTTCCGTTGGTAGATTTTGACGCCAGCAAATGCCAGGCAGAGAATTAAGGTTTTTGCTGCCAAGATATACAGCAGCAGGGGCACGCGTTCAAGGACCTTAAAGAAGAAAGCGAGCGTTCTAAATGTTCTATGGTTGATAAGGAAGGTTTCTTTTACATTCCGCCGTTTAACAAACCTCTACCGCACACCTATTATGTAACAGGCACTAAGCCAGCCGCTGGGGCCACACCGGTGACCGGGACAGACAGGGTCTAGTGTCCCCTCTGCCCTCCATCGCTCCCTTGCTGCTGGCTTCGTGAGCGAACCACCCACGGATCACAGACCTAACTCTGGTCTCTCACAACTGGATCAGGCCCTTGGCTGGTCACCCCGGCCCCTGCTGCCGAGGTAGCACTGTGGTCCAGTGACAGCTCTGCTCTGCCACTGACTGCCCATGTGACCTGGGTCAGGCACTTGATTTTCTGAGCTTCTGCCTCCTCGAGGGAGGTGGACCAGACCTTCTCTCTAGATTCTCCAACCTTAGGATGCTACGATTTCTTCTTGATTGTAGCTACTCACTAGCACTGGTGCTCCAATAAATATAGAAATACAATAAAATTCAAGACATGAAAACTTAGCTACTTATTAACTGTTCCTATAATTTCCCGTTAGAGAGTAAGTTTTAACCCATGGGCTAAAATGACGGCCAGGGAATAACTATGGATTTGAATTACGCCCTGTACTAGTAGGGACGTTATTATGATGTCTACACAGCAGAGTAGTATCTCAAGGCAAATACTATACTTGTTTTACACACATGGTTAGTATGACCTGAATGAGCTTTTTGTGTGATTACAAATTCCTTCCCAAATAAAGGTATGATTTGGTTGAGCAATCACTTATTCTAGGGGATTTATTCCAATGACATCAGTAAATTGCCAAACATAATTTATTCTACGCAACTCCTATATCATGAGATCCTACTAGGTTCTACTACAGGAAGCACATTTGTCTCCCCTTCTAACAGAATGAGCCTGTGAAAACTTTAGCCGGAAACGATAGGCTCACGGAGCGGGAGGGCTGGGAGAGATTTTAAGCGTGACTAGTCTTCTACCTTGTTTTACAAACAGGGAGCATGAAGCTCATGGTCGGGGAGAGGCCCACGTCACGCAGCTGATTCACAATGAGGCCAGAGTCAGAACGAAACATTCTAACCTCTCTGCCAGTCTTCTTCCCACTGCTTCCCGATTTTCAAGGAAACAGAATTAATGAAATCACAAATGACATACGTGTGTGTTCAAACAATTTTGTTAAAAGTCTTTAGACTCAGACCTAGATATAGATTTCCTGCATAGAAGTCGTGGCATCAGTGAGGGCTCCCGGCAGCTCACTGGGCACCACGTGCCTCCCAAAGATCTTCCTTCCACAGCAGGCAGACTCCGGCCTCCTGTCCCCAGGAGGCAGACAGCCTGTCCTAATCTTATGGCTGAGAAAGTGTAAAGTCTGGAATGGTGAGGGTCTGACCGAGCTCAGGCTGCTCCAGAGCCCAAACTATTGCTAAACTACACTGTGACAAGCACATCCGCTCCCCAGCCTCACCAGTTTTACAATTAAATTATGCAAATAAATGCCTAGGCTACTGAATTTATTAGAGCCAACTGGAATCGCTACCTCTGAAATTATGTATCAGGTTACTCATGGGTATTTGAGGAGGACGCCAAGGGGGTGCAATGGGAACAGAGCAGACATCAAAAGGAGGAATCTAAATATTTGAGTTGTTTTAATTTAACTACAACGGTCAGAATCCAAGAACAACTGCATAATAGTTTCCAACCACAGAGGCAATTTAACAGCAAAGAATAAATACAACATACGCACTTGAGAAAGATCACTTGAGCAACAGTATAAAAGACTGAAAACATTGCAAAAGGAACTTTTTATTGTGACAAATAGAAGCAGCTTAGAACGCAGATCTTCCTCACTCAGACTTAGGGCTAACCTCCACTACTTCCCCCCAGTACCGGCTAATTCACATATTTTCTTGCAGGTTCTCAGTCAAGATGAGGTTGGACACCATGTTTACAAACCAGCTATGAAAGAAAAAAAGTGTTAAGTGTTCTTTTATTTTACTTCCTTGGGGGAAAAATACAATCAGTTCAGAGATGGAGACCTCCTTTTATGTTCGCTGAGTTGATCCAGGCCAACTGCATGCTAATCCACATGGGAAAGTTACCCCCCACCCGTTCTCTCCATCCCCACGGCTGAGCCCACATCACAGCCCACAGTTCCCTGTGATCTAAACATCAGATGGCTTTAGCAGTGACGGGAATGTAGAATTCAACTGGAAGTTAGAAAATGCACTGAACTGGGAACACATCAACAAGTTGACAGAGGCGAGTGGTTTTGGTATTTACTTTCTTTTGAAAGGCAGTGGAGGGGAGGCAGCGAAAGGCAGAAGTTTCAGGACTGGGGGGGGGAGGGGCGGGCAAGCAGAGCGCGGCAGCAGAGGTCAGGGACCCTTCCCCAGGCTTAAAGTGACGGATTTCAGGGCTCCATTCCTGCCCCTCTGGGGGACTGAACTTCAGTTGTGCTAAATGTCTGCCTTTGAATGCCTTTGCATTCTAACAAACCTGTCATTTTATTTAAGTTTTTTATAGTTTATTTATTTTGAGGGAGGGGAAGGGGCAGAGAGAGAGGGTGGGAGAGAGAGAGAGAGCTTGAGTGGGAGAGGGGCAGCGAGAGAGAGAGAGAGAGAGAGAGAGAGAGAGAGCAAGAATCCCAAGCAGGCTCTGCTCGGTCAGCAGTGAGCCCACTGCGAGGCTCGAACTCACATACTGAGATCATGACCTAAGCCGAAGTCGGACACTTACCCGACTGAGCCACCCAGGCACCCCTATTCCAATTTTTAAAACACACCCCCAATACTTGTGTAAGGAGAACAGCTAATTTTTTAAACAAGTAGCAAATGCTGTTGCTAATGTGCAGTATTCACTGTCGGTGATGCCACACGCCCACTGAGCCAGAAAGGGGAGCCCACAGATGTACCGTGGGCTACATAATCCTCCTGCCTTCCAGAGCTCCATGCAGTCAGGATGCAGAGAGAGGCCGTGTCTTTCTGACGGGACAGGGAAGGGCCCCCTCTTAACCATGAGGTGGTTCCCGGGCAGCCTCGGGGCTGTGGGTCTGCTTGAAGTTGGAAAGGTTTGGGCAGATTCTGTCCCTGACATAAGAACGCCTTCTGTCACCAGCAGGACTGGCCTGGGTGGTCAAGGGGCTGTCCCTCACTCTACGATTAAAAACGTTCTCTGCGCCCTGCCCTAGACCCGTGTTAACCCCGGACTAAGTGGTCAGGGGCTCTGGGGGTGGGCCCAGTCTGTGGGGTTTTTCGTTTGTTTTGTTTTTAAAAAAATTTTTTTAATGTTTATTTCTTTTTGAGACAGAGACAGAACATGAGCAGGGGAGGGGCAGAGAGAGAGGGAGACACAGAATCTGAAGCAGGCTCCAGGCTCTGAGTTAGCTGTCAGCACAGAGCCCGGCGCAGGGCTCGAACCCACGAACCGTGAGATCGTGACCTGAGCCGAAGTCGGACGCTTAACCGACTGAGCCACCCAGGCGCCCCCCACAGTCCCCAGCAAGCCTTTAGCACCAGTTACTGCCTCTTGTCCCCAGGGACTGGGGCCACCACAGAGGCCAGGCCCTTCCCTAAATCGCACTCACGCTACTTTCTGCTTCTTCCCATTACATCTCCTCGCTGCCTCATCCTTCCTTCCCAGCCTTTCCACTGTGAGCTCTGGAGTCCCAAAATTTGCCGAACAAACACGCCAACATTTTCAACCTCTTCAGGAAATCCTTACTCTGCCTCTTAACTTCAACCAGGCTCATCCTGGAGAATGGTCACCATGGTCCTCCCGCATGCCCCCCTCTCCCCCCCAAACCTCTGCCCCAAGGAGCTGGGGAAGGAGAGGCGCTCTCTACCTAGCTCCCTGGTCCTGCTTCCACACCTTCCCAGTGAGCCTTGCAATGGAAAGCGGGTGGACATTTCAAACAAGGAAATACTCATCACTGCAAAAATCCACAGTGAGCTCCCAAGTTTGAAAACACACACAGCACACTTACAAATATGGAGGAAACATTGGAAGAAAACACCCCAAAGTTGTTGATGGCGGCCATCTCTAGACAGTGAGACAACACGGTTTTTGCTGCATTTTATACTTTCAAAGAATCTACAATATGATCTATTTTGGTGGCTGCTCTCTAAACCAAGCCTTGAACGTGAGGCCTATCCTTCCCTCCGTAAGGCCCGCTGCCCGCAGCCCGCTGACTGCTCACGGCTTGCAGGCGACTGTCGCCCTGGGCCCCGCACTCCCACCTGTTGAATCTGTTCTGTAGAGGACAGCTGTCTTTATTCCCCAACTAGTTTAAGTGTATATGATGTCATCGTAGATACTTTTTCCAAACACGACAGTTACAAAATATGGCTATAGTCTATAAAAAAAAAAAAAAAACGGTTTCCACGAAAACTACATCGAGTGCTTTCAATGCATTTTCAAGTTGGAGTTGGGAAAAAAACAAAAAACCAAACCAAACAGTGCTGTCGGCAACACAGATGTAAAAGACTGGGGAAGACGACATCGAAATCTGGAAAGATGTTGTATGTAGATTGGTTCCCAATATATTAACCCACTTTGAAGAAACCAAACTGTGGTACCATAGGTAAAACTTGACAGGCGTGGTTTGGGCAAGGGAAGGGGGGCAGACCTGAAGTTGGTATCCCCCCCACTCAAAGAAAGGGCCTAACCCTCCTCCAAAAGTCCGGTGACTAAATGTGCTTTTTTATGTTTTAGCTTAAAAGAAAATAGTAAGTATTATTATGATTCCTACTTTAATTCACTTTTTCTTTTTAATCCGCCTACCTCGACAGCACCGCTGTTCTCAGTTTTTACAATGAGGAGCAAGAAAAGATCCCAAGCCACAAGGTTTAAATCAAAGGTATGCTCACCTTCCAGTTCATGCTGGGCGACGTGCGAATTCACCCCTGGCCAACGCGGGCCCGCTCAGACAAGCACATGAAGAGAGGAACCGCAAGGTCCTGCAAGGTCCTGCAAGGTCTCGCTGTTCTGGGGGGGAGGAGAGAAGACACAGGTCACTCTGGGCTTTCCCAAGCAGACCACCTTAGGAAGCCTTCCCTTTGATGGAGACAAAGGGCACATGAGCAAAGACAGCGAGCCCCACGGAGAGGAGGGTTCGGTGCCCCCAGCGAGGAGACCCAGAGCCTGGTGGAAAGCAAATGACCTGGTCCAGGATTGAGACGGGCTTAGCTCTTGGGGAGCAGAAAGGTCTCTGTGGCCGCTCTTTGCTGGGGCTGGGAGCAGAGCCCCAAGCAGAGGTGCCAGTGCTGCTCCTGAGGGGACAGGCGCTCCCCCCGCCCCCCCCCACCCCCCGCATCTGTGGACAGAAGAGCTCAAGTCCAAAATCTACTTCTCCACCCACCCCCCGTCCTGAGCAAAGAGCTGGCTGGCGGCCGAGTGTCTCTCTTTTTCAAGTCCTCTGAGTGTTAAGCTCATCTTGGTTTTTAAAAAATATCTGGAGGGGAGTAAATGATATGGAAAAGAACTGTCCTCAAGAAGCAATTCCTAGCGAGAAATAAAATCTCATCTAAAATGTGAGGGAGACCGAGGGGAGGGAGAAGTGGGAAGTGACAGGTCAGGGGACACAGTCGGAGCACAGCATCTGCTCCAAGGCCTTGTATGTCATGATTCCTATGCTGTGGCACGTACCCCAAGAGTCAGATGACTTGAGCTCTGGATGAAGAACCCACACACTCTGGTAAGTGACTTCCCTCCCGGGGCCTTGGTCCCATCTGTAAATGAAGAAAGGGGGTGTCAACTAGATGGGCTCTAGGGCCCCGACTTTTTTCTGAAATTTGGCAACTTCCAGGATACTCAGAGCTTCCTGTTACCATGCCCTGCCGCACTACAGCACAGTAGCTGTGCAAACTCAATTAGTCTTGACGGCAGCCCTGGAGGGAGGCTTTACTGTTCAGTGTCAGAGATGAGGCCACCAAGTTTATATAATGCGTCCAGGGTCGCACAGGGACTGGGATTTGAACCCATCCTATGTGGCTCCAGAGCCTTACCCTGATGTAGGTAGAAAGCTTTGCATTCAAAACTCATGGGGTTGCTTGCCTTTAAAGGGACTTAGAATTGCGAAAAGGTACGGGAAAAATTCAGGCCTTGAGAATGGGGATTAATAAAATGAACTTTGGGGGTGACTGGGTGGCTCAGTCGGTTAAGCGTCCGACTTCAGCTCAGGTCATGATCTCATGGTTAGTGGGTTCGAGCCCCATGTCGGGCTCTGTGCTGACAGCTTGCTCAGAGCCTGGAGCCCGTTTCGGATTCTGTATCTCCCTCTCTCTCTGACCCTCCCCTGCTCACGGTCTCTCTCTCTTGCTCTCTCTCTCAGAAATAAATAAAACATTAAAAATGAACTTTGGGGAAAATGTCTTATTAAAACTTTTACTTACAAAAGCACTTCAATATAGAAAATTCATACCTCATCGATTCAAGGTCATAGTATCTGGAAAACAGGCTGGTGGTTGGCACAAGATAACCGAGTTTTCCCCATGACTTCTTTCAAAGGCAGATAAGTTAATGATAGGAATGTACACCCTAAATCTGTTTAAATGTGATGATGTGATTGAAGGTGCTCGTTTTCTTCATGGATACATGGCCTGTTTGTCTTTAAGTAGCAGCAGATTCTGCCTTGCACTGGAGAAACATGTGCCTATAGCCTGTTGCTAGAATTTTCACTCAGTAATATCTGATAATCTCAGGGATCAGCCATGTTGTCATTTAACAATG
The DNA here is from genome assembly GCF_003009895.1 of Hyaena hyaena. Taxonomy (NCBI): domain Eukaryota; kingdom Metazoa; phylum Chordata; class Mammalia; order Carnivora; family Hyaenidae; genus Hyaena; species Hyaena hyaena. Next base: position 3,749,976 of record NW_024080634.1, on the reverse strand, counting down.
TTTAAGGTTATGTAAATTTTATTTTTACAACTCTTGCTATACTTGAGTTGTGTACAAATACAGTAGGAAAATTTGGCTGTTCTTAATTTTCTGTGGTCATATTAACATATTAATGTAAGTAATGTATTAATTATAAGAATGTAAGAATTAACCTATTAGTGAAAGATATATTAATGGATCAATGTAAGATATTGATTCCCAAGGTCAAGGGCAACAAACAGGTCCAAAAAGCTTATAGGAGGAAATACACTAAAAAGAACACACCACAGGGTGCCTGGCTCACTCAGCTGGTAAAGCATGCGACTCTTGACTCTTGATCTCGGAGTTGTGAGTTAAAGCCCCACACTGAGTATAGAGATTATTTAAGGAAATTAATTTAAAAAAAAAAAAAGAATGTTGACTTAAAAAAGAACACCCTCTGGCAACCAAATATAACATTTACTACTGGTGTGACCTTGGACAAGTCACTTGGCCTCTCTGAGCCTGGAGCCTTGGATTTCTCATTTGTAAATTTCAGAGACTGGATTGTAAACACTAAGCACAGTGCTCAGCACATGGAAAACATTAAATAAATATCGACCATTATTGTTATGATAAGTATCTCTCCTTCTCCTGATGGACATGACAAGCTTAAGAACCACAAACAAGGGGCGCCTGGGTGGCTTAGTCGGTTAAGCGTCCGACTTTCGCTTAGGTCATGATCTCACAGTTCATGGGTTCGAGCCCCGCGTCGGGCTCTGTGCTGACTGCCTCCTCAGAGCCTGGAGCCTATTTCGGAGTCTGTATCTCCCTCTCTCTCTGACCCTCCACTGCTCACGCTGTCTCTCTCTCTCTCTCCTAGAAATAAATAAAAATTAAAAAAAAAAAAAAAAGAACCACAAACAAGAGGCATCCAGGGCAAAATGCAGTCAACGCAAGATAGCAGGGACCAAGAGAACTGGAGAGCAGGACTCTATTCTTGGTGGCACCAAGGGCAGGCATGTGACCTGGGGCAAGCCATTAACCTCTGAACCAAAATGTTCTCCTTTTAAGAATCGGAGTCCAAAGAACAACTCTGCAACTCTGGAATTCCCAAGTCCCCGTTTTCTCCAATATCACACAATCTGACTATGAAAATTTACTGGTAGTTGCCTCAACTTCATACCTAGGGTGAAGAAATTCAAGCTCCTTAGGAAGAAACATATTTAAAGTCAACCTGCAAAAAAAGTCGTGGAAGCAATGCCGTGAGAGGGTAGGAGACAGGGGGCGGATCAATCTAGCTCATTTCCACCTGCTGCCTCCAAATGATAACCTTCCTTACATCCCATCAATTGTATGCTCTAACTCGGGCATTTTTGTAGCACCTGCCAGGACTTCAGCAAATGAGAACTGAGAAAGCTAAAAATATCAGCGGGCTATTAGCTGCACTGCCATATGTATGCCTGATGCAATATTAAACCCAGAAGGCAGCTGGTATCCTAGGGCTGAACTGCAAAAGCCAACAAGATGTGGACAATGTTGAGGCATAAAAACTGTGAAGTGCTAGAAGCTTCAGACTTCCCCTGGAACTATGCACAATTTAAGCTAACAATTTAATAATTCTATCTGAAAAATAACAATTTAAGCTTTTACTGTAAAAGTGCCATTTTTCCCCCTTTGTCAGATTTCTCCTAAAAACCAGAAAAGCTCTCCGTTTATTCGGGTTAGGACAATGAAAGCCATCTGGACAAGACACTGTCCACAATCTACGTTTTTTTCTTGGCGCACCTAACATTAACTCCAGAGTGGTCTGTCTCCTGGTATCTACACGCTCATTCCAGCCGCTAATTAGGCTGTGTCAGTCCGAACTTTGGGAACCTGTTCGCATTCCCGATCTCTACCCTTTTCACCCCAGCTCTTCACCCAATCATTAGAGGAGGAGGGGGTTGCAGGTGAACCTTGGGCATCACTCCGTCCACCTTAAAGCCCCTCTGCCGGGTCACCTGCGATTCCCAGGGCCAGAGAAGCTGGATCTCGGCCTCTCCGTCACCGACCGTTGCGGAGTAACCCCTAACCCGGCGATGAGGGCCAACGGCGGCCGTTACTACCCCACCCACCCACAGAACGGGGTGTCCAAAATAGTCGCTCATCCCTTCAAACCCTCTGCCCAGAACAACTCTGGGCCCCGACCGGACCTCGTCCCCAGCTAAACACAGCGCCCCCGGCGCCGGATCCGCGGATTCCGCGGCGCCTGGACCAGGGAGCCAGGCATGGGCGCTCCTCAGCTGGCGCCGCGGCAGCTGTCACCCTCCCGGTCCCCACCCGGGAAGCCAGCGCCGCGCGGCACGGGGCCGGCTGGCGGGCATCCCGGACGGAACAGCAAACGCAGGGCCGGCCACCCCAGCGCCCCCAAAAAGCTGTCGAGCTTCGGTTCCGGATCCCGCTGACCAGATGTCACCCACTTACAGCTCCAGGCCGCGGAGGCTCTTCCGCAGAGGCCGACACTCGAACAGTAACTCGCCCAAGGCGGCGAGGAAACTACATGTCCCGAAATGCACCGCTCCGTGCGCCGGCGCAGTGACCCGAGGCCGCTTACGAGGGCTTGCGCCCGGTACGCAGGCGCAGTGGGACGCTCCGCCCCAGACTACCGGGGGCTGCGCGGAGGTCACCGGACACGGTTGGCACGGCCGTTGTGCAGGTTCCGGGCCGTTCCCGTTGTGAACTTACCTGAGCTGGGGGAGGCCGACGGCCGGATGGCTGGGCGCCCCGCTTCCTCTGGATACTCCTCATTTCTGTCTGCGACTGCAGATCCTTGGGTCCCCAGAAGTTTCTAAATATAGCATTCATCGCTGACAAAATGAGATAGCGGTAGCCCTGGTACTCGGTTCCCAGCTTCCTTCGTTCACCAGGCGCGCAGTGCGCGCGTGCCGAGCTCGGGCACACTCAGCCCCTGCCCCGGGGGAGGGCGCAAGCCAGACCTCAGATAAGTGCAAGAGTGACGACAGGGAATGTTCGCGGAGTTCTCTCTCCTTGCTCGGCTCACCCTTCTGCGGACTGAGGAAAAAGCAAGGGGACACTGAGTGGCTGGCGCAAGAACACTCGCGAATTGGAGGGATAGAATTTAGATTCGAACCCAGGAGGTCTCACTCCAAATCCCATTATGACATTTTGTGGCGATGACGTACAAAATGCTAGGCTTGCAGAGGAAAGGACAAAGTGAGGGGTGGAGGGTTTAGTTCGGTTGACAAGCGAAGTTTTCCTATAGAAAGTAACAAAACTGGCTTCGTTCTGAGCACTGTGAGGCTCTTGTCTCCCTGAAGTCTCCTAACAAGCCTATAACAGTTCATAACATAACGAATTCACAGATGAGGAAATGGAGACACGAAGAGATTCATTTGTCCAGGGTTTTAAAGCAGCAAGTGCCGGAGCTGGGACCTGACTCTCAGTAGTCTGGATGTAGACTATGCGGGTGGCAACTGCCGTGGGCTCCTTTTCAAACCGCTTCTGAACTCTTTTCTAAGATGGTAAGTGAGTTCCGGTCCTGTGGAGCCAGGAATCCAAGCAGCTGGAGCCCTAAAAACAAACGAGATAGGAAAACAACAACAACAACAACCACAGCAAGTTGTTTGAATAGGCATCTTTAGTTGCCGAGTTGAAAGTGGAAAGCCTAGGATTTGGGGAATTAATGTTGAAGGCGCAACTTGGGGCAAGTGGTGTCAACAACGGTATAACCGATATGCTTCTAAAGATTGGGCGTTTCGCCCATAACCATCTACGTTACCAACTATACTTTCAGTAATGATAATAAAATGCACTTTCTTATAAAAATTAAATTTCTTTCCTTCAGTTTGGTTTCCTGTGTCAAAGATAAAGCCGAACACTAGTTAAAGCATTAAGGATAGACTTACTTCAGTAACTATGGCAACAGAGAAGAGGGTCCAGTATGAACCAAAGTCAACTTTGATTTATATAGTGGGAACTGGGCGTCTTAGGAGGAGAATGGGGGAGTGGGGTCAGTTGAGCAGAATCAGGGAAGTGGGAATTTACAAAAACCAGGGGATTAGTCAGTCCAATTTGATTTCTCTGAGAGAGAAACAAACTTCTGTCTTTATGACCAGACTCGGTGGTGCAAGTTAGAGCAAGGTACCCACTGGGTGGGAAGGGTTACCTCCTTGGGTGTTGGCATTTCAAAGAGACAAGATAGTTCTGGGTGGTGAAAGATTTATATCTCAAAGCGGGAGAGAGAAGACTTCTAATTCCACGTTTTCTAAAGTAACTGCTCTAAGGGAGGCTTCAGGGAACTGATCCGCCTATCTCCAGGTTTGGACTGAAACCAACAGTAAATTTTTCTGGCAGCTCATTGAGTTTTCTCAGGCAGACACCCCAAAGCGAGGTGGGGTCCTCTTAGGGATGAGGTCTTGAGCTGTTAGAAGCTATGCGAGTGTTTGTTCAAGTCTCTTAGTGTGGAGATGGGGACAAAATCATTTGTATCAAGTCTCTGCAACATTTATAGGCCAAGGCAGAGGCCTGCTTGGTGACTCACAAGAGACTGACCAGAGGTTAGTGAAGATGATGGTCTTTGTCACCTGGTAGAAACCTTGGATCTCAGTCTGACTCCAGACCCAAGGCCAGGACTCTGTAGCTGGGGCTGCTGCTCTGGGCCCACTGTGATGAATGTTCTGTGTGCAGTGGCATTTCTGGATTTCTGATTTGAGAAAGGAGGCCACTCTTGCCACATCTGCTCTGTGAATATAAACTGCTTTCCATGACACTGTTGTAATGCTTATGTTAGCATAATTGCCCATTTGTTACTAGGAAACAAATATCTTGTGGATACCTCTTTGTGGAGCTGTGATCCTTGCAGACAATGGAAGACATCCTAAAAGCCTCGAAGAAAGGCTTCTTTTTGGAATTTTGTCTTGGAACCCTGAGACTTTTTTAAAGATTTGATTAATTTATCATCTCTATATTTTATTTATTATTCCTTATTATTTTAAATGTTTATTTTTGAGAGAGAGCAAGAGTGAGAGAGTGAGCAGAGGAGGGGCAGAGAGAGGGGGAGACACAGAATCTGAAGCAGGTTCCAAGTTCTGAGCTGTCAGCACAGAGCCCTAGGCGGGGCTCAAACTCATGAACCACCAGATCATGACCTGAGCCAAAGTCGGATGCTTAACCAACTGAGCCACCCAGGCGCCCCTATTTATTATTTTTACCTTAAGAGAGAGAGAAAGAGAGAGAGTGAGCATGCATGAGCAGGGGAGGGGCAGAGAGAGGGAGACAGAGAATCCCAAGCACGCTCCACACTGTCAGTGGGGAGCCCAACATGGGGCTCGAACGCATGAACCTTGAGATCATGACCTGAGCCAAAATCAAGAGCCAAATGCTTAACCAACTGAGTCACCCAGGTACCCCTAGAGCCCTGAGACTTGAGGCCCTACTCACAATTGCTGTGCCTTGGCTGAGGAGATGGAGAGATGGGGAAGAGAAAGGTAAGCTGGGAGGCACAAAGCAACAGCCCCATACATCTGTCTTGGCTTCGACTTCCTACTCAGCTTCTCTGAGAGAGTAGACCTTAACCCGAGTTAGGTCACCCTCCTGTCCCCGCTCTAGCTCTGCTCACTCTGTGTTGATCATCTGTGTTGATCTCCTTGATAACTTGTCAGATTACATTGTTTTATCGTGATGTTTACGTACCTGACTCGCTCTAATGAGTAGGCCACTCCAGCTCAGGGAGTCTTGTTCATCTCTACACTCCTGGGGTCTACACCAATGGCCGGAGTAGACAGGTGTTAAATATTGCTTTGGCTTAATTAATAGATGAAGTCACCTAATCTGTGGATTGCATCTATAATGCAATGTCTATATATAATGAACTGTCTAGCTTTTCAACAGACGTCGGTAATTCAGACACCTTCTGCATCATTAGTCTCTTGAAACATAAATGAAAATAATTGTAAATGGAAGAAAATAGAGTGAAAAGAATATGTTATTTATAAAGTAATGTTACAACTTTTCATTATTTTTTTCTATAATAACAAGAACTTTAAAGAGTTAGATTGCCATAAAACTTTAAATGTTAATTTAAAAATATGTTTCTGTTGCACCCGATAGTTCTTAAAGATGCCACTTCTCTGTTGTGGACAATTTGCCCTTGTGAAATGTTTGTTCTGTCTTCAGGCTTCCCAATAAGCTAGATGTTGGGAAAACAATATGCATAAAGTAATCTGGTGATTTTGTTCATTCGTCACTTCAGACTCGACATTCATGAATTAATAAATAAATGCTCTGATGTCAAGCCAAGCAGGTGACACATTTTTGAACTATGGCTTCTGCACAATACATCTGGGTTATTTACAAAGTGAATTCGTCACATACGAAATAATGTTTCATGAGGAAGACGGTCCATTGATTTGTAAGTACCTGTCCCCCCCCATCCTTGCTGCTAGCACACAGGCGCTGTACTTCAAATTTGATTTTATTTCCACTAACTTGACAAAATGTGTCAAATTTGACAGTGATTAAAATGATATTTATATTGCACGGAAAGTATAAGAGGTCTTCAGCATAAAATACTGCTCTGATGAGCAAGTATAAATCACACTGAGATTAAAATGTCATCTTAGTTGAGTTGTCACATGATCTGCATGAAAAATCTCAACAGAAAGCAAGGAACTTAATGTCTTCTAAGCAGCGACAACTTGGATTTGCTCCACGGCACAGGTATCTCTTCATATCCAGGTATCAGCTGTTGGCTTTACGCCCTTCTTGCTTATCAAGGAGCCGTTTTGAACCCTGCTGCCCCAGTGTTCTCGTGGATGGTGGCCTTTGATTCTTCTAGATTCAGAATTTGACTCTTGTACTTCTCTTGCCAATCTTCCACAATGTACTGGTGGTAGGGGTCGTTGGAGTGCTCTTGGCGCTTGGATTTCACCGTGCTCACCAGGATAGCGACAATGATGAAAGAGAACATCCCGATCATCACCATGAGGTACAAGATGACATAGTAGAAGTTCTCAGCATCAAGTTTGGCTTGCAGGGCCTCTTGCTCAGCTGTTGTGTTCTTGCGCCAATTGTCCATGTAAGTAATAAAAATTCTCTTGAAGACATCTTCCAGCGTCTGTGTCAGATTGGACAAAGTCAGCATATCTGCTTCCTGCTGCTATTTAAATAATAAAATAGATGACCAAGGTTAAGAACACTGATTCTTTCTGCACTTGCCTACTTTAAGGAATAAAGAGAAGGGAATGCAAAAGGAGAGGTAATATAATTTCTTCTTTACCTGGCTGGTGATTGATTGAGTGCATTTTTTTTTATTCTTTAAGCTTTGTATATTCACTTTATGTATTTTTGCATGCATGACATTTTACAACAAAAGTCTGATGGAGTGGTGTGTGGGTGGCTCAGCTGGTTAAGCATCTGACTCTTGATTTCCGCTCAGGTCATGATCTCACGGTTAATGAGTTGGAGCCACACATCAGGCTCCATGCTGGTAGTGCAGAGTCTGCTTGAGATTCTCTTTCTGCCTCTCCCCTGCTCGCTTTGTATCTCTCTTTCTCTCAAAATAAATAAACATTTTTTAAAAAGTTTGCTGGAGGATATATAACTATATATAGCATCCCAATTTATATATGTGAATAAATGTAAACATGCAAATGAAAATGGAATGAATACTGGAAATAAATAGTTCAAAATGTTAATAGTGGGTGGTGTACCTAACATTTTTTCCTTCTTTATACTTTTCTTTTTTTAAAGTGTTTTTATTTATTTCTGAGAGAGAGAGACAACATGAGCAGAGGAGGGGCAGAGAGAGAAGGAGACACAGAACGTGAAGCAGGCTCCAGGCTCTGAGCTGTCAGCACAGAGCCCGATGCGGGGCTCGAACCCACAAACCGCGAGATCATGACCTGAGCCAAAGTCAGACACTTAAGAGACTGAGTCACCCAGGCTCCCCTCTTTATACTTTCCTCACGTTCCAAGTTCTCATGAAGCACCTTGCCCTACTTTGTTTCTAAATGGACCAGTCACCTCACAATGGCTAGCATAATGCCTTATTCATAACAGGCGTTCAACAGATGAAGGAGGCAATGACTCATGTCTGGTCCGTGTTTGCAGAGGATTATGGGGCCAGGATTGCAAGGAGCACTGACGGACGTTGCAGTCTGTTCCATCCCCTTTGTCTTTGGAAAAGTGTGTATTTTCCAAGTATCCCGCAGGGAGGAGTGTGTCCATCCACATTTGACAGAAGCATCTTAAGTAAGTGGCACAAAGCAATGACCTGAGAGATCATTCATATTTCTCAAATCCACCTCTCCTCTACATCCTTACTGGCACTGACCAGCCACCGACACCTTTCACCTGGATGACGCCATGCAGTGCAATGCAACCCTCCCCCAAACTGTCTCCTGGGGCATATCTGTCCCTCCCTGCCATGTACAGCAGTCACTGTGCTCTTTTGAAGAAGGAAATGAGATCAGGAGCATCTCGGTGGCTCAGTAAGTTAAGCGTCCAGCTCTTGATTTCGGCTCAGGTCATGATCTCATGGTTCATGGGTTCAAGGCCCTGTTGGGCTCTGCACCGACAGCATAGAGCTTGCTTGGGATTCTCTCTCTCCCTCTCTCTGTCTCCCTCTCCTTTTCTAAATAAATAAATAAACAAACATTTATAAAAAAGAAGAAAATGAGATCATATCCCCTTGCTTTTAATACGATTCAATACCTTCCTGTCATTCTTAAAATAAAATCCCAGTTCCCTAGTGGGGTTTACCTGGCTCGGCCTGAGTTGGCCCCCAACCACCTCCCCAGTTATTCTATCCTCATGATGACTGGTCATTCGCACCTCTAAGTCAATCAACATTCTCCCGCTTCGGGACATTTGCACATTCTCTTCCCTCAACCTGGAATAGCTTTTCCTTTCTCTTCCCTCTGCTACGCCCTTAGCCTTTTGGCCCCAGCTTAGCCGTCACTTCTGAGAAAACTCCCTGGCCCTGCTCTAAATAAGCTCCACCCCCTACCACCACCACTTTTCTCCAATAGCATCTTTTTTTTTTCTTCAAAGCCCTCTTCACAATAGGTGCTAACTCCGTGTATATCACTGGTGTTTCTGTGTGATTACTGGCTTCTGGTGTCATCTTTCCTACTCAACTGCCATCTCTATGAGACAGGGCTCATCTCGCCTTTGCCTACCGTGGTATGGCGAATGTCTCCATAGAGCCTGACACATCAAAGGCACACAGTGGATGTTCAATGAATAAATTAGTGTGCCAGACACAGGTGAGGCATTGGAAGGGCAGAGATGACGAATGTGAGGTCTCTGCCTGTGGAGGCTCAGAGTGGCAGGAATGCTGCAAACAAACAGCAACGAGAAGTACAAAGGGTTGTAAGAGGCATGGACAACATGTTAAGGGCGCTCAGAGAATGGAGCTGAACATGGTTCGTGGATGGAGCACGCAGAGGTGAACAGATCCGGAAGGAATGTAGACAGGAGGTGAATTTGTGATGGGCCAGGACCTATGGACAGGTTCACCCGGGCAGTAAGAGCCCAAATAGTGGGTTCGGTGAATGCCCTTCTGAAAACAGTGTCCACTCTCTCCAACAGGTCGTGCCTTTCCTCTTATAAGGAGAGATGTTTCAGATCTCCCTACCCGCGGGAGGGACCCAAGCAGACTTCCAGGTCTTTCTCTGATGCCTTCCCAATATTTCACTCATTGAGAATTACTGTAACTAAGTTAATAGGCTTTTTTCCCATCTGATGTTTTAAGTCCAGTTATTCAGAGAGCTCTCCTTCTCCCCTCCACAGAAAGCCTAGAGAGTTGAAAAGAAACTTAACAAATAGATGAGACTGCCCGCAAATACATGCATGTGTTCCAAGCAATGGAACAGAGACATGTTTTCTCGCCCTTAAAATAATACAATTCACTGTGAGAGAGTATGGCTAAGCTGGTTTTAATCTTACACAAGACATCACCACAGGCCCCCTGCCCCTTACAGAGACAAGATCTACTCATCTGGTGGGAATTTTATGTTTATCTATTTTAATAGAGAGAGAGGGGGGTGGGGGGAGCAGCAGAGAGAGAGGGAAACGCAGAATCTGAAGCAGGCTCCAGGCTCTGTGCTGTCAGCACGGAGCCTGAAGTGGGGTTCGAATTCACAAGCCATGAGATCATGACCTGAGCTGAAGCTGGACACTTAACCGACTGAGCCACCAGGCAACCCTATAAACTTCTTGAAAAAGGAAATAGATTGCTTTATTACTTAATTTCTCAAACAGTAAAGAATTTGCAATAAAAGCTTACCTAGGCAGTGCTTGAGCCGTAGGAAACCCCCTGCTACAAAGCCAGGCAGCTCTCAACCTCCTGGCTGGTGTTGGCAAGTTCTCTGGGACCATGAAATCTCAGCCTGCTGGGCACCTTCAGCTCGCAGCTGACCAAGCCTTTGTTAGCTGCAATCTGCAATCTAGGCATTTATGAACCCAAATGTTTAATCTAATCTTATGTGGAAAGTTAAATACCGACCGGCAGTTGGGAAGTAAACTTGGTGCCCAATGGGGTGTGCCTGCTTGGAGTCTGCCATTGGGTAGGGGCAGTACATGTCTCTCTCTCAGGCCCCGCGATGCCATCTCCACCCAGGATGTTGCCTGGGCACAGTGAGCCACCCTCCTCAGGAAAAGGATTCACGGACAACACCGTTTCCCACAGGACTTGTGCCCAGGGAAAGCATCCCAAAGAGGTGACATGAACATGGCGATCTTTGGGTGGGTGTGGCTGGAAGGGAAGGCCAGTGTGCCTCCAGGCAAGCGCCCCTATCCTGACCACCTCCTCATGATCCTAATTTTGTGTAAATACCCCTTTTGGAGACAGTTCACAAGTGACCTTAGAGTCGCATTTTTATCTTGTAGAATGGAAGCTGGCCACCAGGAAGGTATAATACAAAACACATAGAAGCAAGTCCAGTGAAGTATATAAAGACTTCAAAAGAGCCGAACACTTTCTACTTACCAAAACATCCTTCTCTATCTGGCAGGAGTCCTTGGGATTGGACAGAGTGGGGCTTGGCAAGAGCTAACACCTATTGAGTGTTAGCAGGTGCCAGGTCCTTCTCAAATGATTTAATCATATGAGTCTCAAGCAGTCATTGTCACAACCCAATGCAATGGTACTCTGTGGTTTACAGCTAAGGAATCCAAGCACAGATAGGTCAAGGTCATCTCAAGATGACATAGAGGCAGAGCCAGGATTAGAATCTAACTCTGAATGGTGGCTGCAGTAGTGACACACGACTAAAATCACTTGAAGATCATCAGGTTGTCCGTGACTCTGTCACATGCAAAGTAAGATTAACTTTGTTTTACGATGGAATCTTCTCATCAAACAGTGCTCTGAGCAATGTGGCTTGAAATGCACTGGGTGCCAAGAAGAAGGTGGCTGGGATATAAAATTATCTACAAATTGTAGTTATAGTAGTAGGCGTGATCTAAAGAAATACAAGAATCTCTGTAACTGTTCGCCAGTCTCTCACAACAACGTTTGTCCACATAGACTGTCTTCACTGAACACGATTAGGCAAACTCAACCAGAAAAAATGGTTTGATGGTTCATTTGGGCCGACGGTGTCTCCAAAGAAACAGATGCCTCGCAAATGGCTCCCAGGGAAAATCCAGCGGGTAACTGTGCCACCTGCTGGTGGAAACAGGGAACAGAGACCAGTCTCTCCCTTATTCCTAAATCAGCGTTGGCCATTTAACTTGTCTTGAATTCTCCTACTGCATAGACGAGGGGGATCAAAACAGTGTGCAAGTCTATACTTCCATAATTTGAGGCAGAACTGGAAGGCAAGATACAGAGGCTGAGAGCTTGGCTTTAGAGGCTGACAAACCAAGTGAGAAAATTGCTTAGCGTTTCTGATCTCTGGGTTCTTCATCTGTAAAATGGAGAGAATAAAAGTTCCTGCCTCACTAGGTTGTCATCAAAATTAAATGAGATCATGAGTGTAAAGCACTGAGTACAGAACTTGACACATAGTAAGATAGGAAGTGTTTCATACATATTAGCTTTTACTGTTATTTTTAGGAGAAATAAGCAAGAGGACATGGCAGTGAGAAGCAGAACTTAACCGTGCCTCACCAAGGAAATGAACATTCTAGCACTATGTGAAGAGTAGCTCCTTAGTGGTTTATTTTTAGATAGTTCTTACTCAGGCCCTGATACGCAATTCACATAAGTGGAATGAACTGTGGTCCTGACAAAATGAATGCAGAAGTGGAGTGTAAATATGACCCAAGTGTCAGTTGCAGGCTGAAGAAGAAAATAGAAGGAGGACAAAGATGTTTCATGCCTCCCTCTGACAGGCTTCAGCCCCCTTGGCCTCTGCAAAAGACTCTTGATAGATTCTCTCTGCACTGTCCCCAAAAGGGGAGTAAAATGGTATCTGCCAGAAAGCAAGGTACATAAAAGCAAGTGTTTCCTTTGAAAGTAAAATTGCAACCCACACTTTTACAGAGCTCCTCTGCCTACATATGGCATATGTTTTTAAAGCCCAGGGAGTTGAGATTGCTTTTGGATTTAAAATTGGGTGCTATTCAATTCCACATCCAGCACTAACAAACCCCAAATTCTTCAAAAGGTAAAAACAGTGGAAGACCTTGTTTAGAATTGAGCCTGCTTTTCAAGGTACTAATACTCTTTTAGGTACTGATACAAACCAAAAGGCTTCTTTAAGTGGAACACAACTGCTAATGACAAGTAATGGCGAACACAGAAAGTTGGGTAATTGAAGAATTTCAAATCAGTTAGTGCCTGTCTGTCTCAAGTGCCTCCTGCCTGCTAGGAGATATCTTGCATAGGCTTTATTCGCTGACCTCCTGATATGGTAGGTTAAGTCTACATCTACATCCTCTCCCCTTCTCCACACCCTCCTGGTACACCACAATTTAGGGGTAAATCCAACTTCAGATTTTGCATTTCTGTAGTAATACAAATATTGTTCTTTGATGACCCAAGTAATGAGCTGTAATTAACTCTCTCTTATACAAGTTTTGTTTTACAAGGAATAAATTATGATTTTATTTATTTTTGCTGTCTTTGACTCTTTTCCTATACACTTCGATGGCTCAACATCATTGCTCATTAGAGAAATGAATTTACAACCACAATGAGATATCACTACACACCTACTAGAATGGCTAACATCTCTGTTTTGTAATTTTTTTGTTTCAAAATTTTATTTAAATTCTAGTTAGTTAACTTGTAGTATAATATTGGCTTCAGAAGTAAAATTCAGTGATTGATCACTTACATACAACACCCAGTGCTCATCATAACAAGTGCTCTCCTTAATACCCATCACTTATTTAGCCCATCCTCCACCCACCACCCCTCCAGCAACCCTCAGTTTGTTCTCTGTAGTTAAGAGTCTCTTATGGTTTGCTTCCCTCTCTCTTTTTCTTTTCTTTCTTCCATTATGTCCATCTGTTTTGTTTCTTAAATTCCACATGTGAGTTAAATCATATGGTATTTGTCTTTTTCTGACTGACTTATTTCCCTTAGCACAATACTAAGCTCCATCCACGTCATCACAAATGGCAAGATTTCATTCTTTTTGAGGGCTGAGGAATATTCCATTGTGTATATTTACCACATCTCTATCCATTCATCAGTTGATGGACATTTGGGCTCTCTCTATTGTTTGGTTATTCTTGATAATGCTGCTACAAACAGTTACCACCCGGCCTTAACAATCCCATTTCTACTTATCCAAGATAAGCGAAAAAAAGTATGCCCGCAAAGACATGTGAATGTTCATAGCAGCTTTATTTGTAATAGCTAAAGACTGGGAATAACCCAAATATCCCTCAATAGATAAATAGGTAAACAAATTGTGGTATATCTATACAACAGAAAATTGCTCAACAATAAAAAGAAACAAACTAGTGATGCAAGCAGCAATGTGGATAAATCTCGAAAATATTTTTCTGAACAAAAGAAATAAGACACAAAAAAAGCTATATTGCAGGATTCCATTTCTAGAAATTCTAGAAGGGACACGAGTAATCTATAGTCATAGAAAGCGGATCAGTTGTTTCCTGGGGCCAGGTAAGGGGAAGACTGACTGCAATAGATATAGAGAGAGCTTTATGGGGTAACTGAATTGTTCTATATCTTGATTTTGGTGGTAGTTACTAGGTACACACATTTGTCAAAATTCAATGAACTGTACCCTTAAAATGGGCACATGTAGGGGCCCCTGGGTGGTTTAGTCAGTTAAGCACCTGACTCTTGATTTTGGCTCAGGTCATGATTTCAAGGTTTGTGGGTTCCAGCCCCATGTTGGGCTCCATGCTGAGCTCTCTTTCCCCCTCTCTCTGCCCCTCCCCCACTAACACTCTCTCTTGCTCTCAAAATAAATTGATAAGCATTTTAAAAATGGGTACATGTAACTTTGTATAAGCTATATGACAATAAAGTTGATTTCTTAAAAATCCATGTTTATGTAGTTGACTTGTAAGTTTATATCCCCAGACCAGTCCTCTCCTCTGAATTTCAGACTCTGAACTTCAGACTCAGATGTCCAAATGCTTGCTTGACATTTTCACGTGGATGTCCAATGGGCATCTCAACTTCAAGGTCCAAACCGAACTTTTAATTCTCCCCTCAAATCTGCTCCTCCCACTGCTCCATAAGTTCCTTAGGCCAAAATGCTAAGAATTTGTGTTGATTCCTTTCTTTTCCTCACCTCCCTGTTGGAGAAGATCCTCAAAAATGTGTGACCACTGACTGACCTGTGAGCTGGACAGGGGCACTTGGAGGCTCCTTGTTCCCCACCCTGTCCTTGGAATGTGGGTTCTGCTCTCCTTTCCTGCTCCCAGAGGCTGCTCCAAGGACACAACCTTGATATGGTGATGGGGTGTTGAGAACACCTGCACAGCACATGTGTCCAGATCCAATTAAGGCCTCTCTATAAACTGTTAAGATTTGGAAAGTAGGTGCAGGGATCTATTCTCCTTGAAGCCACCCAAGGGAAAGCTCATATGTAGGTTCTCTTTGGAACTTTAAAATTGCCACCTACCAACCTGGAGTGGCCGCCTCTCTCTTTGTTTTCCCCCTGCCCTCTGAGTACAGAGATTGGCTTCAGGTTATACCAGAGAAGCTCCTGGAAGGGTTGTAAACCAACACTCACACAACCAATCTGTTAGCAAAGACTGTTGACTGCCTCCTATCAAAGAAAACTCTTGAGCCTGGGAGCCTGGGTGTATGAATTTGCCTATTCAGTCCACTGAACCCACCAAAACCTTAGCAACCCATCCCAACCTTTTTGAAAAAAACATGCTGGGACTTTTGTGTTATTAACTAGTGTGAGAACCAAATGCAAAGAAAAATCACAATCCATTTCATAAACCAACCAGACACCTGTTCTCAGAATCTTGCCCTTTTTTTTGTACTTTCTCCCTGTTGCCCTGAACCTTCTACTTCTTCCCATTTCCACATAGACAAGTTCTTTGAACTTGTTTCCTATGCCAAGAAAGCAATAAATTCAGCTTTGTTTGTTACTGCTCTAGTGGTTTTGTGTTTTAATTTGACACCTCAAAAGACATTCCAAGTCAGTGTCTTTTCTTCAAACCACCCTTAGCTCATGGCTGAACTGTGTCATGTTTTGGTCATTGCCTTCAGCTTTCCACTCATTGTCCCCATTGATCCACTTCTAAGAGAGAGTAGGATGATCTTTTAGAAACATAAATCAGAACATGCTATTCCCTGTATAAACCTCTCCACTGCTTTCCAATCATCTTCAGAATAAAGTCAAGAATGCCTGATGTGATAGAGAACCTAGCCCCTGGTCCCCTCTCTGACATCTTCTTCCTCTTATAGTCTGATCCTACTTCCCTGCTCTTCTCATTTTTCTGCTGTAGTGTCTGTATTAGTTTCACACTGTTGGTATAACAAATTACCACAAACTTCATGACTTAAAATATCACAAATTTATTATCTTAAAATTCTGGAAGTCAGAAGTCAAAGTGTTGGTAGGGTGGTTCCTTCTGGAGACTCTGAAGGGAGAACTTGTTTCCTCTAGAGGCTGCCCTAATTCTGTGGAAGGAGTGGTGGCCCTTCCTCATATCATGCCAACCTCTGCTTCCACCATCACATCTTCTTACCTCTAATTGACCTTCCTGCCTTCCTCTTCTAAGACTTTGTTATAGTATTTGGCCTTCCCAGACAATCCAGGATAATCTTCTCCAGACTACCAATTCAATGACAACTGCAAACACCCTTTTACCACATAAGGTAACATATTGATAGGTTCCAGGGATTAGGGTGTAGATGTCTTTGGAGGGCCATTATTCAGCCTGCCAAAGCACCTTTGCATTGCTGTTCCCTCTGCCTGGAATGCTCTTCCTGAGTATCTTAACACAGCTCACTTCCTCATTCAAGTAACATCTTCTCAGACAGGTTTTATCCCCCAGTCCCAATCTGTAATACTGACACCGCTCTCCCCCGCCCCTCAAGTCACCAGTCATCCTGTTTTATTTTTCATGTAGCATTGTTTATTGTCTGAGTTGTGCAAGGCTGCTGCATACTGTGGCATAGGTTGGGGGGGGGCAGAAAAGAAGGACACCACTCAGAGTGGAAATGGAGTCTGTGCACAGCCTGCACCCTTTGGGTGCATGGCACCTTTGAATTCTGAAGCCCTATTTTATTGAAACCCTATTTTATTGCTTGCTGTTTACTTTTCCTGTCTCTAATAGAACTTGAGCTCCATGACAGCAAGAACTTGGTCTGTATTGCTTTTTTCAGAGTCTGGTTGAACAGAAGCTCTCACTGTTTCCCAAACTCCCAGAAAAGATGGCAATTCTAGATTCTGACGCTGATGAAACGAACCACCCCACCTATTTACAAGGTACCAAGATTATTGTTCCAATCAAAAAGATACCTGGGATAGAAACTTTGCATCATTTCAAAAGCATTAACGATACTTGAAGTTTCTAAATGGGACTCATAAAACAGGAAGCTTTTTTTGATAGTTTTAGCATGAGCATAATAGTTTTGTGAAAAGTTGGAGCTGGTTGTGCTGAGAAATCACTGGTACTTCCATGCATCTGCACCCTGAGCATGTAATTTCTCTATGCCCAGCTTCAGATTCTAGATGAGATGACTGTGGTTCTGGAGCAGTGACTCAATTTGACCCAAGAGTTTCTCAAATGTTCTCTCTTCTTTAAGTTAAAAACAAGCTTGAACATTCCCAACAAATATGGCTTCTTCAAGAACTTCACTCCCCAAACATGTTGGGGCTTGTTTTGTTTAGCAACAGAGGAAGTAGGATGTTTTTGAGATGCTTCTTTGGAAAGAGCAAACTGGGTTTTGTTAAAGTGTAGCCTCTTCAGATGGAGCCTTCACCCAAAGCACTCCCCCAACTTTGCTGGCTTTGTGCTTCTGGGGGTGAGGATCTGGCCACAAAGAAGCAGAAGGCCTACCTCACAATCGAAAGTCAGAGGACCCCTCAGCTTCTTCGTGCTCTAATTTCCTTGACAAGACTCAACTTCAGCAAAGCACACAGAGACAAAGGACACAGAGACAGATATCAGCAGCCCAATGGCAGGGTATGGTCTTTAATCTCTGATTTAATCTCTGATAGTGGAAATGAAAGCACCATGGAGCATGTGAGAGTTGTATGTCACCCCAGAATCACCAGTGGCATTTTT
Organism: Hyaena hyaena; assembly: GCF_003009895.1. Classification (NCBI taxonomy): domain Eukaryota; kingdom Metazoa; phylum Chordata; class Mammalia; order Carnivora; family Hyaenidae; genus Hyaena; species Hyaena hyaena. Next base: position 3,732,330 of record NW_024080634.1, on the reverse strand, counting down.
ACCTGGGGCATTAATCTGGAGTGAAATGACACTTTCTACCATTATACTAGAGTTACTACACAAAGATGATTTTCAATGAGGAAGAGAATCCAAGCGAACAGAGACCAATCCTCAGCTTGCAGATATGTGGGAGTCAAAACTGTATGAACAGGTGAGAGGAGGGCCTAGAGTTCGAGGGACAGCCATGGGGCTTCAGTCCCAGGAGCTGTGGAAGGCCCACGGGCCCTTTTAGGGAAAGCAGATCAACGTGGAGAAAGAGACAGAGGAAGGGGTCTTCTTTTTGGTTTTGCCAAGGATCAGGCCTATGTTTGCTGAGAACCCAGGTCCTGTTTGTGAACCCAAGAAAATTCTTTCCAGGTGTGTCCTTGGCAACGTCTCTACTCATTCTCACGCCCTTCACATGGACACTGTGTTGAGTGGGTTTTCTCTGGAGCTTCCGTGTCTAATTCTAAGACAGAATCCTGGGGCTGGAGGGTCTCCAGGAGAAGACACCCTCCCCCCAGGCACTCCTTTGGGAACAACCACCCCATGGACTCCCAGCTCTCCTGCCCTCCTGACACTCAGGGCTGCCCTCAGTGAGGGACATGTGTTAAACCCAATCACCTGCTCCCTTAATCAATCTCTTCTAAGAATTCTGTCTCCTCAAACATTTAGAACAAACCCATGATCCCTTGCCTGGTGGAGAAAACCATCTCCAGGCCTTTGGTGGGTTCCAAAGTGTGGCAGCTTGAAGAATTTGCTTCACTTCAGACCTGTCAGGATGGCCACTATCAAAAAATCAAAAGACAAATGTTGGCAAGGATGTGGAGAGGTTGGAACCTTTGCACACTGGTGGTGGAAATGCAACCTGGTACAGTTGCTACACGAAACAGTCTTCTAAAAATGTAAAACTAGAACTACCATATGATTCAGCAATCCCGTTCCGGGTATTTATCCAAAACAATTGAGATCAGGATCTCAAAGGGATATCTGCATTCCCACGTTCATAGTACCACTATTTACAACAGCCAAGAAGCAGAAACAACCTATGAGGCCACTAACAGATAAATGGATGAAGAATATGTGCTATACACACACACAATGGGATATTAGTCAGCCTTTAAAAAGAATAAAATTCTCTATTATGGACAACATGGATCACCCTTGAGGACATTATGCTGAGTGAAGTAAGCCAGTCACAGAAAAACAAACACTGACTGTTTCCACTTATATGAAATACCTAAAAAAATCAATTCAGAGAATCAGAGAGTAGAATGGTGGTTGCTGGGCACCAGAAGGAGGTAGAAATGAGGAGTTACTACCTAATAGGCATAAAGTTTCAGTCAAGCAAGATGAAAAGTGTCCAGAGATCTGCTATCCAACAATAAAGAGTCAACAATGCTGTATTGGGCACTTAAAGATCGTTGATAGGGTAGATCTCATACAAAAATGTTCTTACCACAATAGAATAAAATGAAAAATGAAAGCTTCTGCTTCTGATTAGCAACCTCAAGGAGAGAGTACAGCCTTACCATGCATCCAGAAAAGGGATGGTTTGGGGGCACCTGCTGTCCAGCTCTGGAGAATTCCTGACAACCACTTTCTAGTTTATGATCTTTCAAGCTTGATAGACAGAGTGTTTATAATAGGTTCCCCTCTGCTAGAGTTAGAGAAACAAAATCTAAACCAGAGGCTGCGGTGTTCAAAACAACCACACTGTGTCCCCATAGCACTATCAAGCGTGCATGACTCATAAAGCCACTAAATCCAAAGGTGTTCAGGTCTGTGCAGCTAGCTGGTGGAAAAAGCCTGGGTGGGAGGAGCCCTCTTCCTTGCCGGCGCCAACTGCCAACAGCCCTTGGCAAGGGTTTGGGTTTATTTCTTTTTTGATTTTTCTTTTAGAGGGTGATGGATACAACCATTCTTTTTATTTTATGTTATTTGAATTCAAGTTAGCTAACACATAGTGTAATCATGGTTTCGGGAGTAGAATTTAGTGATTCATCACTTACTTGCAACCGTTCTATATATTTCTTTTTTATTTTTATTTTGAAATCATGATAGACTCAGAGGAAGTTGCAAAAATGTTGAGTCCCATGTCCCCTTCCCCTAACTTGGTAGATCATACATAACTATATTATCAAAACCAGGAAACCTGGGGCAGCTGGGTGGCTCAGTCAGTTGAGCGACCAACTTCAGCTCAGGTCATGATCTCATGGTTGGTGAATCTGAGTCCCACATCAGGCTCTGTGCTGACAGTTCGGGGGCCGCTTGGGATTTGCTCTCTCCCTTTCTCTCTCTCTGCCCCTTCCCTGCCCGCTCTCTCTCTCACACAAATAAATATTAAAAAAACAAAAACAAAAACAAAAAAAACGGGAAACCAACACTGGTATGGTGCTGTTATCTAGCCCACAGACTGAATTCAGATTTTCACTGTTTTTACCTGCACTCATCTGTGTGTGTGTGTGTATAATCTGATGCAACTTCATCTGACGTATAGATTCATGGAATGAGCACCATAATTAGGGTGAAAACTGCCCATCACCATTAAGGAACTGACTTTTATATGCCTCTCTTTACATTCACACCCCTTATTCCTATCTCTATTCCCTGGTTGCCTTCTTTATAAATCTGTCACTTCTAGAATGCTCCATACTGGGATTATACAGTATATAACCCTTTGAGACTGGCTCTTTTCCCACTCAGCATGATGCCTTGAGATCCTTGAGAGTTGTGTATGTGAATGCTAGCTGCTGAATAATACCCCAGTAAACAGATGTTCAACCACTCATCTGCTGAAGGGTATCTGAGTTGTTTTTGAGTTGTTTCCAGTCTTTTGCTATTGTGAATAGAGCTGTTATGAACATTTACATACAGATTTGGGTGTGAGTGTTACATTTTCATTTCTTTGAGATAAACATTCAAGAGTGTACTTGCTGGGCCAGATCACAGATGCGTGTTTAGTTTGATAGGAAACTGCCAAATTAGCTTTTGGAGATGCTGTACCGTTTTACGTTCTGACCAGCAATGTACGAAAATTCTAGTTGCTCCGTATCCTCACCAGCAAAGCTCTGTGTTTTGGACTCATAGGTAGGAATTCCCAGGACTCTAGAAGCCTAATGCTATATGAGGCGTTAAAGATTATACAGTCTAGCCCATTGATTCTACACAGGAAGGAACCAGGTGCTGAGGAAGGACCTGACCATCTCTTCTTCTCCCTTCATCCAATTCTTCTGTTATTATTACTACCTTCCTTGTTTCCCAATGGACAGGCTAAGCTGTCTCCGTTTTTTGACATCTCTGGAAACTTGTCAAAGGTTGGGCAGGACCAAAGAGCCTTTTCAAGCCCAGGGAATTTGACCTTGTGCTTTGTTACCATTGAAGAAACCAGGCTCCAGCCGCACTTTCCAATTCTTACACTGCGCTTAATGCATTGTCTTCTCTCAGGAAATTGCTAACAGCACCAAAGTTCAAATACAATCTGAAGTCACAGCCCATAGCCAACTTTCCCAGGCTCACCTGGCCTCCTGCCCAGCAATAATGTCGACATCCGTTGCTTCTAGCTGAGCTACATTCATTTATTGAGAATCTACTGTGTGCCAGGCAGTGTGAGAGGCACCCTATGTCCCATGCCTCTGGTCTTTACCCAATCTGCAAGGCTGGTAACAATGAGCCCCATCTGACAGATAAGGAAAAATGACTAGGAAAGTCATGATCCCAGACTCAAACATTTTAGAATAAAAGACCAAGGTATAGATAGTTATTTTACACAGCTGCTCATGGCACAACATATATACAATACTGTTTGGGGATGACCAAAGTGGCCTTTCTTGTCAATTTCTGAGCTTAAATGAGTCCTGTGCCTCTCTCAGGGTTTTACACCTGAAACTCGCATAGCAGACACCAGGTGGCGCCATCGCTGAGCTTTTCCCACTGCGCCCACCAGCCACGCTTTTCACAGAAGCCCTCTGCTGACTCTCATACAGATCTATCACGGTGCATACCTCCGCTCAACTATAGCAATGCTAGCCCATTAAACGCTCTGTTTTTTTAAAAAAAAAATAGCAGATATCCCTGTCTTCTTAGAAATCAAATCATTAAATATTAACATCTGCACATCTTTCTAAAAGGGTTGCACTTACCAGCAAAAAGCAAAGAAATGCATCTAGACAGAATATAGAACCTTCTCACTAAACATCAACTGTTTAAAATTGCTGGTTACTCTAACTTCAACTTTTCCATATATGGATGTTCTTGAGAAACTGATAACTGCTCCAGACCCTTACTGCATTTTGAATGATAAGAAGCCATGAATTTTCTTTGCAGTTCTCAGCGGAGATGAAGTTAAAACATATCTGCGGTTTTGTTTACTACTGAGCTTGTTTGGGGATATTTTAAGAACTAAAGCCCTCTTGTTTGGCTCGCTGATGCCCAGCTCCTTATAATCTCCTAATTGCCCTGTTTCTTCCTGTGTGGATGAATTACGTTCTGGCTTTTTTGTTCTCCCAAATGAAAACACAGAAGGGAAAGGCAAGTACTTATTACATGCCTCTGGTCCCTGTGCCCCCTTATTTTCCTAATTCAGGTATATCCTATTCAAGAATTCTTCTTCTTCCTAGTTCTCTTTTCTCTGAAGTTTCAACCAGCTGCCCAACTTGTACCAAGTTTGTCTGGGAATTCTTTTCCATTCTGCATCCTGGGAATCTCCTTGATCCCAGGCAAAGCGGGACAGTTTGTGACCCGAGCTTTAAGTTGGAGCAAAAGTTAACTTGCATTGAATTTAAGATTAAAATTTGACTTCAGTCACTATAACAGGCTTCCTTCTCCAGCACAGACCCATTATTCATTCATTTGTTCAGAAGATGTGTACTAAGTAAACCTCAACTCTCTCTGCCATCCTAGATCTATCAAAATGAGTGTTAATGTTCCACTTTTGCTGGGTTTTGATGCCAAGGATTTGTGTCATATACTTTCTAAGGCTCCCAGTGCTGGCTATAGCATCTAATCCAAACAGATGCTTCATTAATAGTTAGTAAATAAAAATTTAAAAAAAGGAATGCCACTCTCCCCCTCAAGGCTACTGCTTTTTTCTGGTTCCTGGTTTCTGAATGTCTTTCGTCTGGAACCTTACAAGCCCCTGCTTGGAGCTGAAGAGTGACTTCACAGTGTCATATGGGGTCTTGGTTATGATAGGGACCGCAGTGTCCAGTAGTTTTTAGAACCTGCCTCGAATTCAAAATTCCTGGTTACCCTTCTGGGACTAAAATTTCCCCAAGTTTGTTTTCCGTGGGGTTTAGATTTATATTTATGAGAAGCTAGCATTTAGGAGGAACCCATAACTCAAGAGCAGTCTTAATTTTGCACCAGACCTCAAAATTTCAGAAGAGGAGGTAGTGGTTGCACGAGTGGGAGAAAGGAATTTGCCGGAGAGATTGTCCTCTATTCCCAAATAAGTTCTGTCTCTCTTTCCCAGCCAGACTCTCTATAAAAGGGAAAACTGGACAACAGGCAGTGGGAAAGAGTGCGTCCTGGCAACTTGCTTCGAGTCCCGTACACCATGCTGTTTACAAATTCCTGCAGCCAGCCCCGGGATCCAAATGTAGACAACTCTGTTTATGTAACTAAAATAGATGCTTATACTGTGTGATTAAGGTGGCTTGGAGAGCTGGGCCAAGCTGTCACCAGTGAGGTGACATTTGCTGCCGCCGAGGCCAGAGGGGAGTACAGGGCACAGGGTCCTCTTGGGCACCAGCAGGTATAAAGTTTAGTAGATTCATTTTCCACCGGAGAAATCTCTTCCATCGGAGAAACTTCTAAGATGCATGGGAGAGCCAGAGAAGTCATGGCCTGGCATCCTTTGTCGCTGTCAGTCACAAAGGATAGAGGTTTTCATCCAAGAGGGACCAGCCCAGCACTGTCCCCTCCCCGCTACGTCCTGTCCCAGCACAATGTTTGGAGTAAAGCCCCCCTTCTGTACCACCACGAGAGGTTTCATTCCAACATGCACTTCCAGTGCCTGGGTCAGTAAAGAGGCTGGAATGTTGTCGGGTCAGTGGACACGCAGTTCAGTAAAACATTCCCTCCACCCGCCATGCCCTTCGCAGCTCTGCCCCCACTCCTTATGACCGGACGTCTCGCTCTTCTAGAAACAATACAAGTTTCCCCTCCAGACATTCCCCCAGCTCCTCCCCTGCTGGAAGAGGTGATGGCTCCCTCCTCTGGGCACTGAGGTCTCCCACTGCCGAGTCCATCCACTGCATCTCATCATCTGTATACCAGCCTTGGCCCCAGCATAGCGTCCAACACAGGCAATCAAGTTGGCCAATGACTGGTCTTATTGAAGAACAGAAAGATCATATCCAGGGCCATGGGATGAGAGCAGGAATGAGGGGGCCACACCTGCTGCTCATCACCCCATGGACTCCCCGAGCCCCAAAGAAAGAAGCCCCCATTCACAGCTGGCCATGGTCACCCAAGCTGGGCTCCCCATGGCTCTTCTTGCTCTGGTCTCTCTAGTCTTCTCAGCTTTGGAAGGAGCCCGGTACCTTGGAGCTCTTTACACACTCTCTCTTCTCCTGAGACCAGCTGTCCCACCTGCCTAGATCTACCCTCCGACTCGTCCCATTCACCCTACTGGTCACCCCTCAAATGTCAAGGAAGTTGGGGGACAACATCCTTGATAACACCTTCCCTTGGTCTTGATTAAGTCCCTTTCTTATATGTTTACACCACATGCCAGGTGCTGCTATAATGTCTTATGTGCACTCGCCCCCCTCTTAAGGAGCAGAACTGGATTTTATCTTAGGACTATGGCCATGGCTCCCTGTGTACCCTCTCCTGGCGTTACTATGACGGTGCTCAATTACTGTGTAATTATTTACTTACTGTCTACTTTCTGCTTGACCCGGGAGAACAGGAAATCCACCTTCTTCTCCGCTGTCTTTCCAATGACCAGCCCAGTTACCCGCCTTACTAGAAACAAATGAACTAATGAATGGATGGATTAATTAATCAGACAAAGGAGGCCTGGAACAATTTGGGAGAGGGAGCCTTGAGCAATCAGAATCAAGGCCACCTTGAGGTAGGCAAGACCAAGCTAGAACTTGACTGGTGGCCCACCACAAAAGGAGCTTCTAGGGCACAAAGGGTGTCTGTTCTCTGCCCAAATCAACAGGATCTTATGAGGCAACGTGTCAGAGGAGAAAAGGCAACAGAAAAAGCCCACAGTTTTAAGCTGAGTGTCTTTTTCTCTTTTTCTTTGGAAAAAAATAAACAGAAATGTTCTTCACTGAGTTCTTAAGGGGGAAGCGGGTGTCTGGGGCATGCAGCAGAAGGAAGGAAAGTTCTGGACAGTTAGCATCTCTGATCGCAGATGCAGAGTCAAGGAGGAAGAGGCCCCACTGAAGTCCCACTTGGATGCCAGACTCCCGGTGCAAGGGAGGGCACTGTGGCTGCCAGGACCCGCTTGGGCACACACAGGGGGCATTCACAGCCCATGGCCACGGCCGCTCCCGCCCGCCCTGTGCACCCCCCAGCAGCAAACAGAACTCTCTGTCTTGGTTCCTGAGTCAAGCCTGCACAGAATTAACTGTAATAATTGGCAGGTGTGCCGCTGGCTTCTGGGTTTCAATTCACCGGGGGCTCGTGAAAAAAACTGGATGTTCTGCCGCAGCCAGTATTTAGCTTGGGCTCTGAGAAGCTTCAGCTTTCCATGACGAGAAACAAACTGTGTGGCTGCAGCTGCCCTGGGCAAATAAGAGTTCCAGAACAGCCTTGGAGAAAGAGGCCCCTCTGGCCAACAATCAGTTCGCTCCTTGGGGGAAGAGGAGGAAACAGCCCTTGACCTGCTGCCCTTCTCGGGAGCACAAAATAATGGAGAAGAAAGGAGTCTTTCTGGGAGGTTTATTTTCCACCCCCAGGAAAGAAGATAGTGATCATCACCTACAGAAATTTTCTAGGGCACGAATGCCCTTGGACTTCTTTACATGAATATCTATGACAATGGGGATGCTCATCCCAACCCACAGCAGAGCCACCATTCAGCAGTAGTGATTAACCACAGTATAGGAACCAGCCACCTCCACTCCTGTACCTGTTATTTGCCCATTGCAGACATCACTAATCAAGAGTGGTTATCCTCTCTACTGAGTCTTTTTTTTTTTTTTAATGTTTTATTCATTTCTAGGAGAGAGAGAGAGAGACAGTGTGAGCAGGGGAGGGTCAGAGAGAGAGGGAGACACAGAATCTGAAACAGGCTCCAGGCTCTGAGCTGGCGGTCAGCACAGAGCCCGATGTGGGGCTCGAACCCACGAACCATGAGATCATGACCCAAGTGAAAGCTGGATGCTTAACTGACTAAGCCACCCAGGCTCCCCTCTTCTCTACTGAGTCTTAGACGTGAGCTCAGAATCCTTCTCCACACTTCACCCCAGGAAGCCATTACAATTCATAGAAGTTGGCATGAGAGACTAAAAGTATTTGCCACTTCTATTTTAGTAACTCAGAGGAAGCCAAAGTGATAATCTCATCAGAAAGTTTTTTTGCAAAGACAGGAGTCAAGCGATGTGCTACTACAGACTGTGGCTTTGATGCCAATTACTGCCCAAACAGAGAATCCTTATCACTGCTCTCCAAAGAGCCAGCTCTGACCAATGATCCTCGGGGAGGGGAACACTGTTTGGGATTTCACTGGGGACTCAGGCACGGTGGCCCAGCGGTGGGGCAGCCAATGCCACGAGCACATCCTTTCTGCTCATCACACCCACACTTGAAGCTTGTCCTTCAACTGGACTTTTTGCCACCAGTTTGCTATAGCAGAGACAGAGTGGGCCGCCATCCTGAAGTCCTTCAGGAGACAGCTGCTCATGCACAGTGCCCCCCCCCCCCCACCATGTGTCACCCCACTGCTGTTTCTCAGCAGACCTGCTTGGGCCCTTTTTTGCAGGAACTAATGTATACCGCTGGTAACAGAGGATTCCAGCCTCCAGCTGGGAAACCCTGAAAAAGTGACATCTCTTGAGTCGGGCTCACATTCTCCATGGAGGAGGCCCCTTGTTCACAATCCAGGTAACACCAGCTCCTCCTTCATGGACAATTGTCCTTGTGACCTTGGGCTTCCTTCCAACAGGCTTTGGGAAGGTGTCTCCTTGCAGATGCCCTTTCCCATCCCTGCTTTGCCATTATCAGAGACCAAAGCCCGAAGCTATTGTAATAGTGCCACCCGCTGCTCAGCCCAATGACACAGGGAACATCTTCCTCTACTATCACAAGTTGGTGTGCATCCCAAGGAGGATGGAGAACCTCACAGCCCCTTGCTCTTTCTCACTTCACCTCTGGGTTCCTGAGTTACATTCCCCAGGATTTGGGCAGTCTGTAAGTTTGTGTCCTTCCCCTTCAAATGGTAATAATGACACCACCTCCTAGGATTGCTATGAGGATCAAATGAGAGAGTCTACACAAAATGCTAGCATTCAGCAAGCACCCAAAGGATACAAGCTTTATTAATATGGGGTAAATATTCCAGCTATGACATTTTATTTTATGGATTTTATTTTAACTTTATTTATTTATTTTTAAGAAAGAGAGAGAGAGAGCACAAGTGGGGGAGGAGCAGAGAGAGAGGGAGAGAGACTGAGAATCTCAGGCAGGCTCCACACTGTCAGCATAAAGCCCAATGTGGGGCTCAAACATACAAACCCTGAGATCATGACCTGAGCTGAAGTCAGACGCTTAACCAACTGAGCCATCCAGATGCCCCTCTCCTATGGATTTTTAAAAGTTGTGGTAAAATACATATAACACAACTTTTACTATTTTGAAGTGTTAATCAGTGGCATTAAATTTCTTTATAATGTGCAAGGATCACCATGATATAGTTCCAGAACTTTCCATAACCCCAAATGGAAGTCCTGTACCCACTAAGCAGTCCCTCTGCTTTTCTCCCTCCCTATCAGCCTCTAACAACCACTAACCTGTTTGCTGGGTCTATGGATTTGCCCCTTCTGGACATTTCAAATAAACAGAATCATACAATGTGTGGTTGTCTGTCTGGTTTCTTCCATTTAGCATCATGTTTTCAAAGCTCATCCATGTGGTAACACGTATCAGTACTTCATTCCTTTTTATGGCTAAAGAATATTCCATGATATGGATAGACCATATTTTGTTGATCTATTCATCTCTTGATGAACATTTGGATTCTTTCAACTTTTGGCTATTGTGAAAAATGTGCTATGAATACTTGTGAGCAAGTGTTTGTTTGAACACCTGTTTGCAGTTTTGGGGGGTATACACTCAGAAGCAGAATGGTTGAGTCAGATGGTAATTCTATGTTTAACGTATTGGGAAATCACACACTGTTTTCCATGGTGGCTCTGCCATTTTATATTCCCATCAGCAGTGTATGAGGGCTCTGATTTGGCTATAGCCTCAACAACACTTGCTATTTTCCCTTTTTTAAAATCTGGCCATCCAAGTGGATGTGAAGTGGCATCTCATTGTGGGCTTGATTTTCATTTCTCTGATGACTAATGATGTTGAGCATCTTTTCATGTGCTTCCTGGCCATTTGCATCTCTTCTTTGGAGAAATGTCTAGTCAAGTCCTTTACTCATTTTTTAAATTGGGTTGTTTGTCTTTTTGTGGTTTCTCCTATAAATTTTAGGTCATCTTCTAACCAATGGGGTCAGAAAAAAGAATCAAAAGACATGAAAGTATGTATGTGTGTGTGTGTGTGTGTGTGTTTCCAAATTCCCTCTATAACCTGGATGTGCAGGGAATAAAGCTAGTTCCATTATGTTGTCTAAAACTTATGTCTTCCTTTTGATCTTCCTTTTGATCACTGCTGGTTAAGAGAAAAGGTTAATTTCTAATCTGATCTGCTTTATTATCTAGATCCTAAATTTAAAAAGTCTTCCCACTCATGCTCAGTCTTTCTAGGGATAAAACAAACAAACAAACAAGCCCAAATTCTAAGTCTCCGTGATTTCTCTTCCCTGGTCCCAAGGTGGTCATGGCCTCTGAGAGTATGAGGCATTCTTGGTGTGATGACTTCCACCTCCTCTGGACTCTTGGGCCATGTCCCTCGTCTGCTGACTGAGCCTCAGCAGACTGGAAATGGCAGCCAAAGGCTGTGGTCACACAGTCAGTCTTCTTGGCTCTATCAGAGGTCATCTGCTCCTGGTGACATGACCTCCTCTTTGAGGTCTGGCTGTGACTTCTCCTGGGCCTCCTCTCAGAGATCCCACCTTATCCCAGCCAGGACTATGGCTCCTCCTAAGGCTTACCTTCACCACAAACAGGTAAACCAAGGATATCTCAGGAAACCTATAGCCTCGGGCCTTCCTGCCAAACCACCCTGCACCACCATGTTTGTGTAGAAGAGCTGCCCCCAGGGAGTCTGCACAATCCTCCCGGAGACCTGAAGACCTGGTGGCCCACAGGAGGGAGAAATCAGGATGTGGTAACCAGATAGGTCTTTGAAGAATAGGGAAGCATGTTGGGGTGGGAACTCTGTCTGCAGAGTCTCTTTCACTCCTCAGAGCACCTGACAGTGTAACACATGGAGGGGATGCTCAAGACACAAATTGCCTGATTGACTGTGACAAATAAAAGCCTTCAGAGGTTGAAGGCAATAGCTCAGTGGCTATTTCCTTTTGAATCAAGAGGAAGCATTCAAATGGCTACGCAAGCCCATCTCCATCATTGACCATGAACTCCCATAACTTACTGCCCACAAAATGACAAAGGTATAGGATCTATATATTCATATCTCTTCTCTGCCAGTCTTATAGGTTAGGAGAAGGAATATTTCCCTCTTCTTTGAAGCTAATTCTACCACCTGTGTTCATAATTCCCAACCCTCCATCTTCTTTAAGATCTGGATCTTGATCCCAGGAGCTCAAAGAGAGGATGCCCTGCTCAGATCTACAGAGGAGTGGTTGACCAGTTACTTTGCTGATGACTCCTGAAAACAGAAACCACTGAGCCTTCCATTGTCTGCTGGTTTTGCCACTGCTTGACAAATGTGCTCACCCTGATCTGCTTACTGGTAAACTATAAAATCAGGAACACGTAACGGTCTGTGATAAGGGGGAGAAAGATGGAGGCGCCAGCCCCCAAGAGGTCCCTGTTGGAGCAGGATTGACCAAAGGGGTTTGAACAAACATAGTGAGAATGCTCAAGAGGACACAGAATCTAAGAAAATGACTTCCTGGAACTAAAAGAAAATTATTTGTTATTTAAAAAATGTTAATGTCTATATGTTTTTGAGAGACAGAGAGAGAGAGAGAGAGACAGAGAAAGAATAGGCAAGGGAGGGGCAGAGAGAAAGGGAGACACAGAATCTAAAGGAGGCTCCAGGCTCTGAGCTGTCAGCACAGAGCCCAACGTGGGGCTCAAACTCACAAACTGCGAAATCATGACCTGAGCCGAAGTCAGACACGCAACCGATTGAGCCATCCAGGTACCCCTAGGTTTTATTTTAAAAACTTGGGGGGCGCCTGGGTGGCTCAGTTGGTTAAATGACCAACTTTGGCTCAGGTCATGATCTCACAGTTCGTGGGTTCGAGCCCCACGTTGGGCTCTGTGCTGACAGCTAGCTCAGAGCATGGAGGCTGTTTCAGATTCTGTGTCTTCCTCTCTCTCTGACCCTCCCCTGCTCTCTCTCTCTCTCTGTCTCTCAGAAATAAATAAAACATTAAAAAAATTTTTTTAAAGAACTTGGGAGATAAATGAAAGGAGGACAATCACTGCCTATCAGCGAATTCAAGGTCCAGGGGATTGAGTAGAAGAATGAGCTCATACTATGAAAACACAAAGATTTAGAAAACAGGAGGAAACAGTAAGGGATTTAGAGGGACAAAACAGGAGATAGGACATTCAAATAAAAGGAGTGTCAGAAGGAGACAGAGGGAGGGAAAGAGAAGAACAGATGGAGAAGTAATATTTAAGCAAATAACAGAAGAAAATTTTCATGGTCTGATACGAGATTTAAGGCTGTAGATGGAAAGGGCCAAGTCCCAGATGGGGTTATTTTTTTTTTTAATTTGTTTTATGGTTTTTTTTAAATTTATTTCTAAGAGAGAGAGACAGCATGAACAGCGAAGGGTCAGAGAGAGAGGGAGACACAGAATCTGAAACAGTCTTCAGGCTCTGAGCTGTCAGCACAGAGCCTGATGCGGGGCTCAAACCTACGAACTGTGAGATCATGACCTGAGCCGAAGTCGGACGCTTAACCGACTGAGCTACCCAGGCGCCCCATGGGGTTATTTTTTTTTCAAGACACACACCTAGATATAACTTGGTGTCTTAGAATTCCAAGGACACGGAAAACTGCTTACCAAGATGAAAGAGGATGAAGAGGTACGAAGGGAGGTACAGCTTTTTCTTTCTACATCTTTGCGGTGTTTCACTAGTAAATATGAGTACTCCCTCTTTCAAAATTGACAAAGAAAAATATATTAATGGCATTCTAATGATCCTCATTTTCCTAGGGACCCTCTTGACCCCATGTCTAAAGACAGGCATGACCCTGGACCCAGTGCCTAATGATCCTGTTTCTCTAGTTCTGCCTCTCCCATCTGGGTCCTGGGCAGCCTGAGCTCCTTCAGACAATCGAGCACTTCTTAGACCTTCACTGTGAGTCTGAAATTATGCTTGACATTGACGTGCAAAGGTAAATGAACATGGTTCCTATGCTTAAGGAGTATAAGGTGGGAGTGAGCTGAATTTGCTCATTGGATGAGGCCTCTGGGCCTTTGTTCTTAGTTGATTGTCAGGGTAAATGGTAACATCATAAAAGATCATGCACATTTCCTCCATCAGCCTGACTAGGACCGCCTCCCCCTCCCCTCCCACCCCCCCCCCCCCCCCCCCCC